>NW_006921656.1:3803542-3816388 GCF_000298275.1 Orycteropus afer afer | reverse complement strand
GGAGCAGCTGAGTAGCTGCTTTAGGCCTGTGGGCTGCTTCCAGTAGATAAGAAGCAACTTTGAGGAAGGTCTCCAGTTGATGGCAACCTTGAACCCTGCATGCAGCCAAGTCATTGTTCAGCAGCCTGCCATGCCCTGCTGAACTTGGGACTTTTTCTGGACTTGAATTAGTGGCCTGCCATATTGTTTGGTAACATTGGGACTGTGCCTTTTCACTTGTCAACTTTGGGTTGGTCAGCCCCAGCAGCCAGCTGCTACCTGAGTGAAGAAAAGCCTCATGCTTCAGTGGGTCGGAAGCAAGAAGCAGAGCTGAAGCCCAAGGTCAAGGGGTTTCACCCAGTGCCTACAGCCTGGCACTTTGAACTTGGACTTCTAGCCTCCAAAAATGAAAGAGAATGAATCCTTATTTGTTCAAGCCATCCCATTTGTGGTGTCTTATGTTAGAGCGGCACTAGGTAACAAAACAATATATGAGTCCATTGTTGTGGTCTTTGTGTCATAGCGATACAATAACACAATATAAATATATATATGCTGCTGTCGCAATGACATAGCACATGCACACGCACACACATATATGAGATCAAACGTAATTCATATGAAATGTTTGTTAAGAGAGACAAAACCAGTTAATGCTCTATAAGTCAACAAAACCTTAAGCTTTGTGGTTGTCTACTTACTGGATAGAAACCATTTATATCTCTACTGGGCCAAAATCCACAAATCACCTTGTAACTTCAGAGTCTGCACTAATCTATAGTGAGTAATAGTAAGTGAAAGAGCACACCTCCTGGAGAATTAAATAAGGAGCCCTGGTGATGCTGAGTGAAGCGCTCAGCTGTTAATTGAAAGGTTGGAAGTTCACACCCACCCAGAGGCTCTGAAGGGGAAAGACCCCGGGATCTGCTCCTGTAAGGTGACACCCTAGGAACCCCTACGGGGCAGTTCTGCTCTGTCACATGGGGTTTCTAGGATTGAAGTCCAATTCACGGCACCTCACAACAACAGAGAATTAGATAACATTGAAACACGACATTAAATGACGTGAGGTCATCCTGTGCTTATTTCTAAGTATCAGAGCCATTCTTCTTCTTTTAAAAATGGCTTGGATGAACTTGAATTGACAGGGTTCTGTTTTGCAGTGGCTTTGCAGTCTCCAGAGAAGGTTTAACAGCTAGCTTTAAAGGTGCGTTAATTTTCTAAGAAAATGAAAGTACACTCAAAGCACAGGGGCAGGAACTCAACTGCCGGCCATTATTTCTCAACAGGCTACTGCCTATCACTCCCTCTTTGTCCATTTGCAAATAAAGCTTTTCAATTAAGTGGCTTCACCCTGTGCATGGAAATCGAGGCTGAGTTTGGCTAAGTGTACAGCATTCAGCAGCCCCTCTCTTTCTCCGAATAATGGCTGGTCTAATCTCTGCTTTGTTGTTTGTTGTCTAATTTCCCTTTGAAAGCAGCAACAAGCCATGGTTATGTTTAAACACAAAGAGTAAAGTGGAAAATTGACACAATTATCCAGATAATTTGGGCTGAAAGGAAAACAATAATTGAGTGGGGAACAAGGCATGTTTCCGCAAACATTATACCAATGGCCTATTTTTATTAGTCTAACTCATCCTCCTAATGGTTAAACTCATAGATTCTCTTCAGTGAGCTCTGTAGTCAGAGATGGTATTGTACATGCCATGTGAGTTTCAGTTCAATGTCTATTTGCTCAGGAATAGACAGTGGTCAAGTGTGTGGAGTGAAAGGGAGCATGATGGAGGGGGACAGACCCAAGTTCTAATACCACATCCACCCTCTATTAGCTGGGGACTAGGGCAGACCCTGTACCTCCTGTCTCTCAGCTGTCCAGTGGTGACGACAACGTGGCATTCGAGCTTACTGCATCAGCTGAAGTGGGGTACGATGCCCAACTTTCAGCAGGCTGGCAGGCAAGGCGTTCCCTGTACCCTGTCCCTTCCTCTTCCATGAGGTTGTTGTTGGAGGGCGGAGTTCAGAGAGGGAAGGATGAAGGTGCAGGGTGAAGGGAGAGGTGTCTCTCAAACTGCCTTGGTGCTAAGAACCCCTTGTTGTCATTGGTTGCCATGGACTTGACTTGGACTCATGGTGACCTCGTGCACAACAGAAGGAAGTGTTGCCTGGTCTGGCGCCATCGCCATCATCATTGGCATGCTTGATCCACTGCGGCAGGCACTGTGGATTTTGAACGTCTTTTAGCCTAGGAGGCTCATGTGGCACTATATCGGACAATACTTTGTTGTGGTCCATAGGGTTTTTATGGACTAATTTTCAGAAGCAGATTGAAAGGCATTTCATCCTAGTCTGTCTTAGTCTGCAAGCTCTGCTGAAACATGTCTACCACAGGTGACCCTGCTGGGATTTGAAATACCAGTGGCATAGCTTCTGGCATTACAGCGACACACAAGCCAAGACAGTGTGACAAACTGAGAGACAGACGGTGGAAGGAACCCTTTGGCAACATGTTAGAAATGCTAAGGAGCATGCCTCATACCAAACTCACTGGGCAAAGTCTCTAGAGCTGGGCCTGAGGATGAGGGAATACTTAGTCTACAGAAGACTTCGTGGAATAGCCAACCTTGAGCTTCTGAATAAAAGAGACCTTTGTAATCTCAGAGCTGAGTATAATCTGGACAACTGACATATCAAATCAGCTTTTTTTTTTTCCCCCTTATAAAACTGTTTCTTCAAATTCTAAGTTGGAAGTTAAATATAGGAAACAGACCAAGTATAGCCATTCTGTTTGCATCAGATGGCAAGTTGGAGTTTCCTTTGGGGTACGTATTCTGTGGCAGACAGAAAAGTAACCTCCCAAAAATGTCCACATCATGGTCCCCAGAACCTGTGAACATGTTACCTTACACAGCAAGAGACTGGGCAGATGTGACTAAGTTAATGAACTTGAGATGCGGGGGTTTCCTGGATCATCCAACTGGGCCAAATGTGGCCTCACGGTCTTTGTAACAGGGAAGCAGGAGACTCAACCCCAGAGCAGGAGATGTGATGATGGAAGCGAACGTCGAGACGACGCGGCCGTGAGTCAAGAACGTGGCAGGCTCTCGTTGTTGTTGCCAGGTGCCATCAAGTTGGCTCCAACTCATTGCAACTCTGTGTACAACAGGATGAAACACCACCCAATCCTGCGTCTTCTCCACAGTCCTTGCTGTGCTCGAACTCATTATGCAGCCCCTGTGTCGATCCATGTTTCTGAGGGTCAAAGAGACCCTGCACCTTACCAAGCATGACGTCCTTCTCCATAGAATGGTCCCTTCTGACAACATGACCAAGGTGGTGAGCCAACATCTGGCCATTCTCGCTAAGGAGCATTCCAGATGCACTTCTACTAGGACAGTTCTGTCCATTCTTCTGGCAATCCATGGTATTTTCAGTATTCTTTGCCAGCACCATAATTCAAGGGCATTAATTTGTCTGTGGTCTTCCTTAGTCACTGTCCAGCTTTCACATGCATACAAACAAAATCAAACTCACTGCCGCTGAGTAGGTTCCATATATATAAGGTGATTAAAAGTACCATGGCTTGTGTTAGGCACACCTTAGTCTTCAAAGTGACATCTTTGCTCTTTAAAGAGGTCTGTTGCAGCAGCTGAATGCTTAAGCATTACACCATCAGGGCTCCTTTCTTAATGTTATTAAGGTTAAATCTCAGGGAACTCAAACAAGTATAATTGAAGCTAATGTCCTAGGCCGCATCGAGAAATGCTCAGCCTCCCTCTCAGTCTCTCAGTGGTCACCAGACCCTGGAGAGCACACATGGTGGAAGCCACCCGGCGTGAGAGAAAGAGCAGCACTTTGCAGCCGGCAGATTAGGACCCTGGTAGCAAGTCAGTCCCTATCAACGATTTGTCTGGGGACAGGTCACTGCACCTTTCTCAGACTCAGTGCTCTCCTCTGTAAAATGGACATGGTGCCCACTTTAGAGGCTACTGAGATTAAATAAGAGAGTGGGTAAAAGGAGCTAGCTCAGCACCTAGCCTGAGGTAGGCAGGGGGAAGACTGGCTTCAAAGTCTGTGAGCATCCTACCAGATGAATTCATTTCTCAGCTCTGAGGGGCTCCACGATTCCCAAGGGACCCAGATCATGGGCCCCTAAGATAATGGTTGTCTTCGTCTGGAATCTGGAGAGATATATATGGAGCGGGGTGGAGACTGAGACTGAAAATGAGATTACTTCAAGGAGTTGGCTCACAAAATTGTCGGGCTGGCAGGTCCAACATTTGTAAGTCAGGTGGCAGGCCAGAAGCTTCTGCAGGCTTGTGTCCCAAGATCAAGATTGGAAGATCAGGGGATGAGATGAATGCAGGGTCAAAGGAGAGCGCAAGCCAGCTCTGCCACAATACACATTTATATACTGGAGGCAGGCCACACCCCCAAAGAAACTCCCTTTTCAAATGAGTGGCTTCTCACAGCAGATCATAGCATGGAAGGCGATTATATTACATTACCTTATATTATATCACATCGCAGTACAGCAACCAGTGCAGTATCTAGCCAAACCACTGAGAATCACAGCCTCACCAAGTTGTCACATAAAACTAACCATCACAGTGTTACACTGAGCTTCTGTGAAACACCTCTTTGGGTGGGTCAGTCTGGTTCTCAGCATTTACTGAAGGCATCTTTCAACAGTTAAGGGCCGTAAAGGAAGGGGCACCATGGCATTCAGCAGAGTCTGGCTCTAAACCTTACAGAAGGTAGACACTCACTGTCTATGTCACTACGGGCATCTAGTCCTGAGCCAGCCAGAGAGGCTCACATCCAGGGGGAGTTTACATCTTTCCAAACACTTCCCCAGAAGCAGTTCATGTCATTCACACACCCGCTCAGTGTGCTGAGCACTAATCCATTTAAAAGAGGAGAAAACACATTAGTTATTTGGTAATTGATGAATGAATGGCAGGATGGAAGAAAGGGAGGGAGGTGGTAGGGAGGAAAGGCAGAGAGAGAGAGGAAGGAATGAAGGAACGAAGGAAAGGAAGAAGGAAGAAAAAAAGAAAGCTTTGGAGACAAAAGATGTGGATCCAAACCCTTGTGTAACACACAATCAGCGTAGTGACTTTAATTCTGTCACTTACCTTCTGTGAGCATCAGCTTTCTTCTTTATGTAGCAGGTTGCTGTAGGAATTCAATGACCTCCTTTTAAACAGTGCTTGTTACATGGTCTGGGACATGAGAAAAAATCAAAATAAGGCAGCTATTACGGTATTAAAACAAATTGAACCCCACAGGGATATGGAGACTCTAACAAGATTCAACATAGAACATCCACCGTGCATGACAAATGAGTGTTAGTGATTAGAGTCTAACTCCGAGGGCTTACGGGTCCACAGCATAAAGTAGATTTATTTTCTTGGTAGAAAAGGTGTGAGCTTCAATGAGAACATACAAATACCGAGTTAGCCGAGCATGAAGAAAACATTGACCGTACACACCATAATAAGAAGCATTTACGCGCTCTTAATGAGCTTATTATCTTTTTTTTTCCATTCCAAAAGTAATACATACTCATTTAAAAGGGTTTGGAAATTACATCAAAGCAGGAAGAAGAAAATGCGATTACCCACCTACCAACCAGGGACGTGCTTTGTTAGCGTATTAATTTGTTTCCCTTTAGACTCCAGTTTTCCTCTTTATAGATTTTAACAAGAAACTTTGTAGGACTTTTTTTTTTTTTTTTTGTACCCAGCAGTGACAATATGGTATATAAGATTTAGCATCTTTTTTTTCACTTTTATAAGATAAACATTTTCCACATCTTTGCGACGGTCTGTGAGCATAATCGTGCTCGTCTGCCAAGTATCTCATTAAGTGTCCGCCTTATTAAGTTGTTTCTACTTTTTCTTATTCTCAGTAATGATGGAGGTAACATCTTGGTGAGGAGAGTTTTTCTTTCCCAATCTAGGAAACCCTTTGCATTGGGTCAGCATCTTGTTTGCAAAATAGGTTCCTGTTGTCTGCATATCCATTCCACCATTTGGGAAATAACAAGTATCCTCAAATGAGGAGTGAACATGAATGCTTCCTGTAGGAGAGGGCCCTGTGTGACACTAACAGCTAACCACTCAGCTACTAACCAAAAGGTTGACAGTTCGAATGCACCCAGAGGAGCTTTAAAAGGAAGGCCTGTGAACTTCTTCCAAAAGATCAGCTGTTGAAAACCCTGTGGGGCACAGTTCTGTTCTGACACGTGGGGCCACCATGAGTTAGGGTCAACTCATGGCAATGGGTTTGGTTCTGGGTACCCCATGACAGGTGTTCATCTAAGCACCAGAATATAGCAGAGGACCAGGTAGAAAAGGTCCCTGTTCTCTTGGGTCATAGTAGCTTTGGGAGAGATCCTAGCAGATTTTGGACTGCTCACATCCCAGCACCCCTGGTGCTGATCTACCCAGGGCTGCAGGCATTTGCTCCCGTTGCCATTGTAGGTACCGGGAACCTGGATTCCCAGTACACAGGTTGTCTGCAGCAGGTGGTGTGGATAGAGGCCTAGCTGCGTTCTGGCCTTCGCACCCCTCCAGCCCCTGACTGTACTAGGGGCAGCCCTCACTATGGGGCCAGAAAGACCTCATGGGCTTAGTTCCATGCTCATCTGCTAACCCACTGGACTGGAGCTCCTGAAGAGTGAGACACTATCCTGATATCTTCTGTACCCCGATGCTCAGTACCCGAGATGGCACTCAAGGGATGTCTGATGGGTGGCTGTCTCCTTTCCCATCGTCAGCTGAAAGCCTCCCCAGAGACCTTCCGGGACTGATCTCACCACCAGGTGGCGCACTGGGGGCTTGCCGTTTGGCGTCTCTGTAACCTCTGAGTCCCCAACAAATGCAAACTGGGAGCCCTCTGGGGGGTCCACAGGGCCCGCCCCAGGAGGTCAGGGCTGGGGATGAATCTGAGTGAGACTGCGGGCTGCGAGGAGCAGGGTTTGATGAGAACGGCGGGATGCTTTCCATCTGGGCGTGAAATGGGGTTTTTCTGTGGTTAATGAGAACAGCCTGTTTCCGATTTGACTAATGCCTACCATTAGAGCTTTGGCACAGCCCAGCAGAGCCGCGCGATCGGGGGCTTTGCCGTCATTTCTTAAAAGGCAGAAATGCTTTGTCATTCGGAACTTGCCCTTGATGTCGCCCCAGAATTCTGAGGCAAGATGTAGTGAGGGCCCACCCCTCCACTTGCTGGCTGGGACCCTGGGTGAGAGTCGCCGCTGCTCTGAGCTTCAATTTCCTCTTCGGGAAAATCGGGGTGATAGCCCCTCCCCAAGCCAAGCTGGTCGTGAGGACAGCATTTCTGAACAGCAACAGCTCCTACAGTTTATTAAGCCCTTAATATGCACGAGACACATACAAGGCGTCTCACCTTCACTATCTCGTTCGACCTCAGGCCTGAAAGACCGCCATTGCGCTGGGCAGAACGATGAGGTCCAGAACAACAGCTGTGGCCTAACGCCTGGATCAGGTGACTAGGTCATATCACATGGGAAGGGGCAATGAAGTTGCAGATGGGATGAAGGTTGCTAACTGGTTGAGTTAAAACAGGGAGACTCTCCCAGCCTAGCCATCTGGTGGGCCCAATGTTATCACAAGAGTCCTTAACAATGAAGGCAGGTAAAGGGCGTATGTATTAGGAAAGGGGAAAGTAAGCTGTCTGTGTCCATGGATGATAGGATGTCATGGAAGAAATCCCAAAGAATTGACCGAAAAAAAAAAAAAAAAAAAAGTTGGGACTAATAAGAGATCTAGAAAAGTGGAAGGACATAAGATTACTATACAAACGTCCATTGCTTTTCTGTCGACCAATAGGAATCACTTTCAATAGCATCCCCACCCTCCACCCCCCAAAGAAAGAAGAAATGTTTAGGTATAAATCTAACAAAATTTGTGTAAGATGTATATGAGGAAAGGTATACAACGAGTCAAAGAAATGAAAGATCCAAATAAATGGAGAGAAACTCCATAACCATGGACAGGAAGACTTAATATTATCAAGATGTCAGTTCCTCCCAACCTGATGTGTACATTCAGTGCAGCACCAATCAAATGCCCCACAAGCTGCTGTTTTAGATATCAACAAACAGAATCTAAAGTTTTCATGGAAAAGCAAAAGACCCAGCACAGCCCACACAATTCTGAGGAAGAGCAAAGCTAGATGACTGACACTGCTCACTTCAAGATATATTATAAAGCTACCGTGATCAAAACAGTATGGTATTGGTGAAGGAGCAAAGAGATCAGTGGGGCAGAATAGAGAGCCCACACAGGGGCAGATTATGCACCAAGCAAGATAAGCATGGTCTTACTAGCACTTACTTACTAATCTGTGGTCAGCAATTTGTTCACCACATAACTGTTTGGTACAGATTAGTAAATAACCCCATGCTTACTTTCTTACTGGACCCTCCATCTCTGTCAAGGATCGTAAATTGGAAAACAGGATTGTATTCTATAGGAAGGTGTTGTGAGGTTGGAAGGAAGACTGATGCCAGCTATACCAGGAAGCAGAATCTTTGATGTGGTGAAAAAATGTGAAAATGTTCACGACAGATCAGGAAGTGAGCACAAGTAAACCCATGCTTCCCTTGCTTATTGAGTAATTCCACACTGAGCCCAGAGACAGATGAAGACAAATAGGCCACCTGATCTTTGACAAACGAGCAAAGGGAATTCAGTGGGGAACAGACAGCCTTACAACAAGTGGTATAGCGACAACTGGACATCTACTTGTGAAAACATGAACCTAGACACAGAGCTCACGGCTTTGACAAAACTAACTCAGAACTGGCCATAGACCTAAATGTAAGGTGAGAAATGATACAACTTCTAGAGGATGCACAGGAGAAAATCTAGATGGCCTTGGAATGGCAATGACTTTTTAGGTACAACGCCAAAAGCACAATCCATAAAAGACAAAAATAGATGGTAAGTTGGACTTCATTAAGATTCAAATCTTCTGCTCTGTGAAAGACACATTAAGAAAATGAACAGACAAGCCACAGACTGGGAGAAAATATTTTCAAAACACATATCTGATAACAGAGAACTCTCAAACTCAACAATAAGAAACCAAACAACCCAATGACAAAGTGGGGCTCTGATGAGGTGGGAAGACCTTCCAGGGATTTTAGCAGAGGGGGGGTCATGCTGCCCTTTTAACAGCTCTCTCCAGCTTTGCATTGTCACCAGAGTAGGGAAGGGGTGACCCCAGAACTCCAGACTCCCAGGTGTGGGCTCTTCACCATGCCTCTATGGGCAGCCCCATTTTCCAGTTTAATATTTCATCCTCCCTGAAGTGAATTTAAGGCTGCTTTGAGGGTAATCTATCTGTGATGCACTCAACTGCAGAGACAACTCACAGTGTGGCTTAGAGGGCTTGGAGCAAGACAAAAAGTGGCATGGGGTGGCTGGTGAATTTGGGGGCTGGAGAAAAGATTCCATGTGGTGGGCGGTGAATCACTCCAGCTGGAGGAAACATTTAGCCCGATATAGTGGAGCCTCCAATTATACTCTCGCTGTAACTTCCTGAACATTTTCCCACAGAATGCCTGATTCCACCTCACAGCAGTCCTTTGGGGTCAGTTTGGCCAGCATTTGCCCAGAGACCCACGGAGGCGAGAGGTGGTGCTTAGGGACAAAAGGAAGGCTGAGACATGATACCCAGAAGAAGCCAGGGAGGAAGATGCGAGAGAAAATGAGCAAAGGAAGAAAAATGCACTTGGTGGGAGGCAGCTCACAGGGGAGGGTCTGGGACTGCTCTCAACCGCACCAGGAAGTTCTAATGAGGGCAGGGAGCACTTTCCTTACATGCCTGTCTGTGCCCTGGATGAGATCTCTCTTTTTCTCAGACTCTTCTGCTTTTGTAGTATACTTTGCTTTCCATCCCATCTCCCTGCTTTCTTACCTCTTGTGTCATTCCCTTGCCTCCTTTGCTATCTGTATTTTCTTTCTTCCTTATTTTATCAACTCTGTCTTTCTACCTTTCTTTCACTTGTTCCTCTCTTAACTCTCATTTCCTGCCCAAAGAACCCTCTCCCCACCACGATTTCTCATGCTTTCTCTGCTATTTTCCCCTTTCTCTCTCTCTCTCCTAGCTCTCAGCTCACTTCTCTACCACTCTCTCTCTCCATCTCCTTCTCTTCCTCCTCCTCTTTTCTCCCCTGCTGCAGGACTCCTCATCCCCTCCTCTTCCTTCTCCCCCCATTCTTCTTTCCCTTTCTCTTTACCTCTTTCCCCTCCCTTTTAAAAACATTGCCCACCTTGGTCCCTTACTATTTGTCTATCATTGGGTAATCACTTCCTCTCTCTGGATTCAATTTTCCCCTCTCTCATTTGTAATAATTAAATGTGATACTATGTTAAGTGCTTAATCATAAAAAGCTTTCACTAAATGTTCACTCCTCTTCCCTTATTGCCCTTTCTCTCTTTGGACCTCTTGCAATGGCTTCCAATTCTCTCTCAGACCTTTTCTCTCTGCTTCTCTTTCCCCGCTGTCTTTCAGCTTGGCTGAACCGAGGAGGAAGGGACTGCCCTGATTTCTGGCTGAAAGCTTTCCTCACATCTGTGGTCCCAGCTCCTCCAACAGAATCCTGAAGTCTGTGTACTGTCTGCCCTTTCTCTCCCAGGTCCTTGTTTGTGTTTCTCATGGCACACATCACTGTGTGAAATTATCTGGTCCTTGGTTACTTGTCCTCACTACATTGTAAATTCCTTGAAGCAAAGACCTTGTCTGTATTGTTCATGGCTGTGCCCATGGTGCTTAAAATAGTGTCTGCACATAGTAGGTGCTCCAATGATACTGTGTTCACCGAATGGATGGATAGGTGGATGGGTGGGTGAGTGGTCAATGCATACATGAATGGAGAGCCCCTCAGACTGAAGCTAAGCCAGGTCAAAGTCCTGGAAGCCTCCAGTGCAGCAGTAAACAGAGGTGAGCCAAGTAAGAATTCCAGCAGCTGAAGCAGGAATACACTCCTGTTCTCTGTCGTGTGGGGAATTCTACTACCAGAAACCAGTCACTATCGAGTCAATTCTGACTCACAGTGATGCCATGTGTGTCAGAGGACAACTGTGCTCCATAGGGGTTTCAGTGGCTGATGGTTCAGAAATAGATCACTGGGCCTTTCTTCCAAGGTAACTTTGGGTGGACTGGAACCTCCAACCCTTCAGGTGACAGCTGAACACATTGACCATTTGCACCACACAAGGACCCCTTCCGGCTACTAGATTGCCTTAAAGACATGACATAGCTTCTGGAAAAGTGATCAGCCTCCACTGAAACCCTGTCCTGAGGGGGAGGGGGCATCGAGCACTTGTATTAGAAGATCCCGGCTCCACTTTGTGACAAAATCCACTTGGAAGGAGTCCCAGGCAGCCTACCTTCTTTGTTGTTGTTGTTATATGCCTTCGAGTCAGACCTGACTCATAGCGACCCCTCCTTGGGTTAGGCAGGTCTTAACGTATTGGGTGTAGACAGGAACCAGGCCTCCAGCCCTGGTGCCTGAGCCAGAGAAGGCCTCAGGGAATGTGTTTGGGCCTGCCAATGTGTCACAGAGCCAAATTAACTAGAGACAACAGGGGAGGAAGAAATTTTTCATTTTCCAAGTTAATGAACAAGTGGATTTCCTATTCATTATTCATGGACTTTTGAAGTTTAATGAATAGCTCAGGGGACAATCACTAAGTTTTGGTATTTATAGGAAATCAACACCAGTTCAAATCAATATGCATCAGGTATTCAAATATCAGTGTATCATATGTAATGACTTTCCCTTACTCGAACTATCTGGTATTTATCGATTTTAAATTTGTAATGAACTCACAGTGATGGATTCATTAAGAATGCCCTCACTATTCACTTTCCTTTGGTTTCACTCCTGTGCCACTCCAGTGACAGTCTCCAAGGGCAGCATTTCCTTTTCATCTGTAGCTGTCTTCCAAATGGCTTTTGTTTCCAGCAGATCTAATCTTTCCATGGATGTTCAACTTGTGTCATTATTTTCTTCTTCTTCTTGGTGATTAATATCGTTCCTCCTCTTCTTTACAGAAATAATATCTTAGATCTTGTCCATAATGATAGAGTAAACAGTCAGAGTAAAAGGTGTTTCACAACTTGTACTTTGTGGTAACTTAAAACCAACAACAAAACTGTAATAGAAAGGACAAAATTACATCTCAAAACCCTCACCCGTTCTCTGACATCTACAACTACAATGTTTCAGGAGAATAAATTAGAGCTATTTCAACAGAAAAATTAAGAAATTGGTATCACCCTACAGATCCTCTTGCAATAATTGTATTAAATAGTCAATATCATGATCAGTAAATGGCTCTTTTGGGGGAAGGCCTCAATATGCTGGAAACATGAAGCGATTTTACTTGTCTCAGTGATGATGACCAGGTGTGATCATTAAGAATCTCCCTTCCCATTGGGCAGTGTTTTTGTTTTTCTTGTTGTATTTTAAACACATAAAGCAGATTCAATGACATTTTTAGCCTCGTCAGTTGTTGAAGGCATCTTACTTAAGTGATTAAGGCTTCCATGCTTGTTCATCTTCTTTTTCCTCAAAGCCAGGACTAGATTTCAGATTTTGTTATCCTTAGTTCAACATTCTTTCTAGCATCAGGGTTGAAATGTCAGTCTTGTGCCTTATTAAATATGCAATATTGAGTAAGTTATTTACCCCCCACTTTCATATTCATCTATCTATCTATCTACATTGATCTATCTTGTATAGGTATCATACTATCTACTCATAGGCTTGTGGAGGAAATGAAATAATATAACTAAACACCCTCTTATTATGTCTGCCACATA
>NW_006921656.1:3796167-3802867 GCF_000298275.1 Orycteropus afer afer | reverse complement strand
GTCCCTGGCTGGCAGGGTGATTTTTCGGTTAATTCTTAGGTCCTACCACCAGTCGCATATCTCCGAGCCGCCTGTATTGTCAGGGTCACTCAGTTCGCTGTCAGACCGCAGCTCCGTAGGTCTCCCTTTTTTTTGGTATTTTCACGCAAACTCTTCCGCTAGCTGGGGCCTAGTCCAAATCTGCATCCTTTCCTTCAAGGCTCAGGGGTCCAAGATCATCCTCTGTGTCTGTATCAATTGGTCTCCCCCTTCCTCGTTGAAGAGGGTCTGTGCAATCCTTCTGCCCAGTCCGCCATCCTGCCCCGCCTCCTCCTAGGCTCTGTTTTTGTTCCCGTTGGGAATGGAAACATGAGGACAGTGGTCGTTACCTACTTTTCGCCTGAATTTATCTGCTATAAGGTCAGTCTTCCCCAGAGCTCTATTGCCTGATTCAGGAAGATCAGTTATGTCAGTAAGTTTAGTAATGAGGGACATCCAGCTGGAGAACAGCATAATCCCCCTGTTATAATAACCCCCCCAATTTAGTTTTATGAGTGATTCTTTGGGGGCCTTTGGTTTGGGTGAAGAGGAAATTATTCTAGGGCCTACATCCAGTTCTCCATCCCTTCCTAGAGCCAGGCCCTGTACAATAGAATTTTGCAGCCAGCATCTCCCCTCAAGTCCACTTTTCTACCCTTCAAACCTGGGCTGTTCTGACAACTTGTTTTGGCAACAGAATGAGGTGGAAACAATATGTTTTTCTAAGTCTAGTGTTGAGAGATATGAATGCCTATCTGCTGTCTTAGAATTCTCCTCAGCACTTATTAACAGTTTGCAATTGTGTTGCTATCTATGTGCTTTCTTTTTTTAAAAAAAGTCTTTCCCTACAATATACTGGGGCACACTGAATTTCTGGGAAGCAAGAAGCATGCTTATTTCATTCTTCATGATCTACTCAGTTCCTAGCACAATGTCTGCAATTCAGTGCCACCCAAAAACATTTGTGTTGGAGTAAAGATGAACCAAAGAGGACTTTGGGGAGGGAAGATGCTCAAAGATTCTATTTTAGAATGCAAATATGTACTGTGGTCCTCAGAGTTGTTGATGATGTACTGAGCATCTTGAATATCTCTTATCACCATAGACCTCCCACCCAGCTCCTCAATAAATCCAGTTACTCTCATAAAGTTTAATAATGTGTTTGAATTTTGTGTATTTTTTGTTCCCCTGAGGAGACAGACAAAAGAATTTGAGTCTCATTGCATCCATATGGTGGAGAACGAAAACTGAAGACAAGGAGCCCAAGGAGATGAGAGGTCAAAGGAAATAAAACCACTTCATACGGTTGTATAAATCTGGGGAGATTTTTGGACTCCCAGAGCCTGTAGAATTTGGAGCGGCAAGACAATTTCATCTAGAAAGCTGCAGGGATGCTCCCACAATATGACATGATAATGAACAGGATGAATGAAACACAATCCCCACCCCTGAGAAGTCTATACTCTGGACATCTCTGACCCTTGTGTGCATATTGTGTTTCCATGGTCAAATATTTCCAAGAATGAACTTCTCCAAAGGCTGTGTACATCCCAGGGGCCAGCATGGGCACAAGGATCCACTGAGCTCCAAGTCAAGGGTCATAAATGACCATCCCATACCTGGAACTGACTTTTCGGGTGTGCCCAGCCCAGGATCCTCATCTCTCTGGGGCTCATTTTGTGTGAGTGAGTTGAGCAGATACACTGGGAATACCCATTCTGTCTCGGCTAAATGTGATATCTTGAATAAGGTGCTGATAGACTGGTGGGGTGGACTCCTCTACATTTCCGCCTGATGTATTTATTTATTCATTCTTCTCCTAGGGCCATTCAATGATCACTGTGGGGAGCAGAATAAGCAATGCTGGAAGAGCACATGTGGCAGAGGTGAAATAGACTCATTCCAAGGAATACTTGCTAGTCAATAACTACTGTGGTGTAGGGATTCTGTTTCCCTAATGGAAGGTGGGAAGAGGGATGGCACTATCTGGCTCATGAACCAAGAAACACTCTTTTTCCCTCAAGTAGGCTGGGATGTGGGCTTTGGTGACTGGGAAACACTCAGAAACTAAAAGGAAATGGTGAGAAACTTCATTGGTTGCTAGGCAGCCTGAAGATGTTTCAAAAGAAATGCATTAAGGTCTCATGGTCAATCTTTCTTAATATTATTTCTTTCCAGCCTGGCAGGGTTGTAGTCTCTGGGGGATGCCAGGGTAAAATTATTAGCAACTGTGAACTATGGTGATTTAGAAAAAGTTGACAATGAGCAGATTTTTGAATGCTGTGTCAAGATGTTCCCCCTTATTTGACCATGTAAAAGTACCCCAACTCATGCCTAGCACGTTCATTCAACTTGAGACTAAACTAATATTTATTGGCTGCTAAACTAATATTTATTGGCAGGAGGCTGGATACTTTAACTTGGATTCTATTTATTTCATGCTTTCTCAACCCTCTGAGGTGGAAATTCACATGGACCTTTACAGATGCTGCAACTGAGGCACAAAGAACAAAAGCAAGCCTGTGGCCACCAAGTCCATTCTGACTTATGGTGACCCCTTGGGTTATAGAGCAGAACTGCTTCATGGGGCTTTCTTGGCTGCAGAAGTTGAGTGCAAACTGTCTGTGCTACCCAGGGACCTCAGCTGAGGCTCAGAAAAACACAGTCCTGCCTGAGGGCAGGCAGAGTTGGCACTAGAAGACCATTCACCTGACTCCTTGTCCAATGTCATGCATTTGCCAGGTATGTTCCTTCCTCTGTTCTTTGAAGTCAAACTCTTTGTCCCAAGGCACAAACCACACAAAATATAGAGTCTTTTATTTTAAGAAGTATAATGCTCTGAGGAGGTTTTACTATGGGCCAGGCATAGTGTTCAATGCTTCGTTTCATCATTTCACTTGATAATTGTCAAAATTATATACAGTAGAGACTATTATACCCTCTTTAACAGCAGGTGAAATGGGTACTCGCAAGGAGATGAAATAAATTGTCTACAATCAAGCAGGGAGTGAGGACAGAGCCAGAAGGATTCAAGCCCAAGTCTGCCTGACTCCTGCATGCTCAACCAGTTTACCATATAACCCCCTCTAGTGCACAGCTGCCACCACTTGTCTGTCAATGTGTCACACTGTGGTGGCTTGTGTGTTTGTGTGTTGCTGTGATGCTGGAAGCTATGCCCCTGGCATTTCAAATACCATCAGGGTCACCCACGCTACACAGGTTTCAACAGAGCTTCTAGACCTAGATGGACTAGGAAGAAGGAAGAGGCAGTCCAGTTCTGAAAAGAAAAAAGTGGCTTCTGGAAACCTTCTGAATAGCACTGAAACGCTATCTGATATAGTACAGGAAGATGAGCCCCTCAGGTTGTAAGGCACTCAATAAACAACTGGGGAAGAGCTGCCTCCTCAAAGTAGAGTCGACCTTAATGACATGGATGGAATCAAGCTTTCTGGACCTTCATTTGCTGAGATGGCACAAATCGTAATGAGAGAAAAACATCTGCAAACATTCATTAGGCATCAGAATGTGGAATGTAGAAGAATGAATCTAGGAAAATTAAAGTTGTCAAGAATGGAATGGAATACATAAAGATCGATATCTCAGGCATTAGTGAGTCGAAATGGACTTGTACTGGCCATTTTGAATCAGGCAATCACATGGCCCACCATGTCAGGAATGACAAATTGAAAAGGAATGGCATTGCATCCATTGTCACAAAGAATATTTCAAGATCTAGCCTGAAGTAGAATGGTATCAGTGATAGGATAATATCCATATGCCTACAAGAAAGATCAGTTAATACTACCATCATTCAAATTTACACACCAACCACTAAAGCCAAAGATGAAGAAATTGAAGATTTTTACCAACTTTTGCAATGTGAAATTGACCAAACATGCAATCAAGATGCTACGATAATTACTGGTGATTGAAAAGCAAAAGCTGAAAACAAACAAACAAACAAAAAGCAGCAGCAGTAGTTGGAACTTCTGGCTTTAGTGATAGAAATGATGCCAGAGATCACAGGATCGAATTTTGCAAGACCAACAACTTACTCATTGCAAATACCTTTTTTTCAACAACATAAACAACAGCTATACACTTGGACCTCATTAGATGAAACACACAGGAATCAAATCAACTACATCTGTGGAAAGCAATGATGGAGAAGCTCAATATCATCAGTCAGAACAAAGCCAGGGGTGATTGTGGAACAGACCGTCAATTACTCATATGCAATTTGAAGTTGAGGAAAATTATAACGAGTCCACAAGAGCCTAAATATGACCTCGAGTATATCCCATCTAAATTTAGAGATCATCTGAAGAACAGATCTGACACACTGAACACTGAACACAAATGACTTAAAACCAGATGAGTTGTGGGAAAACATCAAGAACATCATCCATGAAAAAAAGCAAAGACTGAAACAACCAAAATGGATGTCAGAAGAGACTCTGAAACTGGAGAGTAGCTAACGCAAATGGAAGAAATGATGAAGTAAAAGAGCTGAGTAGAAGATTTGAAAGGGCAGCTCAAGAAGACAACGTGAAGTATTACAATCAAATGTACAAAGGCCTAGAGTATGAAAATCCAAAAAGAAGAACATGCTCAGCATTCCTCAAGCTGAAAGAACTGAAGAAAAGATTCCAGCCTCAAACTACAATATTCTATGGGCAAAAAACTATTGAACGATGCAAGAAGCATCCAAAGAAGATGGAAGGAATACATAGAGCCACTGTATCAAAAAGAACTGGTCAAAGTTCAGCCATGTCAGAAGCTGAAATATGATCAAGAACTGGTGGTATTAAAGGAAGAAGTCCTAGCTGCACTGAAGGAATTGTTGAAAAACAAGTCTCCAGGAATTAACAGAATATAAACTGAGATGTTTAAACAAATGGATGCAACACTGGAAGCACTCATTTACGTGAAGAAATTTGGAAGATAGCTCCCCAGCCAACTGACTAGAAGAGATCCGTATTTGTGCCCATTCCAAAGAAAGATGATTCAACAGAATATGAAAGTTATCAAACAATATCATTATTATCACACAAGTAAATTTTTCTGAAACTAATTCAAAAACAGAGCAGTACATTGACAGGGAACTGCAAGAAATTCAAGCTGCATTCAGAAGAGGACGTGAAACAAGGGATATCATTGCTTATGTCAGATGGATCTGGGCTAAAAGCAGAGAATAGAAGAAAGAGGCTTGCCTTAGTTTTATTGACTATGGAAAGGCTTTTGACTGTATGGATCATAACAAATTATGGACAGTATTGCAAAGGATGGGAATTACAGAGCACTTAGTTGAATGAACCTTGCTTGCTGCAAGTGAAGAAGACTTTAAACACTTCTTGATGAAGATCAAACACTTTGCCTTCAGTATGGATTACACCTCAACATAAAGAAAACAAAAATCCTCACAACTTGATCAATAAGCAATATCATAATAAGTAGAGAAAGGGTTCCAGTTGTCAAGGATTTCATTTTACTTAGATCTGCAATCAACACCCCTGGAAGCAGCAAGCAGTCCAGAAATCAAACAATGTGTTTCATTAGGCAAATCTGCTGCAAAAGACCTCTTTAAAATGTTAAATGTTAAAGATGTCCCTCTGAAGACTAAGGTGTGCCTGACCCAAGCCATTGTCTTTTCAATAGCCTCATATGCAAGTGAAATCTGAATAATGAATAAGGAAGAGCAAAGAAGAATGGCTTTGAATTGCGATGTTGGTGAACAATACTCAATATACCACAGACTTCCAGAAGAACAAAGAAATCTGTTTTGGGTGAAGTATAGCCAGAATGCTCCTTAGACGTGAGACTTTGTCTAACGTACTTTGGACACGTTACCAATTCCTGGAGTAGGATATCATGTTTGGTAAAGTAGAGGGTCAGTAAAAAAGGGAAGACCCTCAATGAGATGAATTGACATGAATTGCATCAATGAGCCCAGGTTTAGCAAGGATTGTGAGGATGGTGCAGGACCAGGCAATGCTTCATTCTGTTGTACATAGGGTCGCTATGAGTCAGAAACTACTGGATGGAATAAACAACAACAATAACAGTCCAGAGTTTATACTCTAAGCCCATCTCCCTTTCTAAACTCAGAGAGCGGAGCTGTGCTAAATATTAAAATCATACAGAAGCCCATTGTCATTGAGTCAGTTATGATTCGGGAAGACCCCATGAGTTGCAGAGTCGGACTGAGCTCCTTCGGGCTCTCTTGGCTGCCATCTTTACAGAAGGAGATGACTAATCTTCCTTCTGTGGTGTTGCTGGGTGGATTTGAGTTACAAACTTTTTCGACAGCGGCTGAGTGCAAACCAAGTCCTAAGATTGCTAATAAATCTTGACCTTCCTCTGTCATTCACATCACCCATAATTCTGTCCTCTCTCACGCCTTTTGTCCAGCTCATCAACAGAATCCCATAGCAGTCTCTCCTCCATTGTCATCATCCTGGGATGAACTATCACTTTTCTCACTGGGTTATGACTATGGCTTCCTCCTTACCAATGTCCCTGCTGTATCCTTGACCTCCTTCCAGCCAGCAATGTGATTCCTTTAACACATGCATCAGAACACATCACTTCCCCTGGTCCCAAACCTGTCAGAGCTTCCCATCCCACTGCAGTCAAGCCCAGCTGCCTTCTCAGGGCTTCCAGGCCCTGCCTGAGCTGCCTT
>NW_006921656.1:3783905-3795742 GCF_000298275.1 Orycteropus afer afer | reverse complement strand
AGTTCCCAGGGAGGAGACTGACTCATGGCAACCCCATGTGTGTGAGAGTAGAACCGTGCTCCATAGGGTTTCCAATGGCTGCATTTTTTCCAGAAGTATATGGTCAGATCTTCCTTGCAAGGCAGCCGTAGGTGGACTCCAACCTCAAACCCAGCTGTTAGCTGAGCGTGTTAACCAATTGTACTGCTAAGGGATGCCTGCCTGGCACATGGTTAGTGCTAAACACATATTTGAGTAAAGGAATAAAGTCTGAGATTTATTTCCCTTTTACTTCACACAATTCTAGAGAATCTTTCTTTCTTTACTCCATGATAAGCTTTTCAAGAGCAATGACTCTATGCTTCCTTGCATCATGGCACCTAAGAGTTGCAAAGAAAATTCATTGAAATCACTAGAAGATGAGAAAAGCTGATCTGAGGAACCTGTATGCATACTCACTATCTGCCATCATTGAAGAAGCTAATATGTTCTATCTCAAGGGACACAATAAACCATTCAACTGGCCTACTTGAGATTAATTAATCAATAGCAAAGAAATAGGTCACACTGTAGGAATTATTCTTTTCTTTTGTGTCTATTTTGTGTCTTTGTGGGTTTGTCTTTTATATATCTCTATTATAAATAATATCACTGAGGCTTCTGGAGGGAAAAGAAACAAATTCATATGTTCAATCTTCATGATTAACAAGAAGCCTACCCTGTTTCCCCTATGCTCTCTGAAGCATTATTGAGATAGTTAATTAGTGTTCCCAGCTCTTCAGTCCTCTAATAATTTTTTTCTCTTTATGCATAGACATTTTTTCCTAATTGTGGTAAACAGATCTGTAATAAAACATTTGACATTTCAACCATCTTCACATGGGCAGTGACAATAATTATGCGTATCAAGTTGTTCAATCATCACCCTTATCTGTTCTCAAATTTTCCCATCACCCTTAACAGAATCTTGGTATTCCTTAAGCATTGAGTCCTCCTTTTCCTCTATGTCATGCTCACCCCTGATAATCACTAATAAGCTTAAATAAAGAATCTCCTACAACTTAACAACAAACAGGCAAATGACCCAATCGAAAAATAGGCAAAGAACTTAAATAGACATTTTACTGAAGAGTAAATATCAATGGCCAACAGCAGACGAAATACACACATTTTGGTTCAGGACATAGTTTCCAGCTAGAGGGTGAACAAGGAGATCTGGTAGAACAATGGTTAAGCAATTGGCTGCTAACCAAAACATTAGCGGTTCAAACCCACAGTGTGGAAAGATGTGATGATCTGTTCCAGTAAAGATTATAGCCTAGGAAACCACATGGTTTCACTAGTTATACTGTGTCATATTGGATCACTATGAGTCAGAATCAACTCGACGGCACACAGCAACTGAGGGTGACCATTCCAGGCACCTAGTGGAGCGAATGGAAGGTGGTGGAAATGACACATGCTGCATGCCCTGATCATCTCTCTCTGCTGCCTACATCCTGCTGCCTAGGACGTGATATTGCTGCTGTTAAGTGCCGTTGAGTAGGATCCGACTCATAGCGACCCCTCCTTGGGTTTCCGAGGCAGTATCACTATGGAAGTAGATTGGCCCATCTTCCTTCTGAGGAGTGGCTGGTGGGTTTGAACCAAGTGCCTTAGGCACTACACTAAAAAACCTCCCTTGAACCTGAGATAAAATCCGCATTGCTCAGATGGCCATGGACCCAGCACCTGGTCACTGATCACTCAGGGTCATCACATAAAAAGAAATAAACAGCTTTCTGATCCAGTCACTGGACTTGCCTTAAGTGACAACAGCTAAAGCTGAACTGTGAAATGTCATCTCATGATGTTTAACACTTCCCCTAGGTTCTCATGCTCTTAAAAGATTAACTACACAACTTCCCTTAGCTTCCAGATATACCCAAGACATCGATTAGACAAAAAACTGGCATATAGCAAATGCCAGAACAAAACCAAAGTGTGGCCTCTGCCTTCACTGTATTTCAGATCTAACCATGCCTCCAGACCACCCCCATGTCCCATTGACATGGCAACAATCATCTTCCTTCTAGACCCTCTTCCTTGATCTCCCTGCCTCCATTCTTTCCACTGCAGTCTAGCCTCATCCCAGTGGCCAGAGGGACGATTTAAAACACAAGTCACATTATAAATGGCTCCACTCAAAAGTCCCTCATGGTTTAACAGGATATTCAGAATAAATTCCAGAGTTTGACTCTTTCCTTCACGACCCTTCATGACCTCATCTTGCCTGGTTCCCTGATATCACCTCCCGCCATCCCTGACCATCAAATATGCCAAGCCCACTCCTACCTTGTCTCTCCCTCACTTTTCCTGCCAGCTCCATCCTGTCCCTACATTTGGTTTTCTGCTCAGTTCTTTCCCTTTTGGAGTCACTTTCCTTGGCCCATATTACTAAAACAGTAGCCTTTCACCTGCTTTATCCACCCCTTGCTTTTTCTTCAGGAGGGTTATAATTTCCTAAAAATACCTCATTTGTTTATTGCTTGTCTCCTCCACTATCTAAAATCGGGAAGGGTGTGTGTCAGGGTTGTATCATTTTACCATATGTACTCAGTCTGTATGGTGAGCAAATAATCTGAGAAGCTGCACTATATGAAGAAGAATGCAGCATCAGGATTGGAGGAGGACTCATTAATAACCTGCAATACACAGGTGCCATAACCTTGCTTGCTGAAAGCCAAGAGGACTTGAAGCACTTACTGATGGAAATCAAAGACTATAGCCTTCAGTATGGATTGCATACCTCAACACAAAGAAAACTGGATTAGTAAGTAACACCACGATAAATGGAGAAAAGATTAAAGTTGTCAAGGATTTCATTTTACTTGGATTCACGATCAATGCCCATGGAAACAGTAGTCAAGAAATCAAACAACATTTTGCATTGGGCCAATCTGTTGCAAAAGACCTCTTTAAAGTTTTAAAGAAGATGTCATTTTGAGGACTAAGGAGCACCTCACCCAAGCCATGGTATTTACAGTGGTCTCATGTGCACATGAAAGCTGGATAATGATAAGGAAGATAGAAGAATTGATGGCTCTCCATTATGGTATTGGCAAAGAATACTGAATATATCATGGACCACTAGAAGAATGAAAGCATCTGTCTTAGAGGAAGTACAGCCAGAATATTCCTTAGAAGCAAGGATGGCGAGACTTTGTCTCATGTACTTTGGACATGTTATCAGGAGGGATCAGTCCCCAGAGAAGGACGTCATGCTTGGTGATGTAGAGGGTCGGACAGAGGAAGTCCCTCAACAAGATGAATTGACAGGGTGGCTGCAACAATGGGTCCAAGCATAGCAATGACTGTAAAGGGTATAGAGGACCAGGCAATGTTTCATTCATTCTGTTGAACACAGTGTCACTGTGAGTCAGAACTGACTCTGTGGCAACTACAACAACAACAATGTAAACTCCTAACAGGCAGAGGCATGGTCTGTGGGGTTCATTGAATGGTTAGTTCCTAGACCCACTTCTGAGACATTATAAATGTTCAAGAAATATTCATGGGGAGAAAAAGAGGGAGGAAGGGAAAAGTGGGACATGGAGGGAGGGCGGGAGGGAGGGAGGACATAAGACTGGAAATAGTGACTGTATCCTCTCTAATCATTCATTTCTTCATTTATAAAATGCTCCGACTGTCCTGGAATATTTAGGAGAAACATGTAAAACAACAGACACACTTCCTACAACCAGAACAACTATTTACATAGAAGTGATGCTGAAAGCGTTTGCCAGAGTGGGAAAAACATGGTCTTTGAAGCCTGCCTTCCCTGGGTTTAAAACCTGGGTCTACACATGCACTTCCATGACCTTGGGGAAGTCAGCCAGCCTCCTCCTGCTCCATTTTCCCAACTGTAAAACCAGATTGAACTCACGCCCTTAGACCATGCGTGCAAAGTAGCTGGGGCTTGGTAGGACTGAGAGAAATAAAAATTAGATTAATTTCTTAACCATTGAGTCTCAGGGTTCCAGTCTTGAAACCCATGACTGGGCTCAAGTTTTGAGTCAGGAGTTTTGAATACAGAGGAAAAGCAGCCCTACTGCAGAAGAGTATATAGTTACATACACGTATACGTGTACATTCATGTGCATGTATGGATGCATGTAAGAGAGCCCTGGTGGTTCAGTGCTTAAGCCTTGGTTGCTAGCTGACAGGCCGGCAGTTTGAACCCTCCAGCCACTCCACAGGAAAAAGACATGGCAGTCTTCTTCCATCAAAGTTACAGCCTTGGAAACCCAATGGGGCAGTTCTATGCCATCCTGTAGGTTACTATGAGTTGGTATTGACTCGATGGCAATGGGTTTGTTTTTTGGTTTTAATGGATATATCTATGTGTATATGTATGTATGTATACGTGTGTGTGTGTGAATTTGTTTTCTGGCAGTCCCAATGATTTAAGCTTTACTTCAGTCAGTTGTCAGACTAAAAAAACATCTTTATCAGGAATTCAGCTTTCAGACTTTTGCTTTGGGACTGAAATGATCTGCCAAGCTCTACTTTTATATTTTTATTGGGAAAATAAACAACCGTAATTTCACATTCGCCTGTGACCATTTGCTGTCCTCTGACAGTTTTCACTGCCTGGGTTGGAATCTGAGTTTGTCACTGAGAGACCGAGCTGAGACATCTCAGAGCTGCTGTTCTCAGTGAGGACAGACAGAGGCTCAGAGCCTGTGGCTCTGGCTTGACTGCTCTGGGTCACCAGCTCCACAGAGGGACAGAGACTGAGCCCCAGCAAAGGCTCATAGAGGCTGTGCTATTGCCCACCTCCTCATTCATGCTGTCCCCTCTGCCCCAGACACCATCACCACCTGTCTACTGCCACCTTCATGCATGGCTTCCTCCCTGAATGTTCCCTTCACTCAAACTGAGTTGGTCACTCTTCCCCCAGTGCCAGCACTGGACATGAATTTCTCATCTTCTTTCACGTGTTCAACCACAAACATTCACTGCACATCTACCATGTGTCAGATTCACTGATTAATGCTGAGGGTACAACAGGGGTCCCTGCATGGCCCAAATGGTTAGTGCTTGACTACTAGCCCAAAGGTTGGTGGTTCAAACCTATCCAGAGGTACCCTGGAAGGCAGGCCTGATGACCCATCAGATCTCAGCCTTGAAAACCCCATGGAGCAGCTCTACTCTGCCCTTGGGGTCACCATTGGTCAGAAATGACTTGACAGCAACTACCACCACCACCAAGAATACAAAGGGAAGTCAACCAAACAAGCTCTCCCTGCAGTCATGGAGCACACCATAGGTTCCTAATTGGATAAGTGGATAGTTTATGAGTGTGTTGATTGTCACAAATCAGACAGTTGCCCATATTGGTTTTATCAGTCAGGATGGATAGGTTATGTTGTGGTAATACCACCACCACCACCTATCATAAATCAGGTTAACACAACCATATCAGATTTCTACTGCAGTGTAACCTATCACCACAAGTTTAGCAGCCTGAAACAACACAAATGTATCCTCACATCATTTCTGGGGGCCAGGAGCCCAACACATTTCAGCTGCGTCCTCTGCTCTCACACGGCCGGATTAAGACGTCAGCAGGGGCTGTGTCCTCATCTGGAGGCTCAGTACGGAAAGACCCTCTTCCCAGGTGCCTCATGTTTTTGGTGGAATTCATTTCCCTGTTGCAGCTGTTTGACTGAGGTCCTCATTTTCTTGTGAGCTTTCAGCATTTAGAGGCCCCTCCAACACATGGCTGTCGGCTTCACCCAGGCCAGCAGGGGAGCACCTGCTGCTACTTGTTCCTTTCAAGGGCTCCCCTTGAATAGGTCAGCCCACTCAGGATAATATGCTTTAGCACAAAGTCAACTGATTAGGGACCTTCCTTACCTCTTCAAAATCTCTTTGTAGCAGCACTGAGATCAGTGTTTGATTGAATCATTGGGAGAAAGTGTGTCCACCAGGAGGCAGGCATAGATCTACCAGCCCCAACAACAGATGATCATCTCTCCCACACTGTAAGTCTGGCTTGGAGCTGGTCAGTGGTGTGCTCTGCACATCTCAGTCAGTCAGGGGCCCAGGCTCTAGATGCTTCACCTCGACCTGTGCTTCCATGATGCTGAAGGGCACACACAGACCCCACATGGCTCTGGAACCTTCACTCCAGGAACAACACAATTTACTTCTTCTCATATTCTTTGGTCAAAGCACATGTCATGGCACTGGCTGGATTCAAGGAGTCTGGAGAATTAAACTGGCTAAAAGTACAGACCCAGGACTTCGGTTCCTTCACTCACTAGCTGTGGGATCTCAGGAAAGTTGCTTAACTTTTGTGCCTTTGTTTAGTCTTCAGTATTGATAGTAAAAGAGCAGTGCCTGTTCTCACATCATTAGTTATATCCGATCACAGGGCAGACTTGCCTTTCTGTTGAGTACTTCCTGACTCACTGAGAACTTCTTCATTAACCAAGTTATGATCTAGAAACTGCTATAGACCCTACATGTGTAGAGACAGAGCAGTGATGTCCATGAGCAAAGTTCTCCGCTCATAGAGCTTACATTCTAGAGCAGAGAGACCATGAACCACATGCATATGGTTCTCAGAGAAAGCCACAGAGAAGCTAACATTTGTGCAGAGACCCAAAGACAGTGAGATGGCCGTTTGACTGTCTGTGAGAAGAGAGTTCCAGAGAGAGGAGACTATGTGCATAAGTCCTGGGGAACAATTCTCCATGTATTCTTAGGGTCCAACAAGGAGCCAGTGAAGAAAGAGAGAGAACTGGGGTGGGGATGGGGAAATGTGGAGCAGAATAAGGTACAGAGACAAGCAGGAGTAGGGATGGGGTGGAGATGGAAGATGGAGTAGGTAGGGAGTGGGTTATATAGAAAATGTAGGGTCTTATAGGTGGTACAATGGTTAAAGTGGTTGGCTGCTAATCAAGATGCTGGTGATTTGAACCCACCAGCTGCTCTGTGGGAGAAAAATGTGGCAGTCAGTTTCTGTAAACATTTACAACCTCGTAAACCTATAGGATCTCTATGAGTCAGAATTTACTCAATGGACATTTTTTTAATAGATCATTACAACTTGCTCTTGAACATAGAATAGCTAACACAAATGGAAGAAATGAACAGAAGATTTCAAAGGTCAACTCAAGAAGACAAAGTATTACAATGAAATGTACAAAGATATGGAGTTAGAAAAGCAAAAGGGAAGAACATGCTCAACATTTCTCAACTTGAAAGAACTGAAGAGAAAATTCAAGCCCTGAGTTCCTATATTGAAGGTTTGATTCTATAAGCAAAATATTGAACAATGCAGGAAGCATCAAATGATGGAAAGAATACACAGAGTTACTGTACCAAAAAGATCTGGTTGACATTCAGCCATTTTAAGAGGTAGCATGTGATCAAGAACTGATGGTACTGAAGGAAGAAGTCCAAGGTGCACTGGTGGCATCGATGAAAACCAGGGCCCCAGAAATTGATGGACATTTCAACAAATAAATGCAACACTGGAGGCACTCACTTGTCTGTGCCAAGAGATTTGGAAGAGGCTACTTGACCAACTGACTGGAAATGATCCATATTTGTGCCCATTTCAGAGAAAGGTAATCAAGAAAATGCAGAGATTATCAAACAATGTCATTACTATCACACACAAGTAAAATTTTGCTGAAGATAGTTCAAAAACAGTTGCAGCAGTACACTGACAGGGAACTGCCAGAAATTTAAGCATGATTCAGAAGAGGACGTGGAATGAGGGATGTCATGTAGATCTTGGTTGAAAGCAGATAATATTAGATCATAACAAATTCTGGATAACATTTCAAAAAATGGGAATTCCAGAACACTTTATTGTGTTCATGAGGAACTTGTACATTGACCAGAAGGCAGTCATTTGAACAGAATAAGGAATACTGCATGATTTAAAATCAGGAAAGGGTATATCAGGGTTGTATTCTTTCACCACACTTATTCAATCTGTATACTTAGCAAATAATCAAGAAGCTGGACTATATGAATAAGAACACAGCATCAGGACTGGAGGAAGACTCATTAACAATCTGTAATATGCCGATGACACAAGCTCGCTGGCTGAAAGTGAAGAAGACTGGAAGCACTTACTGATGAAGATCAAAGACTACATCCTTCAGTATGGATTATACCTCAACATAAAGAAAACAAAAATCCTCACAGTGGTACCAATAACAACATCGTAATATATGGAGTAAAGATTGAAGTTGTCAGAGATTTCATTTTACTTGGATCTACAATCAATGCCCATGGAAGCAAGAGTCAATAAATCAAACTATGCTTTGCATTCAGTAAATGTGCTGCAAAAGACCTCTTCAATGTGTTAAAAGTCAAAGATGTCACTTTGAAGACTAAGGTGCACCTGACCTAAGCCATGATATTTTCAATCGTCTTGTGTACAGGTGAAAGCTGGACAATGAATAAGGAAGGATGAAGAAGAATTGATGCATTTGAGTCATGGTGCTGGTGAAGAATACACCATGGACTACTAGAAGAATGAACAAATCTGCCTTGGAAGAAGTACAGCAAGAATGCTCCTTAGAAGCGAGGATGGTGACACTTTGTCTCTTATACTTTGGACATGTTATCAGGAGGGACCAGTTCCTGGAGAAGGACAGCATTCTTGGTAGAGGTCAGCAAAAAAGAGGATCACCCTCAATGAGATGGAGTGACACAGTGGCTGTGACAACATGCTCAAGCACAGCAACAATTATAAAGGTGGTGCAGGACTTGGAAGTGTTTCGTTCTGCTGTACATAGGACCACTATGAGTTGGAACCAATTGGTGGCCCCTAACACCAACAATAAGGTCATTGTAAGGAGTTAGGTTTTTCATTTGAATGAGGTGAGAAGCCAGTGGGAGGCAGGAATGGAGGAATCACTTGACTTGATTTGTACTTTTAAGATTCTCTTAGATTTCTTTGCAGGATCTACCAGGCAGAAAAACCAGGCAGGGAGCTAGTGCATCACTCCAGGAGACAGGGGAGAGTGAGAGGATGTAAACTCCACCAGGCAAGGGACTGTCAATTCCCCATTTACCCCCAACGCAACTAATGTACCCTGAGCAGGAGGCATGATCACTGAGCCTTGGGTCTTAGCTCCCATCCAGCCTGCTGCTGGCTTTGGACCTCACAGTGATCTAAGGCTCCTGACTCTCCAAATGGAACATCTCCTAAGGCTTCCCCACAGGGTCCTGACATCCTATATTCTTCTCCCCCTCAAGTTTCTCCCCTCATCCTGATCCTGGTTCAGAAGTCCTACCACTGTTTCTGAGCCAATAGCTCTGGATGGACAGGATGGTCAGGAATACCTAAGAGCCCTGCTGGCACAACAGTTGAACACTCACTCAACTGCTAACAGAGAGGTTGGCAGTTCAAACCTACCCAGGGTTCCATGGGAGATAGGCCTGACAATCTGCTGCTGTAAGGTTCTCAGCCTAGAAACCATATGAGGCAATTCTTCTCTGTCACAGGGCTCACTAAAAGTCAAACATGGACGCAATGGCAACAAAGAACCACATCCTTTCCTTAAGTCCCTGTGTGGTGCAAACGGTTTGCACTCACCTAGTAGGTTGGTGGTTTGAACCCACCCATCAGCACTGAGGAAGAAAGGTCTGGTAATCTGCTTCCATTAAGATTACATCCCAGAAAACCCGGTGGGGCAATTCCACTCTGCAACATATGGGGCTGTCATGAGTTGGAATTAACTCGAGGACAAAGAGGTGTTTTGCTTTGTTTTTCAGTGTCTTCTTGGTTTCACTGTAACAGAGAACATCCCTTTGGCTGGACCAAGGACAACTCCAGGTCAAGTTTCTCAGTAAGAGCTATAAAAACACACTTAACCCCTCAACTCACATGGATGTGAAATATCACTTGGTCCTCATAACTGGCGCTAGTGTAGCAGATGATTGTGTTTCTGATGCGAGAGGCTCAGGTTATAATGAGCACTTAGGGAGGCAAGAAAAAAAAAAGAAGAAAGAAATATTAGCCATGATTCATACTGTAAATTGAAGGTAGGACAAGTAGTTCTTGAACATCCTGATTAGATTTTAATCTTGTTTTAGCAGCAGCAGCTCAAGTTAATGTTTGCTCCATGCAATAACGTCATGTGGATTGACACATAGGTGATTATGCTATTTGTCTTCTTACAAAACTTTCTCAACTGGGGAACTGTGATTATTCAGTACTTGAGAAGGCTGGGGACAAAAAGCCTCAGTGGCAAGACAGGAGAGCAAGGAGCTGACAGGAGTGGTGGGAGCCCAGCCAGGCATCTTCCTTCAGTGGGAGACGTGGCTGTTTGGTCGCCCTGGGTTTGTAACTGGGGGGAGCCCTGCCAAGTGTCTTCCTTCAGTGGGAGCACAGCTAGTTGCTCTGGGTTTGTAAGCCCAGCAGGCTGTTGCTCATCCTCTCCGACTCTCTGGGCTCCGTCTCCATGTCAGTCTCTTCCCTCACTACTACCAGTGGAACCTGTAGCTGTCCCATGGTGACTCCATGTGTGTTGGAGCAGAACTGTGCTCCATGGGGTTTTTAGTGGCTGAGTTGTCACAAGCAGATCACCAGCTCTTTCTCTCAAGGCACCTCTCGGTGGATTCAAACGTCCAACCCTTGGTTTGTAGCCACATGTGTTAACCATTAGTGCCACTCAGGGATCCTCTCACTTCAAGATCGCCCCAGTGGGCTTCTTGTTCCTTTCCTCCCTCTAGTCTCCAAGATGCTGTCAGAACAAGCGTCTCTCTGCTTTTATTTCTTGCTACCTCTTTCTCTCTATTTTCTCTCCTTCTTTATTTTAGTGTATTTACTTTCTTATCTTAATTTATATTTCTCTTTGTTACTCTTAAGTTCACTCAGCAAGCCTAGTTGCTTCTCTAAACACAAGCCAGGTCACATCACTTAGTCACTCAAACAAATTTTACTGAAGAAGAGATTCCATCATTGCCAAGGCAGGGAACACACCATAGGACCTTCATGCTAAAAACCCTCAAAGGCATTGACTGGAGCTCCATCTCCTTTCTAAACTCCAGATACATATAACCAACTGGATGTCTCTACTGTTGTTGTTGTTAGAGTCCATTGCATCAGGTCTGACTCATAGTGACCTTACATTCAACAGAACAAAACTCTGCCTGGTCCTCACAATCGTTGCTGCGCTTGAGCCCATCACTGCAGCCGCTGTGTCAGTCCATCTCATTGAAGGTCGTCTTCCCCTTTTTCACTGACCCTTCACTTTACCAAGTATGATATCCTTCTCCAGGGACTAGTCCTTTCTGACAACATGACCAGAGTACTAGGGTGATTTAACTACTGCAAAACTAATGTTTCTAAAGCAAAACTACTGATCTTCCCATCCAGTCACTTCCCAACTTCTCCCACGCTCATGAATTCTTTCTTCAACCAATGTATCCATTGTCATTCTTCTGTGGATCAGGATTCGGTTGTGCTGTCTACAACAGTTCATGAGTGAAAAATCCACCATTTGGCCTGGAGCTCTTGGATTCGTCATTTGTTGGAGACAACAGCCAGTATATTGGCTGCCAACCTTGAGCTCATCAGCCCCTGCAACTTCATGAGTCAGGAAAAGCCTCCTGCTTGATATTTGATCCAAGAACTTGGGACTTGCCAGCTTCTATACGTTTTTTAATCTTTAGAAAGCAATCTGTTTCTATTGCCGGTGCTTATAATACCATTTGGCCTGGAGATCTTGGTTTCATCATTTGTTGGAGTCGACAACCAGTATACTGCCTGCCAACCTTGAGCTCCTCAGTCCCTGCAGCTGTGAGAGTCAGAAAAAGCCTCCAGCTTGATGTTTGATCCA
>NW_006921656.1:3782218-3783174 GCF_000298275.1 Orycteropus afer afer | reverse complement strand
CAGCCATTTTGAATGTTTACAAGTGGTGGCCATTTTGGATATTTAAAGTGACTGAGGGTGCAGCCATTTTTAATGTTTACAAGTGGCAACCATTTTAGATTTTAAAGTGATAGCATTCTCATTCAGATTCCAGGGACCTAAGAACAGGCAGTGAGAAGCAGGGAGAGGACAGAAAAGGCAAAGGGGATAGGAACAGATTGAGGAGTCAGCCGCAGGGACCCAGGTGAAGACAGGGAACCCAGGACATGCCCTGCAAGGAGTGAGATGGGAAGGCAGGGAGAGGACAGAACAGGCTAAGGAGATAGGAACAGATTGAGGATTCAACTGCAGGAAGCCAGGTGAGGAGAGGGAACCCAGGCCACTACCACAACCAGTGAGGCAGGAAGCAGGGAGAGGACAGAAAAGGCAAAGGGGACTGGAACAGATTGAGGAGTTAGCCGCAGAGATCCAGGTGAGGGTGGTTAGAGGGGTTTCCAACAGCTAAGGGAGACTAACTTGTCGGTTGGTTTGTCCTACTGTGGTGATGTGTTGCTGTGAGTCTTGAGGCTGTGCCACTGGTGTTTCAAACCCAGTGTGGTGCTCCTGTTGCACAGGTATCAGCCCAGCTTGCAGACTGAGATGGACTAGGAAGAAGGAGGAGGCCATCCACTTCTCAAAGCATTGGCCAGGGAAAACTTTATGAATATCAGAGAAACACTGTTCGATACATTACTGCACAACTTTATGAATAGTCCAGAAACATTGTCCATACAGAGGAGAAAGACAAGTCATTTAGCTTAGAAAGCTCTCAAAGTAGGACTGGGAAAGAGCTGCATTATCAGAGTAAAATCAGCCTTACTCATATGGATAAAGAAAAGCTTTTGAGACCTCCATTTGCTGACATGGCCCCACTCAAATTGAGGAGAAACAGTGGCAAACATCCATTAATAATTGGAACATGGAATGTATGAAGTATG
>NW_006921656.1:3763638-3780107 GCF_000298275.1 Orycteropus afer afer | reverse complement strand
AGAAGCTGGACTATATGAAGAAAAATGTGGCATCAGGATTGGAGGAAGAATCATTAACAACCTGAGATGCTCTGATGATACAACTTTGCTTGCTGAAAGTGAGGATGACTTGAGGCACTTACTGATGAAGACTGAGGAACACAGTCTGCAGTATGGATCACATCTCAACATAAAGAAGAGAAAAATCCTCACATGTGGACCAATAAGCAGTATCACAATAAATGGAGAAAAGATTGAGGTTCTCAAAGAATTCACATTGCTTGGTTCTACAATCAAGGCCAATGGAAGCAGCAGTCAGGACATTAGACGACAAGTAGCACTGGGCAGGTCAGTTGCGAAGGAACTCTTTCAAGTTCTGAGGAGCAAGGATATCTCCTTGAGGACTAAAGTGCACCTGACACAAGCCATGATATTTCCAATCACTTCATATACATGTCAGAGCTGGACAATGTATAAGGAAGACAGAAGAAGAGTTTGATGCTTTTGAGCTGTGGTGCTGGCGAAGAATGCTGAAGGTACCATGGACTGCCAAAAGAACTAAAAGATCTGTCCTGGAGGAAGTGCAGTCGAGATGCTCCTTGGAAGCGAGAATGACCAGACTTCGTCTCACCTACTTTGGTCATGTTGTCAGAGGGGACCATTCCCTGGAGAAGGATGTCATGCTTCGTAAGGTGGACGGTCGACAAAAGTGGGGAAGGCCTCCAACGAGATGGATTGACATGGTGGCTGCAACAGTGGGCTCAAGTATAGCAAGGATCATGGAGCTGGCACAGGATTGGGCAGTGTTTCGTTCTGCTGTGCATGGGGTCGCTATGAGTCGGAAATGACTCGACGGCACCTAACAACAACAACAACATCCATTGTCAGGCCAACACTCAGGCCAAAAATCTAAGAGCGCTCCTCTCTTTCTTTCCACCCTGCATCAGGAATGTCCGGTAGTGACGCCTCCACAGATGCTGAACCAAAACCACTAACATTAAGTCCATGGAGTGGCTGGTAGGTTCAAACTGAAGACCTTTTCGTTAGCAGCTTAGTGACTTTTTTCTTCCCAAAACTTTTTATTATGATTTGGGTGCAAATTTTCAAAGAAGATTCATTTTCCACTCAGCAGTTCATACACATTTTGTTCTGTGACACCAATTACATCCCCACAACAATAACAGCTCTCTTCCCACCTCCTCCCTGTGGTTACTCCTTCCCTGTGTCCTTCTTACCTATGCATTCCTGCCTGCCTAACTTGTGATTGATTTCACCTGAGTCTGGCTCAGAGTGACTTGAGTTAGCGTGAGACAAGGGCCATCTTCTCAGTGGACTGGGATTATTCTCCTGTACCATCTCCCCCTCCCATGCACAATCTGGCAGCTCTTCTCATTCCCTTCACTGCCCAGCCCCTACCCTCGCCACCGCTCTGGATCACCCCTCCTCTTGGCCCTGAAGTGGGGCTTGTCAGTCTATACCACTTCACTCCTAGAGGGAGTGAGGGGTATAGGGGAGCTCTGGGTGGGCAGAGGCCTCCTGGAGAGGTGTACCCTGTGACCCATGGTCCTTGGATGTGGTTCCTGGGGAAGGGCCTCACAAAGGTAGCGGTGGCCAGCAGGCCAAGGCCAGGCAGTGAGTGCCCTCCATGCCCCTTGGAGGAGACCAGATAGAATACAGCATGGATGTGACTGGAAAGAAGAGCTAGGCATGCAACTGGCCACCCAGTGGTCCTAATCAGTCAGGCACTCACTAGGAAAATGCTAGACTCCACAGTGTCACTGTGACAGACGACTCCCTGTGAGCCCTGTCGTGGAGCACCTTGGAGATGGCTGGGGCCACTGAGGGGTGGGAAAGAGTCCTGCTGCCATCCTTCAGTTCCAAGGTGTGTGGAAGACTGTCATTAACACCACTGACATTCCCACCGCAGAGGCAGCGCTGTTAACCGTCAGGCCTATGAGGTTTCCTAACCAAAGGCCCTGAGAGAGGGAAGTCAACAGAGAGGGGCCTGGAAAAAAATATGTGCTCAGTCCCACAAAGCAGAGGGCCCTTCCTCTTTCCCTAGATGGCAAAGGACCTCTCAACTACTCTGCTAACTGCATTAGCTGAAGATGAACACATACACACACACACACACACACTTGATTGTGCAGCTTCAAGCTAGATAATGATACTTTAGGAATCTCTACAGTCCAGCAATGAAGGGCCTGAAGCCAGGCCAGGCGTGTTGTTGCTGTGTGTCATTGAGTCCATTCTGACTCGTAGTGACTCCGTGGGACAGAGTAGAACTACCCCATAGGGTTTCCAAGGCTGTGCTCCTTACAGGAGCAGATCGCTAAGGCTTTTGCCCCCCGCAGTGTCACTGATGGGTTCAAGTCACCCACCTGTTGGTTAGCAGCCGAGCACTTCACCACTGTGCTACCAGGGCTCCTCTAGGCCAGGAGTGGGGCTCAGAAAGCTGACAGCTTCTCCCTGAGGCTGTAGGGGGAGGGCAGTGCCAAAGCTGGGAAAGCTGTTCCACCCACTTAACCAAGTCCCAGGGCCTCTCTGTCAAAGCCTAGACAGTGGACATAGCATGGAGGGGATGGGGCTCTGGTCCCCCAGCTTCATAAATCCTGTCATGTTAGATTGGAGGTGGAGGTGCTGGTTTGAAGCCCTTCTCATTGTCCTCACAGGAACTGAGCTCTGTTCCTGAACCCCAAACCAGGACTCTCCAAAGCTGGCACCACGTCCCTAACTTGACCCCATCCACCTGGCGTCCTGAACCCAGGTGTGCAGCACTGGGCATCCTGTGGACTGCAGCCCCTCAGCAGGGACGTGGGCCCCCAGGTGGTGCTCATTTACCCACTGAAGCCTGGGCCAACTGCCACCTTCTGACACTTCTCCTCGATTCCTCTCCTGCAATCTCCCTTCTAAATCACTAGTGCTTTGAATGTCAGGTATAAATCCCAATCAAGGCACCCTGTGTGCACCCCGGCAGGTCTGGGTGCTCTGGTTCCACAACGGCTAAGTGAACATAGAAAGCAGCGATCCATTCGAAAGGGCTGGCCTTTCCGCTTGCATTTAAATAAACAACTGAGCAAAGTTGACCCACCTGCCCTCGGCGTACCATGGTGCCAACTGTGAGGGATTTTTAGGTTTACCCTTTATGCCTTACTAGTTAAGCAGTACTGGTGGTGCAGTACTGAAAGCATTCGACTGCTAACCAAAAGGTCAGTAGTTCAAACCCACCAGCCACTCCGTGGGAAAAAGATAAGACAGCCTGCTTCCATAAAGATCGGCAGCCTTGGCAACACTACAGGGCGGTCTACTCTGCTTTACAGTGTCCCTATGAGTCAGAATTGACTTGACAGCAGTGGGTTTGTTTTTTGTTTATCTCATTAGTTCCTTTCACGAGGGTTAGTTGTTTTCATTATTAAGATTACATAATTTTAAATCATTTAATCCTTGCACAAATCCTGTGAAGTATATGTTACTTCCCTTTCATGGAGGATAAAGAGTTGAGAGAGGCTAACTGACGCCCAGGTTTGCACAGCTGGAGCTCATGAGGCTGCGGCTGGGGCAGGTGGCCCATGGAAGGCTCACCTGAAACAAGAATGCTTATTGAGGTCTTAGAACGAGTTGCTGTTGTGTTAACTCCAGCTTGTGGTGACCCCACGGTGTCAGAGTAGAACTGTGCTCCACGGGGTTCTCGGTGGGTGGTTTTGCAGAGGTAGACCTGCACACCCTCCTTCTGAGGCCCCTCTGAATGGCCACGCTTCAGGTTAGCAGTGAGCCTGTTCACTGTTTGCACCAGCTGGGAAACCTGGCGTCCCAGAGGAGAGCTCAGAACAGAACTGAGTAGGGGCAGCTCAGCCCTACAGCCTACCTGACATCAGGCCGGGGCAGTCCTCACAAATCTGGTACAAAGAAGCCGTGTGTTTGCTGCTGCTGACCAGGAGTCTCCAAAAGAAACCACAGATGTACCTTGAGTGGGGGACAAAGTGATCCACGGGCCAGGCTAGGAGGCAGAGAGCCACTCCTTCGTCGCCCCCTGCTGGAGAAGGAGGGTGGCATCTGTGTGACCAGCCCCACCAGAGGAAGGATCATGCAGGACCAGGCACCCGAAACAGACGGCCCTGGGCTTCAGGAAGCCCTGATCTAAGCATCTTTCACTGAACATTCACTGCCCTCCGCTCCTGGGCCACAGCACCCGTTCCTCCGCACTCCCCAGGGTGTTCGGAATGAGCAGAGAGCTACAGAGACACGGCGGGTGTGAGCCCCCGGCCCTGACCCACAGTACCTTTTCCCTGTATTTCCTCCCACAAGGAGCACCTGCCCAATTCCCCAAACAAAAAGAGATGTCCTTCATCGCTGCAGGGCTTAGACCTGGGGACGTTGGGGCCCGGCCGAGTTCTGAGTTCACTTGAACACCAAGCCCCTGCGCTAGGGGTGGGGCAGGTGTCACTCCAGGACACTCGCAGTAGGAGGCCACCAGGCTGCTCAGGTGAGGGCCACAAAGACAGGTTACTGGTGGGGCGGAGTCCCCACCACAGAGCCTGAAATCTCCTGGGGGAACCTTTTAAAATACCGATGCCTCAATACCAGCCCCCCACCATGCCCCCATCCTGCCTCCATGTTCTGAGGTGCCCCCTTAGAGTCTGTAGCATTTAAATCCCTTTTCTTCTACCAAAGCTTCAAACCAAGTCATTTCAGTTCAACCCCTTGCTAAGAATTTGCATATCTATGAATCACCTGGGATCTTGTTAAAATGTAGATTCTGATTCAGTGGCTCTAGGGTGGGAATTCTCAGCAGGGGTCAACCCAGAATGAACTGGTTCAAGCCCTGCCCTTAACAGAAGCTCAGTGTCCCTAAGCAGGAGATCAAAAGGGCAGCACTGGCCCAGGGGTAAAGCTCTTTTGGTGTAGTGGGTAAGGCATTTGGCTGTTAACCAAAAGGTCAGTGGTTCAAACCCTTCAGCAACCCCAAGGAAGAAAGATGAGGCCACCGAGGATTTACAGCCTTGGAAACCCAGTGGGGATCTTTATGACTTGGAATTGCCTCACTGGCAGTGAGTTTGGTTAATAAGTTCAGAAGGCAGACAGGGACAGGAAAGGGGACAAAGTAAATGGTAAACATGGAGGAAGTGAGGAGAGAGCTATTACATTATGGGGATTGTAATCAATGTCCCGGAACAACATGTGTATGAACTGCTGAATCGAAAACCAATCTACTCCGTACACTTTCACCCAAATCACAATAAAAAGTTAATAATAATAATAGTAATAATAGGTGAAGGGGGAATTTGGAAACAGATAATGGTGATGGCTGCACGGTATAATATATGTGACAAATGTCACTGAATTGTACAAGCAAACAATGTTGAACTGGCAAGAGATTTGCTATATATATTTACCACAGTAAAAATATTGATAACAATTTTTAAAATATTTTTTTGTTTAAATTTCCTGTAAATTCTGATCTTGGGCGACATTGGGGAAGAAGCAGGATGAGCCCTTGTACCCAAATATTGGCCCTCTCTTTTATGAGTGTGGGAATAGGACCTTATTTTCCTAAGGCTCATTTTCTCCATTTTAAAAGTCACTGGATTCAAGGATTTCTAAGGTCCCTGAGAGTGTGGCTTCAAAAGGAAAAGTCCTGCAGCTACCCCCTACATCTTACAAGGTTGTGAGAACCAATTGAACTGGTCCACGTGAGAACGTTCTGGAAGAAGGTCTTCTCATTCGGCTCTGGGGCTGTGGCTTCCCTTGGACCCTGGCACCTGCTGACCCCAACATCACCATCGGTCCATTGAACAAGAGGAGACTGGAGTAATAATTCTCTTACCACAATAATCCTGTAGCCACCCTCTTTGGGTGTCTGTACTCTTGCTTCCTAAGTCAGCTAGAACCATCTAGTACAAGGGGATGATTGAATCGGCTGGTCAGTGGAGGACATGGTGAATGAACAAACAGTCAATCGTAAATCCTTCAATCAAGGCATGAAGGACTACAGCCAAAGCAATCCATTCAGGCCACTGGTAAATCATCTAGAAGCAGAGTTTGGCAGGATGAAGCCCGGATCCCTGCTGGAAACAACTTCCCATCTTGCCTCCCTCAGCCAGCACTATGAGTCTGTGTGTGGCTGTTGTTGTCAGTTGTCCTTGAGTCAGTTCCAACTCATGGTGACCTTCTGTACCCACCATGTTCAGGTTCTTTGATGCATTTGAGTCCACTATCATGGCTACTGTGTCCATCTGATCAAGGGTTTCCCTCATTTTCACTGACCTTCTGCTTGGTCCAACCACCCCGCATAACTGTGCACATCTCCAGGATGCAAAATGCAGTCACCTCAACATAGGATGTGATAACTAACCCTTGACCCCCAGAACAAGCTCAGCCACTCACACGGACTCACTCACTCAGCATGTGGACAGCCACGCGGACCCTGTGCTGGCCTCACCCCTGTGCTTGAGGGGTCCACAGCCAGGTGGACATGGGCGATCAATGAATAGCAAGAGGAAGTGAGAAGGAAACTCGTTTATTGAGCCCCAGCTGGTGTGGGCACATCACACACACACACATACAACATTCCAATGCAGTTCAGAGATGGGATTCCAGAGGTTTCCCAGTGCCAGGCAGCACTCTGGCCAGTCCCCAACCTCTGGGAAACACAGGACAGGCGCTGGACACCTTATTTTACAATCAACATTGAAACTGACAATGAGAGACTTGAGGAGTCCTCTCCAATGCTGAGAAGCCAAGTCAGCACTCAGAGGCTGCTGTGTCCACACGTTTCCCCATGTTTGGCCCTGACACAGGAGCCCACTAAGCCATTGACAACCAATATATGTTCTCTTCTGCAAGCGGGAGAAACCCAGGGGGCTCAGTGTCCCTAAGGATGGCTTTCACCTTTGTGCACACTTCCCGTCAGGACGGGAGACCTTCCTCATGCCTGAGAATCCTCCTCCTGCCCCCTGCTTTGCTCCCTCCTGGGAACTGGTGATTTGGGGGACCCTTTCTCCCTGTGTGACCTCCAGCACAGCTAAGAACATAAGTTCATCGGCTCGTTTTTTAAAAGGTTTCTTTTGAAGAAGTAAACTTGGCAAACATCTGGTCAGCATGTCATAGCACCAAGAGTTTCCTTACAATGGGCAGCTTGGGCGAGCGAGATGGCAACAGAACGGACGCTCCCACTGAGCCCCAGGCACTCAGGCACTGAGCAACGAAGAAAAACAGGATCAGACTGAGCTCCCAGAACTCCAGGGGCCGCTGAGGTGTTGGGAGGTCAGGGAAGCAGCTCAAAAGAAAAAAGAGGAGTCTGGGATCACAAAAGAGCTTCCCAGGTCCTGGCTGGTCACGGCCTTTCAAAATATTCTGTGCTCAACTCCTAAGATTGTTCTGGTTGAAGCTGGTGTGTGCCATCTCATTTCTAAACCCTCAGCTGCTAAAGTGAGCCCTCAGGCCTCAGACTGTCCTCTCAGGGCCTCCTCTGCCACCCCCCTTTATGACCTTGTGAACTTATTATTACATTTCCATTTTAAAAGGAAAAAAAAAAATTGGCAGCTACACTTCATTGTGAGGCTGTTGGGAGAACAGAGAAAAACCCCACCGCCCCCTAGCCCCACACATCAGGTTTTCCCAGTTCAGAGGAGCAGGAAAGTATCTCACAAAGCATTAGCCTATGCAATAATAATAATATAATCATTAACAATAATATTAATAATAGTCTGACCGACCAGCAGCACCTGTTGGTTTTAATAATTTTGAGGTTTTCCACAAAAGTGAAACAAATGATACAAGAAATTCAAACCCAAATGCGTGTGGCTGAACTGTGTCAAGACCTCTGGCTTCCCATAGGGCTCCGAGTTCAAGTTTCAGGGAATCCCCTGGAGGCTCCGGATGCTCCAGAATCTTCTAGGGGCCCTTCACGTTACCTGGCCGGGCAGCGAGGCTGGCGAAGTAGGCGCACTGGGAGGGGTCACACTGGCCAGGGGGGCCGGGGGGCCCTGGGGGTCCCGGATGGCCAGCCGGGCCTGTCTCTCCTTGAGGACCAGGGCTCCCTGGAAGTCCATCTTTAGCATAGCCAGGCTCCCCGGGTTGACCTGGCCCAAGGATCAAAGAAACAGAAAAGTGGTTCAAGACCCTTAGGGCAATGCTGGGATCTGAGTCCAGTTTTTGCTGTTGTTTCCAGGGACTGTTTCATGGGATTTGTAAGTCATGGAATTCCCTTCAAGATTCGAGGGATCCACTCCAGTTGTCTTAGGAAGTCAAGAAGCTGGCATTTTACAAGATTTGATACAAACAAACCACGGTTCTCTGGGCTCTTCCTCAAACAAGCCTGACCCTTCCTCCCCATCCGCTCCCGGGGCCCGTGGGACGGAAGGTGGCCAGCCGCTGTGAGACTTTCATCTCCATGGTGGATTCCCCCTCCCTAGACCAGACCATTCCTACCTGGGACCCCAGGCGGCCCCAGCTCGCCTCGCAGGCCAACTCCAGGCATGCCGGGGTCACCTTTGGCTCCTCGCTCACCTGGCAAGAAAAACGAGCACCTTGGTTGTAGAGACCCCCCATGAGGACAGAGACAGAGAGCCCTGGCAGAGGGTGCGGGTTCAGCACTGTGCTGTCACATAGCCCACTCCAAACCACCCTCGCTCACATGCACTCGCCAATGGGGTCACAGTGTTACCCAAACACGTGGACCCATGCCCGGAGTGACTCGGTCAATTCAGTCACACTGAGAGAAAGAAATAGTTTAACCACTCTTGCATAACCAGGGGATGGACAGTTTCAGAATAACGTCCACCCACCCCCAGTGGGCAAGGTTCTCACAGATTGAGCTAACGCTTATGATCATGTGCACACATTCCATTCCCAAGGGTGGGGCTCCTTGACCCCCAAGAAGGACACAGAGAGGCCCGAAGTGATGTCTCTGAGCCTCTTCTAGCTCTGGGAGGCATCCACACCAGGTGGCTCTGTTTTCCTCTCAAGGCTGACCACCCTGGAATGCCTCCGGCTGTCTCCTTGGCATCTTTGTGCACCTAGGTCTGAGCTCTTTCTGAGGGTATATAGTACGGCTAGACCCACACCACACTCCTCCTTCCTCACCCTGGGCGGCCTCCTTCCCAGAAGGCAGGCATGAATTACCAGGTTGGTGAGCTGGGCTTTGGGTCCTTCCCCTCTCTGTCCTGTGTATCTTTCTGCCTGCAGAGAGTCTGCATTCTGACCTGCTTGCTACTATATGCAAGCTAAGTGGGAATGAGAGACTGCTGTTTCCAGAGCTCCCTGCATCTAGGTAAGCCACCCCGGGAGCTAGAGTGGGCGGCCACTTTTAGCCACACCTATGAAGCCACTCTCTCCAATTATAAGGCTGATGTTCAATCTCCATTTTGCTGGAGATTGAATGTCTTATTTCTCAGTCTGTCTGGACTCAGAAGGGGAAGAGGGCAGTGTGTGGTGCCACCCCCTCTGGGACCTGAACAGGGGAGAAGGAGAGCAAACAAGAAAGGAGGTGAGAACTGGACCAACTGAAGCACAATTGTGCAAAGGTGTCAAGCATGGCAACCCCTTACTCAGAGGAAGAAATTACAGGATGCCAAAGTTCAGGGGGCACCACGCCTCAGGAATGAGAAAGGATGACTAATGCAGAATATTCTGGAGCATGCACCCGGCCCGGGCTCCTTCTCAGCCCTCACACAGTATGCGTCTCCTCCAGGGGCTTCACTCACCTTTGGGACCCACTGGTCCAGAGGGTCCTTCCAGACCCCCCTGCCCCGGCCGACCTGGCTCCCCCACGGGCCCGGCCCGGCCTGGAATCCCGTCTTTTCCAGGAGGTCCAGGGGGCCCAGGTCTGCCTTGAGATGCCTTCATGTGTGCTGGGGGCATCTGGGCCAGGAGGTAGGCAAGTCTGGCTATGGAGCAGGAAAGAGAGAGGTGGTTTAGGAAGTGGGGGCAGAAGAGGAAGGATGGGTGCACAGCCCAATGCTAAGCTCTCAACTGAGGAGACAGTGACCATCACCATGACAATGCAAATACCACTAGGACAAGCAGACACCACCAACAGCAAGCTGTGGGGTCCCTGTGTAGTGGGGCCCTGGGTGGCATGTGTGTCTGCACTCCAAGATGGAGAAACCACAGGGATGGGTCAGTCACAGTGATGACCATCACTGCCTTCCCCTGGCTGGGATCCCAGTGCTGCCATGAGAGCCTGGGCAAGCTCCTTGACCGCTCTTGGCCTTGGTGTCATCTGTAAAGTGTGGACAATGAGATGACTCTCCATGGGTTGGTACAAGGATGGAGTAAATGAGATGCAGCATCTAAAAGAGTGCCTGGCTCATGCTGTGTGCTCAGCCGGCACTGGCTGCTGTAATAGTGTGTATCAGTGGTGGTGGTGGTGGTAGTAGTAGTAATAGTATATTGTCATAGCAATTGTCAGATAGTGTCAGTGGTGGTGGTGGTGGTAGTAGTAACAGTCATAGTCATAACTGTAATAATGGTCAGATGCAGAGGCTGAAGCTCACACAGAGCTTCTTGGTGATTCCTCCTGAGTATCAACATCCTCATCTGTAAGCTAAAGGGCTCGATATGTTGGCCACTGGAGATCTTCACACATCTACTACCATTAAGATGACAGAACTGCTTGAATTCCCAGGTGTCCAGTTGCTGATGCTCCATCTCCTCCTGTCGGACAGAGTATGCAGTGCCCATATGATGGCCACCAAGAGCCAGCTTTGCCAGAATCACAGATTAGCAGGTCCACACCCTTATTGTGTACAGGTGGGGTTTTGGAGGCCTCTTGGCATTGTGGTAGTCAAGCCAAGGCAGAGGCAGGGTCTGGCGACTGTCCTGCTGATGTGCTCCCTTTAGCTGCCCCTTCCTCCCACTCACTCAGGCAGATGGGAAGGGGTCCTGTTGTTCTGTGATGCTGGCTAATCACTTCTCCGAGCCTTGGCTCACTCATCTGCGAGTCCATGCTTTCTCCTCAAAGGACTGTTTGGAAGAAAGGCCTCAGCCTACAAGAAGCTCCAACCAAACCAAGTTCACAGAAGGTTGTGTCTGCCCCAGTGGAGAGGCCATTTCTTCACTGATAAATGTAACATCCAGAAAGAAGACTTGGAACCACCACCCAGGAGACCTCAGGACGTCGTATGGACCCACCATCCAACCTTTAGTTTCCCTCCTTTCTTCACCCCCTCATCCATCCACCCTAGCCCAACTCATTACTCCAGGTAATGATCCTATGCCCTACTGTGTGTGGCTGGCCTGGACTCCCCACAGGGCTGGGACAAGCACTATCTTTGTTTCTCACTTGTCCCTAAGCGCAGCACAGAGCCTGGTACATAAAAACCAAATTCACTGCCATCAAGTTGACTCTGACTCACAGCTACCCTCATTGGGTTTCCAAGGCTGTAAATCTTTACAGAAGCAGAATGCCTCATCTTTCTTCCATGGAGCAACTTGTGGGTTTGAACCATTGATGTTTTGGTTCACAGCCAAATGACTTAACCACTACACCGCAAAAGCTCCTTGAGCCTGGTATCAGGGAGGTGAAAAATAATTGTTTGAGGCATGACCAGGTGCAGAGAGGAGCCCTCTCCTTCTTACTCCCGTGCCTGGGAAGTCAGGTATGGGTTTCTCATCTTTCCTGATGCTGGGCTGGTAGCAACCATCTTCTCCTACAGTCTCCACCACAGAGGGCAGAGGGATGGTTATTATTCAAGACAGTATGGTGGTTAGGAGTGTGGACACCCATCAGGCTGCCCAGGTGCAAACCAAGCTCTACCACTTCCCCGCTCTTCAACCTTAGATGAATTAACTTAGCACCTGCCCTCCTTGATACTAACACTTGCCAACAATTGCACATGGTTCAAGAGGTTGTTGGGAGTCATCCACGAGGTAGTGTGTGCAAGTGTTAGGTCTCTCCCAGATGTGTGCAGACCCCACCTGCTGCCACAACTACCATTACCTTCCCACCCTTCTCCCTCACTGAGTTCCAGCCTGGACTGGGCACATAATGGACTGTGAGAATTAAACAATGGACTTTAGATCCCTGAATACACTGTCCCCTTGCTCCCCATGGGGTCTTTGTGTGTGCTGTCCCTAAGGTCTGGGGTCTCATTGAATCTTTCCATGCGCAGCTCACACAGCTGTCTCCAGGGAGCTTTCTCTCACCAGCTCCCACCCTCTAAGGTGCCTTCCTCTGTCCCCCTTCAATGCCCTCTTGATAAATACCACCACAGGCCTTTCCTTATTGTACTGATATCAACTTGTCTACATACTTGTCTATCTCCTACCCTGGACTGTGAGTCCTGTGAGACCCATAGCAGTTCCCATCAACATTATTTGTTGATTGAATCAATTATTAAAAGCACAGAATACATGAAAGGTCATAACAGAGGTGATTTTGTAGAAAGTGAACCTCCCCCCCTCCCTGGAGGTAATCAAAAGGGAGTCTATTGTATCAAATAAGGGCTAGACTTGAGGCATCAAGTCACTTCCCAATCTTGAAATTTCACAGGGGAGCTGGTCTTAGTATGTTGTTTTCCAAACTGGGTTGTAAATGCTCCAGAGGACAAATTAAAAACTGCTCTCTGGTGCTATCACAAGTCTCCAGCCCTTACCTGCATGGCTGTAGTAAAGTCCAGCTACTCACTTTCCAGCTGCCTTCCCAGTTCTTCTTGAATAAGCCGCCGCAGGGTGTCCATGGATGGAGACTCCCCCTAGGAAGGAGGAAGTAGGGTTATTTACCATCACAGCAAATCCTGCCACTGGACACCCTGGACAGCTCAGGAAGCCCAGAGGAGTGTGGGCAACACACATCCCGGAAAGCCCATTTTCCTAGTCCCATTTCCCAGAGACATGTTGCTGTCAAGTTGATCCAACTTATGGTGACCCCATGTATCACAGTAGAACATAGGGTTTTTAATGGCTGATTTTTTAGGAAGCAGATGGCCAGGTCTTTCTTCAAGATGCCTCTGGTTGGACTTGAACCTCCCATCATCTGGGTGGCAGCTGATGTTAACCATTTACACCACCCAGCGGACCCCAGCATGCACACAGAACACACATACCGATAAGTCAGAAGCACACTAAGGCTTCCACAGAGAAGTGAGGGCTTTCCACCAGTCCTTTCCCTTCCCCCAAAGAGAAGACGTTTGTAATGATCACAGGCTGAGGACGACACTGCCCCACACTGCTTTAGGCTGAAGAACAGGGTTTAAAGATTCTAGTACCCAGTCAGCCACCCTCCATCTTCCATGGAGGCTTCTGTGGCTAAGATGCTGAACAGGTTTCAGTGGAGCTTCCAGATGAAGGTGGAGAAGGAAGAAAGGCCTGGAGACCTGTTTCCACAGGGAGCCAGTGAAAATCCTACGGACCACAATGCTCCGGTCTTACCATGCACAGGGTCGCCACGAGTGGGGCCTACTCACCAGCAGTGAGCAGCCACTAAGCACCCACTCAGGAGAGGCCGTCTTTCTGAAATTGCATTTTTGTAGATGTTCTTCTTTGCTTATTAATTAATGTCTTTAAAACTCAATGAGGGAGTTCCAGTAAAATGGCGGAATAGGCAGAAAGATTGCACAGATCCTCTTCAACAAAGAAAAGGGGAACCAATTAACACAGATACAGAGATAATCCTGGACTCCTGAGCCTTGAAGGGAAGGATACAGAAGTGGACTAAACTCCAACTAGTAGAAGAACCTCCATGAAAACACCAAAAAAGGAGACATACGGAGCTGCAGTCTGGCAGTGATCCTGGCGTCACCGACAGCTTGGGTATTGCTGAGTGGTGGTAGGACTTAAGAATTAACCTAAAAATCAGCCCTGCTAGCCAGGGACTGCATGGAGGACTGCTCTGGGCCTGGTGAATAAAAGGGAAAGCAGCGAAGAGGAAGGAGGGCTGAACTGTGGACTTTTGCTGGTCTGGAGGGCGCAGTCATTTTGAAGGTTTACAAGCAGTTTGACCATTTTGGATATTTAAACTGACAGCATTCTCCTAGATTCCAAGGCCTTAAGAACAGGCTCCACTTGCCAGTAACCCCAAGGACATTCCGGACACTGACTGGAAAGGTGCAACATTCTCCGTGTTATTCTTATATCCCACACCCTCTTGGTGAGTGGAGGTGCAGCCATCCCTCACTCCCACCCATCTTCTAGGCTGACAGGAATTCCATCCCAGTCTGCATGCTCCTACGGAGCCTGGGTGCCCTGCCTTGCCCTGCCCCAATTTTTTTTTCTTGTTTTTAGTTTGTTTTTTTGTTTTAAAATTATTATTATTATTATTACTTTTGTCATTTTTATTATTATTTATTCTTCCCTTCCCAGATTCTAGTTGCAGCTTTTTACCTTTCCCTGCGCCTGGTTCCAATTTTTTTTTTTTTCTTTCTCGTGGTTAACTCCATTCCTTGTTTTTCTTTTTGTGTTTTTCCCATTTTTTCCTTCATTATTTTACTTCTCTGCCTTTTTTCTCTTATCTCCCTCTCCCCAGATATTGTGGGTCCCCCTCTTTTTTCTCTTTTTGGTTATTGTTCCTGCGTGATTATACAGTGTGTTTTTTGTCCATTTGCTTTTACTTATTTGATGGTTATTCAATTGTTATTTTTGTCTGAGTGGGAGACAGCAACAGTCCTCATACAATACAACTACACCCACACCTCCTGCAGCTTCACTTACTGAGTGAGAGCACCCACCTCCTTCTTCACCAATGGGCCAATGATAAACAACCACCAAGAAGAACCTGACTCACCCTTAGCTGTTCTTCACAAACAGTTAACAGATATCTAAATACAACAATGTCACAATGTCTCGGAGACAACAAACCATCACAGTCCACATAAAGAAGCAAGATAAAGTGGTAGAAACCAGGGAACAGGATACAGACCCAGAACACATCCCTGAGGAAGAAGCAGCATTGGAACTCCCTGATAAGGAATTCAAAAGAATTATAATTAGGTTTCTTCAAAGGATTGAGAGAGAGAGATCAAGGAAAACATAGACAAAACCCTAGAAGTGTTTCAGGAGAAAATACAAGAACAAAATGACAAAATAAATGAAAAATTAGAAATGATTCAAAATCTACAGATAGAAATCCAGAAGATTAAATTAAATTGCTAGAAATAGATAACACATCGAAAGGGCAAAGGAGTAGAATTGATGCAATGGAAGACAGAATTAATGAGATTAAAGACAAATACCTGAATACATTTTTGGAAATGGATCAATCAGAGAAAAGATCAAAACAAAATGAAGAAAGCCAAAGGTTCATACCATCAAAAGGAATAACCTACATGTCATTGGAATTCCAGAACAGGAAGAGAAAAATAAAACCACTGAGGAAATTGTCCAAGATTTGTTGGAAGAGAACTTCCCTTATATGATGAAAGATGAGAATATATCCATTCATGAAGTCCAACAAACTCCAAACAGGATAGACCCCAAAAGAAAATCACCAAGATGTATCATCATCAAACTCATCAAAAGCAAAGACAAAGAAAGAATCCTGAAAGCAGTATGGGAAAAACAAAAACTTACTTACAAAGGACAACCAGTAAGAATAAGTTCTGATTTCTCAGCAGAAACCATGCAAGCGAGAAGGCAATGAATGGTATATATAAAACCCTGAAAGAGAAAAATTTTCAACCAAGAATTATATATGCGGCAAAACTGTCCCTCAAATATGATGGTGAAATTAGGAGATTTCCAGATAAGCAGAAACTAAGGGAATTTGTTAAAACTAGACTAACCTTACAAGAGATACTAAAGGGAGTCCTTTGAACAGAGAACCAAAAATAGCAAACAACAACTGACCATTAATACACAAGACGACATAACCCAGAAACCACAGCTAAGGACATAGCCAAAGTAAAATAAGCTTACAAGACTGTAAACAGGGAACCAGAGACATCAATTGGTAAATGAGGTCAACTACAAACCAAAAAGAGGGAAAATACTGTGTAGTGGCAGAACTTCTAAATGGTGAGGAAGCCAAGAGAGTTGCAAGATAAAATCGACTGTTCTAAACTCGGGGCAAAAAATATAAATCACAGGGTAACCTCAAAGAAAAATGATAAACCATCACATCATAATAAAAAAGAAGACAAGCACAAATGTTCAGCAAATACGAAAACAACAGCATCAGAGGAAATGATAACACAATTCATAAACATAATGAGCTCAGCACAGAAAATAATATGAAACACAGGAACCAGGTACACCATGAAAAAACACAAAACAAAATGAGAGCAACCAATTCATATTTATTGATAATTACACTGACTGTTAATGGATGTAACACATTACTGAAGAGATGGAGAGTTGCAGATTGGATAAAAAAACAAAACCCATCAATATGCTGTCTACAAGAGACACACCTTAGAGACAAAGACAAAAATAGTCTAAAAATCAAAGATCAGAAAAAGGTATATCAAGCAAATGGCAACTGTAAAAGAGCAGGAGTGCCAATATTAATTTCTGATCAAATTAACATTAAGACAAAAACTACCATATGAAATAAT
>NW_006921656.1:3747655-3757493 GCF_000298275.1 Orycteropus afer afer | reverse complement strand
GATACACTCCTTGGAGAGAACAATCATGGGAGAAAGAAGGGCTGCTTATGCACAGGGAGACAGCTCAGGGGGCAGGAGTGCATGGAGGGATGGGCACAGGGAAGAGGTAAACTATGGGGAGGAAGTGGGAGGAGAACAGTTGCATTGGGGTAAATTATAGTCAATGTCATGAGACAAAGTGTATGTGAACTGCTGTATGGAAAGTGAATTTCCTTTGTAAACTTTCACCCAAATCACAATAAAAACAAACAAACAAATAAGCTCTATGAAGGTGGCAAGCAAGATGTTCCTGCGCTGTCTGTCACCTTTCAGGACAGTCCCCTCACCAAGGCGGCCACGTCTCCAGGACTCATTAGCCCTGAGACAGAGGGTGGAACTCTGAGCACCTCCTAAGCTATTCAGGTTATTTCACTTCAGCACCCTGATTCTCCTGCCGCGAGAGGGTATTCTCATCCTCTTTGCAGACAGCAAGGCAGACTCAGCAAGGGGAAGGAACAAAGCCAGGTCACACAGCACTCACTAGCAGGGGGGATCTGTCACCAGGGCCCTCTGGCTCTGTTCTCCGGCTGAGTGGAGCCCCATTTTGAGGGCTCACCAGCCTCCTTACCCTCAGTCCTGGGAATCCTGGCTGGCCTGGAGGCCCTGGGGGTCCCGCCGGTCCATTCTCCCCTGGTGGTCCTTGAGGGCCCATCAGGCCAGTGTGGCCTTTGTGACCGGGGATTCCGGGGTCCCCAGGCTGGCCCTTCCCACCAGGAGGTCCTTTGTCCCCTTTGGTCCCTGGATCTCCCTAGAAGAGGAGAGAAGCATGTCAGTGGGTTCAGAGGTGCACTCCTGCAGGTTCACAGCTGTGATGGCAGGAGAGGCTCCCTGTGTCCCCTGCTCCTGGCCTTGCAAAGGAGACCTGGGCCCTGGCTTGTTGGTTCTCAAGAGTGAGAAGGGCCCATCCCATCTGCTGGCCCGTTTCTGCACAGATGAGGGGACAGAGCCGCCTGCCCACATCCTACGGGGAGTGCAGAGGACAAAGAGGAAATGAACCCCAAACCTCAATGCTGTGCTCGACCCTAGCAGAGAAGGCCAGCACGTGGACAGCGCCACAAGCTACTGTCCTCTAGACCACTCTTGTTTTCTGCTGGCTGGAGGGACACTGGGCTCTTTCCACAGTGGTTCTCGTGCTCAGGCCACCAGCCACGTCCTTCTCTTACCTCTCGTGTACTCCCCAGCACCCTCAGGAGGACACCGCCTGAGCCCCTTTTCTCCTTATCTTGACGGGAGCTCATAGCACTGGGTCCAAGCATTTGGGAACCATGGCAGCTACAGGGCAGCCCTGTCCTCTACCCTTGCTTGCAACTATGTGTCTGCCCAGAAGTCCAGTGGTCAGTGGGCCTGACACTATGACGACCCCGTGAATGGTCTCAGAGTGTAACCTCCTAGTCCACTGTTAGGATCCAGCAGAGGGGGAAGGGAAGAGGGACAAGGAAGAGAACAAGATGGCAGCTGGGATCACAACACAACTGTGACAATGACCCAGAGCTGCACACAGCGATGACACCGCCTCCAACACACGTATGCACAGGGGAAACAAAAAGGCGGTTGAAGGGTAACACTTTCAGGGGCTTTCAAGAAAAGGCCCGTGTGTAGCTCACACCCACCCAGTGGTACATGCACAGACCTGCTCTGCACGTAAACAGCACACAGGCTGGACTCCAGGAGGGGCCCCAGGCGGGTAAGGACATCATTTCTGTTGTACGGTATTCACTGCTGTGTGGCCGGCATTGGTTAGCTATCTCCCTAGACTGCCTCTCAACAACAACAGGCAGGGGATTTAAAATAAGGCATGTTTCCAGACCTAAGAGAGTCATTTAAACTCCCCAGACCCGACGTACATCACGGAGAGGGGGCCTCAACAGGGGTCTGTGACCATGCTGGTTCTTAGTGCCCCTGAGTGCCGAGCTGTCATCACACACACTGCCTAGTGTTTCCTACTCACTAAGGCCTCGGTATCACTTTGTGCCAAGAGGATTTGTCCCATGTTTCAAACATTCCCAGGAGTGGGAGGGAACAGGGGCGTCTAACCGCCACCTGGTACAGCTCCATGAAACCACTTAGGAGGAAGAAGTGAGCACTCCACGCATCCCCTGGGGCAGAGGACCAATAAGCAAGGTAAGCACAGGCTTCCTTGTGCTTACTAACTAATCTGTAGTGACCAGTTTCACATGTTAAAGCTCACGCTCCCCGTGCTTACTGGGTACCCAGCCCTGCCAGGCATCGTAAATGGAAAAAGAGGCTTTGATCCTGCTGGAAGGGGCTGTAGGGTTGGGAGAGACAGATGCCAACCCCACCTGGAAGCAGAATCTTTGATAGAGTGAAAAAATGGGAAATTGGTCACTACAGATTAGGAAGTAAGCACAAGTAAGGCTGTGCTTACCTTGCTCACTGGTGCCCTGCCACTGTGTATGGTTTAAGGGATGAGAGAAGGGACTGCCATCTGAGGTCTGAATTTGCAGGCGCCCAGCCAAAAGTCAAGTTCATTTTCGGCAGTAATAGCTCCTGTGGGTTCCTGACTCTCATGTCGGGGGACCTGACAGGCCCCCACCACCCTGACCCCATCACTCAGGGCCACCAGCCAAAAGGACAGAAGAGTCAGTTGTCCCAGGAGGAGGAGGGGAGGGAGGACACGTGGGAGAGGGAGCAGAAGTGGTTTTTTTCTCTCTCCTCCAGGCTGTGAGATAAGCCTGCTAGCTCCTCACCAGCCAACTGGCAAAGCAAGCCGCAATTAATTCTTTGCAGGGCCTGGGAAAGGGAGCTGGGGCAGGGGACGAGTGGCAGTGACTTCCATGTGGTGCAACAGCATGACGGCAGGCTGACCAAGCCAAGGACTGGAGGCAAATGAGAAGCTTACTTCCCTACAAGCAGCAGCAGGTGTGCGTGTGTGTGGGGGGGTAGTGGGGGTGGGAGAAACTCCCCTCCCCACAGACTTCTCTGCAAAAATGGCCCCCACCCTGTTGTTCTTCAGAGAAATGCGAAGGAAGCCTTTCAGAGCACAGCGCCAAGCGATTCATCATGGGAAAATCTGTTTCCCTGTCCCCTCCAGCGACAAAGCTGGCTCCTAGCAAATTGGCACTTGGGAGCTGAGCGCTGTGGCTGCTTTGTTCTGCAAGGAGCTTTGCTCAGGGAGGGGGATGTGTCCCTGTCCTGGGACACTTGCCCTTGACTGCATCACTGAGGGGATGTTACACCTTGAAATAAGCACAGGAGAAGAGGAGAAAGAGACACTGACAATAATGGGGAGAAAATGAACTCCCTTCACGAGGTGGTCTTCCTGGGAATGGTGCAAGCCACCTCCGCACCCAGGACTAACCCCAGCCTCAGCATCCCGAGCCACTATGGAGGTGAAAGACACTGTGATGGCCCCATGCACTTACCCTGTCTCCTTTGGACCCCGGCTCTCCAGGCTTCCCGGCGGCGCCCTGCAATGACATCCAAGGACAATGGTCATGCAAGCAAGGCCTGTGAGGGATGTCTGTGTCTTTCCTATTGTTCCATACAGTCCTGCGGGCTGGGGCCAGGGACCCTAGGGAACAGAGGCCTCCAAAGGTGCCTTCAGGTTGTCTAGACACTGCAGGGCTTGTTCATGCCCACTTCCCTCCATTCCTCCTGCCACTGGTGATGGCACCTGCCTGCTACCTGGTCCCCTGACCATGGTCCCCTCCTGCTCCTCCTCCAACCCTCTCACCATAACATCTGTTCTGGTTACCTAGTGCTGCTCTGACAAGAATATACCACAAATGGAATGGTTTGCACAAACAGTTTTTTCTCTTACAGTTTGGGAGGCTAGAAGTCCAAGTTCAAAGTGCCAGGCTCTAGGAAACCAAAACCAAACTCACTGCCATTGAGTCGGATCTGACTCTCAGTGACCCCTCCTTGGGTTTCTGAGGCAGTATCACTACAGAAGTGGGTTGCCACATCTTCCTTCCAAGGAGTGGCTGGTGGGTTTGAACCTCCAACCTTCTGATTAGCAGTCGAATAGGGGCTGTGTGAAAGCCCCTTGACCCTAGGCTTCAGCTCTGCCTCTTGCTTCCAGCCCACTGAAGCTAGAGGCATCTCTTCACTCAGGTAGCTACTGGCTGCTGAGGCTAACAAGACCAAGGTTGACAAAGAAAACAGCACAGTCCCGATGTTACCAAACCACACAGGAGGCCATTGATTCAAGTCCACTGAAAGTCCCAAGATCGGCAGAGCACGGCAGACTGCTGAACAACAACATAGCCATAAGATAGAGACCATTCCCCAAGGCTTCTCTTTATATACAGGAAGCAGACCACATGCCATAAGATAGAGACCATTGCCCAAGGCTTCTCCTTCTATACAGGAAGCAGACCACATCTCTAAGGCAGCTACTCAGCTGCTCACAGTAGATCCCACCATGGAGGTGATTAGCAGTCTCATCATGGGGAATACTACATCCGGCTGCCTAGCCATTCAACCAGGCCCAGCCAAGTTGACACACAAACTGAACCACCACAACATCCAAGCCCTTAACTTGCGCAGAGGCTCTGCCTGAGCAGGCCTTAGACTAGCTCTTGCTGTCCTGTGTCCTGGCTGACTAGGCTCTGGCCAAGCCCAGTGATGGTGGCTCCCCCAACACCGTGAGCAGGCAGGGCTGCTGCCATCATCCTTCTGCCTGTAGCATGCTACTATCCCTCTGCTCAGATAACCAGCTCCCACATGGCCTCCAGGCCCCCTCCAGGGAGCCCTGCACTTGGGAACAGAGCCCTCTTCAGTGTCCCAATGGCCCTAGACTTCTCCTGAGGAGTGGTCACTTCAGTCCATGCTGTCCTCACTGCTGAGACACCCCCACATGGTGCTTCTGTGAGTCTCTCCACCTGAAGCGTCTCTCTGTTTCCTCTTTGTCCTTCTCTGTCCCCTCCTCTCTGGCCAGGATCCCGTCCCCACACACAGGTCACGTGGCACTGACTGATACCTAGCGTTCTTTCTCCCCACATGTGGTGACAGTCATGTGCTTATGCCCCACCCCCTCAGACAATAAACATTTGCACAGCAGGGCCCATGTTGCATTCACCTCCTTTGCCAAGGGACATCTCAGCAAAGACCTCAGGATGAGAAACAGTGGGTATGGGGACATAGGGAGAGTGGGATAAGGGGTTTCTGGAAAGGGCCCAGTGTATGTGGAGGCACTTGGGAAAGAATTTGAAGTTACAGGAACTGCAAGGCCAGAGTGGCTGGAGCCAGAATGATGAGAGGAAGAGTGGACAAGGGCCTGGCATCCCAGATCCTATGGAGAGTGCAAAGTGGGGACAGAGCTGAGTTGCGACTGCCAAGGGACATGATCTTCCAAAGATCCCTCTGCCTGCTGGGTGGAGGAAGGCCAGAGAAGACAAAAGCAGAAACCACTGAGGTCACAGAAATAGTCCAGCTGAGGGATGGTGACAGACTGGATTAGTATCCTAGGGGCAGAGGAGGAGAGAAATGGACAGAACTGAAAGGTATCGTGGAGTGAGAGGTGACAGCACCTGTTGGTGGTTGTTGGTGGTTTGGGTGTAGAGGGACAGATAAGCACAAGAGGTACATCAAGCAACTCCCCTGGAACAGCCCTTGTTCAACAAGCATTAAGGATTGCGAGATGGGGGCAGCAGAGAACCAAAGCAAGCATGGGGCTTTTGAGCACGGGGCCACCCACAGCCTCCCCGTGTTCCCATAGGAATGGGTCACCGAGGAGTGGAAGAGATGTGCAGTACTCAAGGTGTGCAATACTTGCCTCCTTTCCAGGGATTCCTTTCTCTCCTGGTTCTCCCTGTGAAATGCAACAACATATTAGCTGGCTGCAACATCAACATGCTGCGAGTAATGTGACTGTCTCCAAAACACATTGATGCTCAACTCGTGTTTCCATGGAGACAGCGATCAATGGTCCTGTTGACCAAGGGCATCCCAAACAAGGTTCTCTGGTCAGCCTCTTCAGAGGAAAGGAAAGAAAAAAGCAAACATGTCCCAAGGTGGGGTAGGGTGCCCTCAGGCTGGGTTCCTGGTCAATGGGATGGGGCTGATGCAGCAAGAGTACCTCTGGGATATTACTTTGACAAATGGTCTGGCTGAGGTAGGGAGACCTCAATGAGGAGCAGGCTCACAGTATGAGAGGAGACGCCAAATACCACATGGTTCTAGAGTCAGACTGCCAGGGCCTAGCCTTGCTCCTCCACTAACTGGCTCTGTGACCTGGACAACGTCCTTAAAACTTCCTAAAGGTCTGTGTGCCCAGTTTGCCCATCTAAAATCAGAAGGGAAGTCGTGGCTGCCTTGTAGGACTGCCATGAGACTTGAATGTGCTATGGTGCTTAGCTGCCTTGGAGTTGGTCCTCAACTCATGGCGACCCCACGGCCAATGGAACTAAACACTGCCTGGTCCTGTGCCATCCTCATGACCAATCACAGATCAGATTGCTGTGACCCAGAGCATTGTCATGGCTGATTTGAGGAAGTAGATCATGAGGCCTTTCTTCCCATTAAATGTGTTGTTGTTATGTGCCGTAGAGTCGGCCCTGACTCATAGCGACCCCTCCTTGGGTTTCCAAGGCAGTATCACTACGGAAGTAGATTGCCCAAACTTCCTTCTGAGGAGTGGCTGGTGGGTTTGAACCACCAGCCTTCTGGTTAGCAGTCAAGTGCCTTAGGCACTATGCTACCAGAGCTCCCATATTAAATGTGTTAGTACTTATAAAAGGACTCTGAACAGTGACAAGCATGTAGAAGGGTTTGACAAACGACCACTACTCTTGTGATTGGGAATGGTTGTTGTGATATGTCTGGAAGAGAGGGTACCTGGAGCCTCACTGGCAGCAGACTACCATTAGCAAAGGGATGAAGAAGGAGGGCTTGGTAATTCATGGTGATACAACTCAGTGAATGGCCTCAAGTAAAAATGAGTGGTCTGAATAAGCAAAGATACAGAAACAAAGATTATTAGGGAGGGAGAAGGGACAATTTCTTGCTTAGGGGGCATTGAATTTATTATTTAATGGTGGGAGAATGGTTTAGAAAAGGAGAGTGACAATGGCGGCCCATGAAGAATATAATCAATGCCACTGATCACACACGTAGAACTCACTGAATTGGTGGGTGTTTTGTTGTGTATATTTTCCCCACAATAATTAAAGAAAAAGTGGAAAGAGCCATCTTAGGGCCTGGGTGGTGGATGGGAGGCACAACTTATGGTGAGCTGGGATGGGCTGCAGTGATGTAATATACGTGGGTCAGAAATAAACTGGAGGAAGAAGGTGGGGACCTGGGAAGAGCTTCGACCCTTTCATTTACGTCCTCATTCTCCCATCAGCTTTCTGAGTCAAGGACATGAATGCAGATCACACCAGCGAGCACAGTCTGGAAATGTCTGGATCACGGAGCATGTCAGGGTGATCCTGCTATTGGGGGACCTATGCCCAGGCTGACACAGTGACTGCAACTAGGGCTCAAGCAAAGCAACAATTGTGAGGATGGTGCAGGACTGGGCAGTGTTTCGTTCTGATGTACATGGGCTGCTATGAGTCCGAGCCAACTCAACAGCACCTAGCAACAGCCACAATTGTCCAGAAACCGATACAAGATCACCCTACAGCTCCTCTCTGCATTGAGATGTCAACACAGGAGACCTGGCCCACGTGCCAGCTGGGGCCCACACTCACTCTTTGGCCTTGAGTAAAACACTGCGCCTTTGGACCCTAAAGCCCCAACTTGTTCTAGGGGCATCGCCTTGGCCCAAATCCCACCATCACTATCACTACAGTAGTTCATATTCCTGATCCATTTAAATGATCTTCTCAGTCAGTCCTCAGAAGGAGGTGCTGTTGTTATGCCCACTAGAGCAATGAGGGAAGCAAGGCACACAGAGCTTGGGAGACTCTCCCGAGGCCTCAGCATTGAGGAGAGGAGAGGCCGAATCCCCCAGGGGTGACCTCTGAGCCCATGTTTAACCAATGCACTCCACTGCCTACCAGACTGTGACACAGCTCTAACCAGATCCCTATGACCTGACTAGATGAGCTGAGTGAAGGCAGTAGTGGTTCAGTGGCAGAATCCTCATCTTCCCTGCGGGAGACCTGGGTTCGATTCTCAGCCAGTGTACCTCATGCTCCACCAGCACCCATCCACCAGTGGAGGTTGGCGTGTTGCTATGATGCTGAAGAGGTTTCAGTGGAGCTCCCAAACTAAGATGGACTGGGAAGGAAGGCCTGGTGATCTACTTCTGAAAACCAGCTGTGAAAACCCTGGGGCTCACAGTGGGCTGATTCACAACCAATCCTGGAGGTAGTGCAGGACCCAGTATAGGATCTTGACGAGTTGGGGGTTGGCTCAATGGCCACTAACAACAACAGATGACCTACGGGCCTAGGAGGTGGCAGGAAGTGTTCTGAATGTCAACTCACATCGGAGCCAGGCATCTTGGTTGGCCCCATTGGGGATCTCTGCTTACCGGAGGGCCCCGGGCTCCTTGGAAGCCAGGAAGTCCTGGGCTGCCATTTTCTCCTTTGCTTCCTTTCTGGCCCTGGAAAGAGAAAGTAGGGAATTAACTCTTCCCTACTGGATTGAGTGCAATTGCACACAGATTCAGAAACCTGTGATCCCTTTGTACTCTGAAGGCCTGAGGCATCATCAAAAGAGAAGAAGAAAGACCTCTTTTCTGAGATAGTGGGGAATAGGTTGGGAAGACTGTGAGGGCAGGGTGTGTGCTGAATCCTGATGGTGATGTCAGAAAATGGGGAGGGCACAATGAGAAGTTCCCCCAAAACAGCCAGTGGCCTTTCCATCCAAAGAAACAAAATCAAAATGGAGTAAACACTTAACAAAACACCTAACATGTGAGTGGCCCCTCCAAGCAGCCCTCTAGTGAGATGTCATATTTCTCCCAGTGAGGCTGCCCAGGCTCACTCTGGTGTATGACTGAAGCCCACAGAGCCTTTGGGAATCTTTCTGCTTCAGCCTTCACCATTCAGGAAAGCCACCATCACTGGCTTAACTCTTCTGGGGTCACTCTGTAAGGAATGCAACCAGCCACAAATTCTAATCCCACCCTATCTTCCCTGTCTCACCAGGTGCAACAAGCCCCACACCACAGCTCCTGAGGCAGATCATTATATGGTAGGAATTCAGACTCCTTTAGCATAGTTGTTTCTGGCCCAAAAGGAGATGGGTCTCCCCTAGGATGACCAGTTATACTGAGAAGTTCTTAGCAAACCAGCATGACCTTGCCACTCTCATCTCCAGAGCACCAAGAGTTAGTTGGCTAGGACTGGTCTGCACCATGGCCCCATGTGATTATTTCTTAACTTACCACCCTTCTGTCTCTCTCTCTCTCTCTCACTACTGTCGAGTCATATCCAACTCCAAGTGACCCCTTCTTGGGTTTCTGAGGTGGTATCACTACCTCAGTAGGTTGCCCATGCTTCTGTCTAGCAGTGTAATTTTCAACAAATGAAAATACAAGAAGGATGGGCTAAGAGGAGACTAGTGGCTAGGCTTTGACTTATCCAACCCTAGAGTTCATCCAAGAACCATCTTTCCCACCACATCCCCATCTCCTAGGCCTGAACCCCAAACCAGGAAATCTTCTACTCAGGGATCAGAACTCTGAGGATTACTCATGTCACCCTCTTTCTATTACCCATACATTCACCTGTGCTGCCCCATCCCCACCTCCCAAGAGTCTTAAGCTAAGACTGTTCTACCTCCATCCCCACTTTTTACACTTACCTGTCCTTTCACTAGGTAAGGGTTCGTAAACCTGACCCAGTCCTTTCATCTTCTAAGAATAGCAAACAATGGCTGA
>NW_006921656.1:3746579-3747155 GCF_000298275.1 Orycteropus afer afer | reverse complement strand
GGCACAAGACTTGGCAATATCTTGCTCTGTTATGCATGAGGTCACCAAGAGCTGGAGCCAATTGGATGGCAACTAGTAATGACAACAAAAGGTTGTGATATTCAATACATCACACTGTTGTATAATTAAATGATTTTATGTGCATGATGAAGTCTAGCCCAGTCACTGGTGCCCATGACACGGATACAGTAAATAATCATGTTCATATACTGCGGTAGTTAAGTTTGTGTATCAACTTGGTTGGTTGAGTGGCTGGGCAGCTGGATGTAGTATTCCCCATGATGAGACTGGTAATCAACTCCATGATGGAATCCACTGTGAGCAGCTGAGTAACTGCCTTAGGGATGTGGTCTGCTTCCTATATGTAAGGAAAGCCTTGGCAATGGTCTCTAGCCTTTTGGCATGCTTGAACTTTGCCTGTAGTCAAGTTGTTGTTCAACAGCTTGCCATACCCTGGCAATCTTGGGACTTCATCTGGACTTGAATTGGTGGCCTGCCATGCTGTTTGTTAACATTGGAACTTTGCCTTTTTACTTGTCAACCTTGGGTTTGTCAGCCTCAGCAGCCAGCAGCGAT
>NW_006921656.1:3718704-3740754 GCF_000298275.1 Orycteropus afer afer | reverse complement strand
CCAGAATGCTCCTTGGAAACGAGAATGGCCAGACTTCGTCTCACCTATTTGGTCATGTTGTCAGAAGGGACCATTCCCTGGAGAAGGATGTCATGCTTGGTAAGGTGGAGGGTCAACAAAAGAGGCGAAGGCCCTTAATGAGATGGATTGACATGGTGGCAGTGGCAATGGGCTCAAATATAGCAAGAATTATGGAGCTGGCTCAGGACTGGGGGTGGGGGGTGTTTCATTCTGCTGTGCATAGGGTCACATGTCAGAGACGACTCAACGGCACCTACCAACAACAACAACAACAGTTCAAGGTCAAATGCACTTTCCTCCTCTTTACTCAGGAACACATCTAAAATCCAGGTAAGCAAGAGGAAGGCTGTCAGATGAACAACTCAGCAAAGGAGGTGAGGATGACTGCACAAATGGAAGACTGTCATCAGTCTGTGTGCCCTGTACGTGGACACAGTGTGGGATTAGAGCATGTCATGCTGTGTATTTTCTCAACAATGTTTTGTAAAGTTACAAAAAAAAAAAAAAAAAGGAATAGAGTGATGTTGTCAGAGAAATAACTCAGAACCTGCTTGGATATGTTTAGAAAAATAGAAAGAAAAGGAAAAGTAAGTATTTGGCATGCTCTAGCAGGTGACTCTTGGTGACAAATCAGGAGGGGTTGTATCTTTCCACCATCCTTATTCAATCTGTATGCTGAGTACATAATCTGAGACACTGGACTCTGTGAAGAAGAACGTTGCATCAGGATTGGAGGAAGACTCATCAACACCATGCAATATGCAATCTTGCTGGCTGAAAGTGAAGATGACTTGAAGCACTTACTGATGAACATCAAAGGCTATAACTTGCCATATGGATTACACCTCAAAATAAAGAAAATGAAAATCCTCACAACTGGACCAATAAGCAACATTGTGATAAATGGAGAAAAGATTGAAGTTCTCAGGGATTTCATTTTACTTAGATCCACAATCAACACCCATGGAAGCAGCAGTAAAGAAATCAGATGTCATATTGCACTGGGCAGATCTGCTGCAAAGCAACTCTTTAAAGTGTTAAGAAGCAAAGATGTCACTTTGAAGACTATGTAAGGTGTACCTAACCCAAGCCATGGTGCTTTCAATCACCTCATATATATGTGAAAGCTGAACAATGGATAAGGAAGACTGAAGAAGAGTCGAAGCTTTTGAGTTGTGGTGCTAGTGAAGAATACTAGAAATCCCATGGACTGCCAGAAGAACTAACAAATCTGTCCTGGAGGAAGTGCAGCTGGATTGCTGCATGCTGAATGCTCCTTGGAAAGGAGAATGGCCAGACTTAGTCTCCCACTTTGGTCATGTTGTTAGAAGGGACCATTCCCTGGAGGATTTCATGCTTGGTAAAGTGAAAAGTCAGCGAAAAAGGGGAAGGGCCTTAACAAACTAGATTGACACAGTGGCTGCAACAATGGGCTCAAGTATAGCAAGGGACATGAGTTTGGCACACAACTGGGCAGTGTTTCATTCTGTTGTACATGGTGTTGCTATGAGTCAGAGCTGACTCAATGGTACTTAAAAACAACAACATTGGGAACAAATTCCTCATGCCACTCCTCTGGTTGGTATGAACACACTAGACCGTACAAACCACAGCTCTGCCTGGGAGACAACACACTCTTAAGGGTAAATCCCACCTGCTGCAGAGGGCACCTTGAGTGGGCTAGAGGTGGTATCTCTGTCTCACTCACCTGTCCTTGAGCACACATGGTTCATAAAGTGTCATCTCATGGCTCCTGTCCTGAGCCTTTGAATGCATTTGCTTTTTGTTTGCTCATGTGGTCATCACAGATGCACTGCATGCTACCCTTTGCCAAGATGTATTGCAGACAATACACTCTTTGATCACATCATGGACTGCTGGATTCCTATATTTGCCCCAATTTTACAGACAAGAAAACTGAAGAAACCACACTGTTCACATGACGAGGCAGAAATCAAGCCCAGGTGGTTTAACACCTGTTCAACTCCCAAGCTTGGATGCCAAAGCCAGGAGGTGCCACTCACAGCCCTGGGGGGCTCTGGGGCAGTGTTTCTTGACTTTTTGTCATTATCAACCCCCAAGAGCCTTTTTGGGCATTTTTTTCCCCAATCCTCCCATGAAATGTTAACACCACAGATAGAATGTGTATCTGTTTATGTGTTGTATGTATAGCTGTGCTTGCTATATAAAAAGAATAAGCGTTTTGCTCCCAAAGAGCCAATGTTTGCCCTCATGGAGGTGATAGAGCCCCAAGGAGAATGCATGCTGCTGGATCCTGGGCTTTGGGGCCAGTGCACAGGACAATTTGGAAGAAAGGTCTGGCAATCTACTTCTATCAGATCTAAAAAAAAAGCAAACTCACTGCCATTGAGTCACTTCTGACTCATAGTGACTCCTCCTTGGGTTTCAGAGGCAGTATCTCTATGGAAATAGACTGTCCCATCTTCCTTCTGAGGAGTGGCTGGTGGTTTTGAACTGCCAGCCTTCTGGTTAGCAGTCAAATGCCTTAGGCACTATGCCACCAGAGCTCAGAGCCATTGAAAACACTATGGGTTGAGGTTCTACTTTGACACACATGGGGTCATGAATTGGAGTCAATCTGACAGGAATGGGTTAAACCCTCACAAGGTCCTGGAGGAGGTCCTTTAAGTCCAACTGCCATGCCAGGAAGTCCCCTTGTAATTTCCATATTGTGGAGAAGTCCAGAAAAGAACCTGGAGTATGAGAGGACACTGGGGGCAGGGTGCTCAAGACAGGGTCCATTTACCAACTACTGAGACACATTGCCACTTTTCAGCAGCACACAGGACTGTACCAAGTATCAGCCATGGTGCTACCCTGGCAAAACATGGAACAAATTTGTCTCAAAGCAAAACTCACCGGAAGGCCCCTCAGTCCTTGGAGACCCTGAGGCCCCGGAGGTCCAGCATCACCCTGGAACAGAGAGGAGTCATGTTATCAGAGGCCCTCCAGGAAAAAATGCCCACACAGCTTCTAGATGTGCACCAGACTTGGCCAAGTTACCCAAGAGAACCAATGAGCTCGTATCCAAAATCCTTGATCATTACTGGCCAATGATCCCAACTGCTGACAGACAATTCATGGAGAAGAGTGAATTCATGACAACGTTCATGTGTGCTTGCACTTCTTGACTTGTGTAAACACATTCTACCTGGTTCCACAGGAACTCAGGTGACTCCATCAATAACCAGAAAAGAACAGCTTCCTTGAAACCTGTCCCGATTCACTGAGCAGTAGGAGCCTGGAACCACTCAAAAATGCCACCCACGTGTCCAGCTCCTTCCAGTCTGCAAAGTGGTGATAGACTCCCAACTGCCATCTTGCTTAGTCTTCCAACCAGCCTCCTGAGATGCACAGGGTTCTACCCACATTACAGATGGAAGAACAGAGGCTGGGATGTGCCCCTGTGCACCGTAAGGTGTACAGCACTCTACGAAATGGATCTTTACAATGAAGAGAGTCACATAACATGATCTTGCATCCTGGGCTGTTGCCCCAAGTTCACCCTGACTTGGTAGATGACATCAACCACATTCCTGCCTGGGAAGCTCTTTCTATCCCTTTCCCTGGGTGTTACAAATGGTTAATGCTCTTAGGCTGCTGACTGAAAGGTTGAAGTCCCCTCGGAGGTGCCTTGGAAGAAAGTCCTGGTGATCTACTGCCAAAAAACCAGCCGCTGAAAACCTTGTGAAGCATAGCTCTGCTCTGACCACCAGCGGTCACCATGAGTTGGAATCGACTCAGTGGCAACTGGTTTAATTTTTTATTTTCTAGACACTGAAGCAAGCAGGGTGGGCCACACAAAGATTTTCAAACTGTGCTCTTCAGCACCCTAAAGGTGCCCCATGGGGCTGGGAGTGGGTGTCCCCTGGGTCAAAACAGCTACTCTGCTTTTAGCTATGGGCCCTGGGGCTCTATGCACTGATGTGTTTTAAAACTATTCCACTTTAATGAAAAACTTATAGGCTAGGCTAGATTTCTTCTAAGATCCCTTCCTGCTCCGTCAATTCTTGATACCAGATCAGTCAAAAGCCCATGTGCTTTGGAGCAGTATTAACTACCGGGAAAGAGGACATTCATCCATGTTTCAAGGCAGAGCCTTGAGGAGGCAAAGGGGCAGGTGTGAGGCCATTTTAGGCCCTAGGACCCTAAGCCCACATTCCTTACTGAGCACCTACTCTCAGAGGCCAAGGTATGTCCACACCTGCTGATGGCCCTGCACACTGATGCTCAGGTCAGACAGTACGTACTATCCCTTGGGGATGCAGATCTTAACTCCAGCCTATTCTTACTGCCCCTGACTCTCTGCATGACCATGAGGAAGCCCCTTGGCCTCTCTGGGGGGGGGGCATGCATGCATGCACTTCTATCTGCACAACTGGGGTAAGGATACTGCTTGCCCTGCCCAGATCCTAAGACCACATGAAAATGAGAGCGGTTGGCCAGCCTGCACTATATACAAACAAGGCAGGTGGAGGTGAGGGTAGATGTGAGGGATTCATAATTACTTTGAGATTGAAGAACAGTGGAGATGAAGAAGTACTGTGCAAAGAAATCTGAAATGCTGCTAAATAAAGTCCTAAGAACAGCTCCAACTGGCTATGATTGGTATCAGTAAGAGACAAAGCATAATTAATTCAGAAAGCCTTGCTCTGGCCATCCAGATCCCAGGGCTTCCTAGGAGGTCACAAAGGCTTGGTGGGGTCCAAGGTAAGATCACACACACCGCTGGTGCTGTCCCAGCCTCGGTGATACCATTTCTGGGTGTCTCTTTGGTCCCTCAATGATGCATCCCTCCTTTTACCCCTGCCTCCCATGGGCCCATCCCGGCCCCATGAGATACCCATACTTACATCTTTTCCTGGAGACCCTTCCCGTCCAGGGGGGCCCATGGCACCGGGCTCTCCCTAGAAAGGGGAGGCAGAAACAAAGATCCCCCTGTTAGGGAGGGAGATGCTAGGTACCAGCTGCTTCAACTGCAGGGGCTTCCAAGGATCTGAGAAAGGACTGCCTAGCAAGGGTGCCCTGCTGGCAAGCAGGCCAGCCTCCCAGGCAGAGTCTTTGCCTGGCTGGGGTGGAGTGCACCCATGGCCTGGGCCACGCTATGCTCTCGAGCCACGTGGGAAAGAACACCAGCTGAGGGCCAAGCTCCTCCTCTCCAACCTATGTGACCCTTTCTACCCTCCACGTTCCCATCAGTTACATCAAACATGGCCAAGATCTAATGAACCAAGCTTGGGGGGTCCTTCCATTTAGGGTATTTGGAAGACAGAGGAAGTTAATAGATAAGAAGTCAGTCTTGGGAGTCCTGCCATCTGGTTTAGATGTGTGTGTCCACATATGAGCTCTGTGACACTGAAGAAACCACCCACCCCTCTGGGCCTCAGTTTTCTCCTCCATAAAATAAGCTGGTTAACAGCTGTTGGTTTACAGGACTCAGGTCACCCTGCCTAGCACAGTCAATGGAGACCACAACTGACTCCACATTGATATGACCAAATTGGTATGATATCAACATCTGTCATCCAGAAGATTATGCTAGAAGAACTAGCCTAGGAGTGGGAGTCATGTTCCATCATGCCCACTGTGCTGGGGGCTCACTCTCACTCTCAGGCAGCAAGGTGCTTCAGCAGCCTGCAGAATCCAGGCATCCTGCCCAGGTAGTTGTCAGCTCTGTGTCACCTGGAATGACCTCCAAGATTAGGCATCCACTTACCCGGGGACCAGGTGCACCAGAATCGCCTGGGTGTCCCTTGAAGCCCTGAAAGAAAGAGAATGAAGCTATGCTACCAAAGAGCACTTACTAAGGTGCAGAAGGCAGGTGCCAGGGATGGCAGGCCAGGGGATCCTTATGCATTCTCAGTGGCTTGCCCTGAGTACCCTCATTAGCCACCGAATTGCAATGAGGGCCACTGTGTGCTGAGCTCAGGCCAGGTGTGTGATGCTGAGCAACTCAGAACCTTCCTCCCACTTCACTCTGCACTTGGGGGCAGGGCTGTGGGGCTGGACCCACAAGTGCCAAAGTGCCGGGCCATCGCCCCAGGTATCTACTGAACTCTTCCTGCTCTACTTGGTCTCATACCACTTTGTGGGACCCTCTGCCTTAACTCCTCTGGGGTAGACACCTGGGTCAGGTGGTTCCTTGGGGACAACATTGCCTTCACCTGGAGTGAAGTTTTGGGGCCAGCTTTTTGCTCCTGTTGTCATGGCTGGTCCCACCCAACACTCACAACTCAGGCCAGCTCTGGAGACATCATCCTGGGCGTAGTGCTGCACTCTCACTGCCCAGAGGAGCAGTTTGGGGGTTTATTGCCTGAAATGCCAGTATAAAACTTCCATCCCTCCAGGACCCTCCAACCAGCCAGCCCAGAGGCAGGGAACCTGCTATGCTCTTCTTCCCTACAATCAAGACAAAAGTGCAAAGAAAAGGAACCTGATGCACCAGGTACTTAGCTGGGAATTTGACATATCTGATCTCCTCCTTGAACCCTCACAACCACCCTACAAAAGTGGGAGTGATTTGATGTCCATCAGAGTGTCAGAAAGCTGCCCTCTCAGAGGTCATGATGTTAATAAATGATAGAATGAAGGCTGAACCCACCTTTGCTAACTCAAAACCTTGCCGTACTTCAAACTTTTCACTAACCCACATCACGCCAGGCAGATGGAGCAGGGTCTTGTGCTTTCTGGCTCTAACCTCAGCCCTGCACCGGCAGGACTCCTTACACCCCCGCAGGAGAGATGGGTCTAACCTCAGCCCTGCATCGGCAGGTCTCCTTACACCCCTGCAGGAGAGATGGGTCTTGCCTCAAGGAAGCCACCTGAAAAGAACTGATCACTAACTCTGCGTCTTGATCCTCCACAGGGGATGTTACTCCCCATTCTCAGGTTTCTTCTTCTGGCAAAAGGCAATTAGGTGAAAAGCAAGGGGACTTAGCAAAAAGGAAATTGATTTTTGCATTGTATTTCCTCCTTATTGAATACTTGCCACATGATTTATTGTTTTATTTTATTTTTTTTAAGAGAAACAACATTAAGGAAATAGGACTTGCATTTTGATTTGTTACTTCTTGCCAGATAATAGGATTTGGGAATTTCATCAAAATCATATTTTTTTTCCAAAAACTAATTTAAGAAATTGTATAAATAATTTTAAAATTATGAAGGAGTGAAGCATTTAGCAAAAGAAAAAAAAATGTGTCACATGAGGTCATCTTTATGAGGAAAAAAGTATGTGTGTCTATTTGTACATCTGGTGGCTATATAGTGATGCAGATGTACTAGACAGATGTGGGAATCCATACACAGAGAGAAAGATTAGAAAAAATACACCAGAATGACACCAGAGCTTTACTTTTGCATTAGAGAAAGCTTGTGTAACTGACTTCCTTCTCCAAAACTGATGATTTCTCTGATGGCCACCACTACTGTGATAATTACTGTTATGCAGTAAGAATAGGTTACTTGTAGAACTGGAGAAAATCTCCAACTACAGAAGGCTTCCAAACTGATATTAACTCATTTTTAGGTTCCATCATCCAGAGAAAAACCATTAAAAATATAATAAATAGGACAAAAACAAAGAAAACTGAGCAAAACAACAGGGTAACAATGGCTGCAATTTGCAAGTAAGTTTTACAAGCCCAGTACAGAAATAACTGGACTTAGTACCCAGGAGCACCTCTGTCCTGGACAAGAAAGCTTCTGAACCCCACCTGTCAGGACTGGCCCACACCACCCACCATGCAAGAGCCACGTGGCTGCCAAATTTTATTCTGCCATGGACACCCCATACACACATACACTCACACATGTGTACACCCACATATGCCACACACATGCATGCATGCACTCATACACATGCACACCACATATGAAAGCACTCACACACATGTACTCACACATACACCACACTCATGCAAGCACTCACATGCATACACACACAGTCTCACACATATACCACACACATGTATGCACTCACACACATGAACACACATCATACACATGCATGGACTCATACACACACAAACCACACATGAACACACTCACACACATGTACTTATACACACACATTCACACCACACACACATGCACTCACAAACACACACCACACATGCATACACACATACATGGTCAGTGCTTACCAGTGGGCCTCGTGCCCCCTCTGGTCCTGGCAGACCCGGCTCCCCAGGTTTGCCCTGAGAAGAGAGAGGGAGGACAACATTGTTAGGGTTCCTGGCTGCCTGGATTTGAGTCACTGTATTTCTGTAAGCCAGTCTCTGTCCATTCCCCAGCTCTCGTCCCTGACAACTGGGCAATTTTAATCCACACAAATTCGGAAGGAAGATGGGGCAATCTACTTCCATAGTGATACTGCCTCGGAAACCCAAGGAGGGGTCGCTATGAGTTGGGTCCGACTCGACGGCATATAACAACAACAACAACAAATAACCAGCATGTATTCAGGGCTCAATGTGTTCCTGCTTGTCCCAGGATAGTCCTGGTCACACGAGCTGCACCTCTGAAGTAACTGCTCATAGTGTCCCTGCTCACCCTCAGAAGGTTCTGGCCTGGATGAGAAATTACATGGACAGCTCAGTCCCAGTGACTTTACACCTTGGCCAAGCTAGTCAACCTCCGTGTCTTTGTTACCTCATGTGGTACAATAATGTAGAGGGTTTGCATGAAGATAACATCAGGAAAGTCAGGATGCACTTGGTGGGCACAGAGCCGCTGTGCCCCCCGGGGGGGGGTAGACCTGCGCCTCCCTTTCTAGTCTGCGCATTTCTGCCTGGCTGGCTGCCCCGCCCCCAGGGCAGCGCTGCCTGGCACAGCCTCAGTGCCTGGCAGGAGCTTCCAGTTGGCTTGGCAGCTGAAAGCGCTTTCCCCTCTCTTAGCAGGGAACTCAGCTTCAGCATCTGGCAACCGGGTAAAAGGATAAAGAAGGTACTTCCGGCAAGTTGCGTAAGATTCCGCCTGAGTCATGACAGCATATGAGCAAGCAAAGGACACAGAACATAAACCTCCTGCAGAAACCGTATAATTCCACTGAGTGGTTCTGAAGGAGCCACGGATCTGACCTCTCCAGGAGTCGCAACCCAGGCCATTGGAAAAGGAAGTCACCGCATTGGTTTACAGACCGTTCTTGTTGTTAGTTGCGGTTGAGTTGATTTGGAGCCACAGCGTCCCACTGCGTTCAGTGGAACTACTCCATAGGGCTTTCAAGGCTCAAAGCTTTCAGAAGCAGATGACAGGCCTGTCTTCCCAGGTGGCTCTAGGTGGGTTTGAACTGCCGACCTTCTGGTTAGTAACTGCGAGCTTAAACCTTTCACCACCCAGTGCTCCCTAGTTGACAGAGTAATTGATGCAGTGACCCACTGATTTCCCACCTCACTCGATCCCTTAGCAACTCTGGCAAGGTGGCACCGCTATTTTCACCCCGAGGAAACTGAGGCTCAGGGACACTGGGATGCAGCCAGGTTACAAGGGCTATAAGGAGCAACATCCGAGACCACTGCACTGTTATTAGTACCACAGTGAAACCTGTGAGAGTCGGAACGTGACTGGACTGCCTTGTTTTTCTGGGTCTCGCAGGTTGCCCACCTTTGATAGGGTACAGTCTGGCCATGTTCCTATTGACCTCTACTGATGACCCAGTTAGTCTTCCTGCTCTGACAGGTTTCCGCCTTACACAGGTTCTGGCTTTCCCAGGTTTTACTGTATTAGTTCGCATACAATACTTTTATTTAGTCTTAGTTTCCATTTAATCTTATGAATAAGAAACTCATGCATGGCTCCAAAAATAAAAAAGCTAATGACAGACTCTCGGGAGCTCTCGTAGCATAGTGGCTAAGACACTTGCCTGCTAACCAGACGGCTGGCGGTTCAAACCCACCAGCCACTCCTCGGAAGGAAGGTTGGGCAATCCTACTTCCGTAGTGATACTGCCTCGGAAACCCAAGGAGGGGTCGCTATGAGTCAGGGCTGACTCGACGGCACATAACAACAACAACAACAATGACAGACTCAGATCCTATGGCACACAGAGCTCCCTTCCTATCCCTATGCCCTGTCTGCTCAAAATCATTCTATGGACAGTGACCACTCTTCCTAGTGTTCTGTGGAGTAAACACTAGAAATAAAATATCTATGTATGTATATATACGGAGCCCTGGCTAAAGTGCTAGGCTGTAAACTGAAAGTTCAGCAGTTCAAGCCCACCAGCCACACCATGAGAGAGCTTCTGTAAAGATTCACAGCCTTGGAAACCCCATGGGGCAGTTCTACTTTGTCCTCTAGGGGTGCTATGAGTTGGAACTAAACCACAGTGGGTTTGTTTTTTATGTATTTATATAATACAAAAGCACTCTGGTGGTGTAGTGGTTAAGGCATTTGGCTGCTAACCAAAAAATTGGTGGTGAAGTCACTAGCTGCTCTGTGGAAGAAAGGTGGGGAAATCTGCTTCTGTAAAGATTTACAGCCTTGGAAACCCAATGGAGTCACTCACTGTGAGTCAGAATCAACTAGATGGTAGTGAGTTTTATACACACACACACACACACACACACAACCAAACTTACTGCCAGAGAGTCGAATCCAACTCCTAACGATCCCTCCTTGGGTTTCTGAGGTGGTATCACAAAGAAATAGATTGCCCAGTCTTCCTTCTGAGGAGTGGCTGGTGGGTTTGAACTGCCAGCCTTCTGGTTAGCTGTCAAATTCCTTAGGCACTACGCCACCAGAGCTCCTCATGTATGTATATATACACCCATTTTTATAAACAACAGTACAAAGTCTGCACTCTGTACTTTTGCTTGTTCCCTATCAGTACCCAGAGAAGGTCCTCATTCTTTTAATAGCTCCTTGGTATTCTACTGGGTGGAAGGACTATCATTTGACTGGTCTCCTCCTGGTGGACATCTGGAAAACTCAGCTCTCTGAATCTCAGATCCACACTACCTTCTCCTCTTTGCCATGGCTACGTCAGAGATTAAAAAAGAAGACCAGATGCCATCGAGTCAATTCCGACTCCTGGAGACCCTGTGTGCAGAGGACAACTGTGCTGTGGGGTCCTCAAGGGTGGCCTTCCTGAAGCAGGTCACCGGGCCTGTCTTCTGCTCAGCTAGCAGGGGAGTGCCTAACCATTTGCACCACCAAGGACTTCTGTGGAGGTGACCAGTGAAAAGAAAGTGCTGCTGGGAACTGGAGAATCATTATTGACCCTGTGCCCGGGTCAAGCTAAGTGTGGACAGCTGGGAAGTCATAGGAAGGGTCATTAGAGCTCCCTGCACACTTCCAACACACAGCTACGTGGGAAGGCTCTAGGGCCACAGGGCCTTGTGCATGAGCACTTGGTCCTTCTCACTGTGTGTCCTTGGGCATCTGATACTAAAGAAGCAAGACTCTCTTGTGAGAGTCGAGATAACGGCAAGCTCACAACACCTAGAGCTGGTTGGTGAAGACAGGTTCTCAGAGACATGATTGTCTTCAGGCTGGAGCACTGGTGGGGCATTCCTGCAGGAGACTGGGGCTCAGTGTCCAGCCAACGCCCCTCGTGCCCAGCCACCACCCACCCATCAGTGGAGGCTTGGGTGTCGCTATGATGCTGAACAGGTGTCAAAGGAGCCTCCAGACTAAGATGGACTGGGAAGAAAGGCATGGCAATCTGCTTTGAAAAAACCAGTCACTGAAACCCTGTGGATCCCAATGGCCCAATCACAACCCGTCATGATGGCACAGGGCCCCACAACATCTCACTCCACTGTACGTGGGGTTGCCCTAAGCAGCCGACAGCAACAACAGTCCTTCCAGGTCAGACATCCACTCCAGGCAGTGCTCATCTGCCTCAGTTTCCCCTCCTACATCAATAGGACTAAGGCTGCATGGAGCACTTAAACAGAAAATGCGGTGGGAGAAACAGGAGATCTGGGATCAGGGTCCAACTCTGCCACCAGCCCACCATGTGGCTTTGGGTCCATCATTTCACCTCTCTGAGACTCAGTTTCCTCAGCTTTAAAATGGGGACAGTAAGTTTACCTTGCAGGGCCAGTGGGAGAAGTAAACAGAGCAATGAACAGAAGACCCTTTCACTGTGTAAAGTCCACAGTGCCACTCAACATGGTGTTATTTTTGCAGATGATTAATTTAGTAACAGAAATGATGAGCATCCCTTACTGGATCTCCAGGAGGGCCTGGCTTCCCATCTCTGCCCTCTTTGCCTTCTTCTCCCTGTAAAACAGACTCAATTGGGTTACGAGGTCAAAGATGGGGGCGGTGAACACAAGGCAGGTTCAGCACAACTTCTTCTCCTAGAACACGGCTATATGCACAGTTAGAAGCTAACAGCACATTCCAACAGACAGCAGAATTGGTTTGTTTCCTGGTTTCTTCCAACGCCAAGATCGGAGCTGTGGATCTGTGAGAATCAGTGCCCAGCACACACTGGGAACACAGTGAGGGGCATCAGCATTATCGCTCCTGCCATCAGTCTGAAGAAGCCCAGGTGCACACTCTCATGAAGCCCAACTTGGGAACTCAAGCCTGGGTCTCATGGGCTGCACAAGGTGAGGAGCAGGGAACACGTGGGTTCTGATGAAGACGAGATCATTAAATAACATGCAGAAAAGCACTTGGCACAGCTGCTGGAGTGTGAGCGTGAGTGACAGCAAGGACTGTATCTGGGCTACGCAAGGTCACGGACCCTTTACCTTTCCTTCCATGAAATCAAGCTGATTCCCCTTACCTGTTCCCCACCTTCTGTTGGCCGACCTCTCATCTACCTGGGCACTATACCCCTCATGTTTATCTAAGCAATAACGTTTCCTTCAGGAGATGAGAGACAGTTTAGTGTGATGGTTAGGGCCCAGAAATACTGAAGGCCCCAGCCTGGACTGCTCTGGCTCAGCTCCTGAGGAACAAGAGTAGCAAGGCCGTGAGGGAGAGGGGAAAGTGAGCCCAGGGAGGAAGGCTAGCACACCTTCTGCCACCTCTGAGCCATGTGATCTTCAGCCCCTTGGACGCTCAGTGCCTCATCTCCTCCAGAGAGGGCATCAGCCCGCCTTGCAGAGTCGCCAGGAGGCTCTGAGCTGACGTGTCTGCTTGCAATGCTGAGCAAATCAGGCACCAATAAATGATCCCGGGGCATGGCTGGCCCCGCTCCTGCACTGCGAGGACACGGCTGCTGTGCCTTCAGCCTCGGTGCCTGGCTACTGGCGGATGCCACTGTGGACAGAGAGCCGACTTTATTGACCAGCCAGAACGCTGTCCCCATGCTCAACGTGCACCTGTAACTCTCTGGGAATGCCGCTCCAGGCGTCGCGGCACAAACCCTAAAGAAACCAGCTGGGCTGTCTGCAAAGTCAGCTGTATTGATCATCCTTTCAGTTAAAAGTTCAACTCCAGGAAGCGTTGCCCTGGTGCAGGAGGCAGCAGGAGGTGGGGCAGAGGAGCCACAGAGAAAAGAGCGCCCAGTGCCATGGGTTAAGCATCCGGGGGGAGACCGGCTCAGGCTGGAGGTGGGCAGTGGGCCCCGGGGGGCCTCTGGAGGCAGATGTGGGTGTCACCTGGAATGGTAGAACATCCTGCTGAGGGTGCTGGGTACACGAGGGACTCATAAATGACTGAAGAGATAGCTTTGGCTTTTGGAGAGAGACAGGCTGCCCTTCATTGTGCACCACAGACAATTCTTCCACTTCCTGGGGCCTCCCCGTTAAGAAATGAGGGTGACGCAGCTGCAGGGCAGGGGGAGGACTTGGTGCTGTGATCTCTTGTGCCTACTTCACACAGCTGCTCGACGAGCTGTGCTTGTCATTAGGAAAGTGTTAATTCATGTAAAATAAGAAACAACACAGAGTCCCTTACTGGCTCTTAGCTATGTATGACATGCTCACTAGGTATCACATGTGCCATGAAGGCTCCCTCCTGTGCAGTGCCTGGCACAGAGCTGGCACTCAGTAAATTGCAGATTGTTTGCCCAGAGTCGAATGGTAGGGCTCAATACACTTTGGTACAGAGTCGCTGGGTCTCGCATCCTTCACAGCACCTAGCAGCCATGGGAAGATTTCGTATTTCTTGTAGCATCGGTGTAAGTAGATACCTTGCTTCCCCTCGGGAGCCCAGGTGCCCCTCTGCTCTGCTTGGGGGTTGATCCCCAGGCTTGCGCAGCCCCCGTGTTTCCCGCTGCCACACCGTGCAGTGCACTCCACATCCATGGGGTCTTGCTGTTCTGTCTGGCTTCTCCCTGAGACTGCAGCCCCCCACCCCCCCGCTGGAGGGCTGAGACCATGGCTGGGTCTGTCTGTCTGTTCCTCAAGTGCTGACACAGGTCAGGAGTGTGCTGCTCATTCATTTGTTACTCATTCATTCAGCCATTCCTCCTACTCAGCACTGTGCTGATGAAAATACTACTTAAGTCAATAAGCAACAACAAAAGTATGCAAGGAACAGGATTAAGACTGACCCCACCAAACGTTCATCAGTTGGCTCTGATTAGTAAATAGATTGATGATTTATTTTCTTCTCATTTTCTAGAAGACTCAAAATTCCTATAATGACCACGCTGTGCTTCAGTAACGAGAAACATATACTTGTTTGTTTCATACAGAAACTAGATTTTATTTTTTTTTTTAAAGCCACCTACCTGGATTCCTGGTAATCCAGATGGGCCCTGGAGTCCAGGCAAACCTTCTTTCCCCTAAAGATATAAGACATAAAAACAGCATTCATCTTTCTGATTGACCTTTTCCTTTTTGGTGAAAATACACACCATCATACACCATTTCAACAATTTCTACATGTGACACTGATGACATTGCTCATGCTGCGCAAACACTCTCGCCACACTTCTCCTGACTGTTCTGCCACCACTGACTAGACTCACTGCCCTCTCTGCTTCTCATCGAACCTTTCGAGTTGCTGTTGCCAATTTGTTCTCACAGAGAGAATTCTTTAAAAAAATCCCGATGCACAAAGTAGGCATTGCTTACTTATTAAGGGTAAACTAATTAGGGTTCAAAGAGGACTTCAGGGCACAGTCTCAATTTGAGGTTAAACATCTAAAGATTATTTCTGATAGACGTTTCTGGAAGTGAAGGCTTTAGCACAGCATTGCCTTTGATGCTGGGGAGAAGGAGTCCCGAGTCAGAAAGGAGGTATGGCTCTAGCAGCCCCATTGCTTCCCAGTCTTTGCCTCCCCCAGGGCACAGAGGTATCCTGGGGCAGAATAGAGTTATCCTAGTTCATGGGTTATATATTATTCCATAGACTCAGGGGGAACCAGAGATTGGCAGGCCTTGTGGAAGATGAGATCAGGGCTTTGGAGTCTAAAAGACCCAGTCCAGACCCAACTCGGCACTTGGTCTCCAAAATGCCTGAGACTCAGTGCCCCTCCACACAGCACAGACAACTGTACCTGGAGGTGGTGTGTGCACAGCAGCCAATGCAAGTGAAGAGCTGGCTGGGGACACACCTAGTGGATGGTTTTAGCATAATCATCATCTTGTGCAGAGGCCCCCAGATGTTTTACCACTAACAGTCGCTTTTAGCATCTCTTTCCCCCATGAACTAGACCTCAAATGCTGAAACACCATGCTTAGAAAATTGCATTAATTAACACTTAAATTATCATTTTATTCCTCAACACACATAACTGCCAACCAAAACTGCTAAATCAGCATGAGGTCATCTCATCGGTTACCGTTTCTATCACAAAGAGCACTTCCATGTCATTATGTGTCTCGTGCTTGGTAAAGTACAGGGTGAGACAAGAAGAGGAAGACCTTCATCAAGATGGATCGACACAGTGGCTGCAACAGTGGGCTCAAACAAAGCCACAACTGTGAGGGTGGGCTGAGACCTGGCAGGGTTTTGTTCTGTTGTGCATGGGTTCTGCCACTAGTATTTCTTTGGTGGTAAGATACGAATGCCAGGTTTTATCCACTAATGTGCACACACACAAAATTAGGTATTCTTGAGGGTTCTGATTGTGGCCTCATAGAAGAAAAATCAAAACCAAAATTTGATCTTTGTTTCAGGTTGATACATTTTTTATATGTCATCATTTACAAACGGTTCACTTAGGGAGCTAAAATATGATGAATACTCTCTAACCAACTTCCATGTAACCACCCCTGTGATAAACCAGCCCCTCCATCCTGTCCAAATGCAAATGCCTAATAGCCACACAGCAGTACACTTCTGCCCCTCTGTTCCCATCAGGTGAGTTATGGGCTACAGGGAGTCAGTTTTGTCTTTTAAACCTATTTGTACCCATTGTTATTTGCTGTAGGAATTATACAATGTAATTATATATTAAAATAATAATGAAAAAACACCACTGCTGTCAAGTCAAATCCAAGTCATGGTGATGTGACCCTATAGGACAGACTAGAATTGCCCCATATGGTTTCTAAGGCTGTAGTATTTATGGAAGCAGATTGCCACATCTTTCTTCCATGGAGCAGCTGGTGGGATTGAACCACTGACCAGTTGGTTAGCAGCTGAGTGCTTAAGCACTGTGCTGCCAGGGCTCCCCGGTTATTAGATGCCCAATAGAGAAAGTGGAAAGAAAAAAAAAAGAATTATCGTTCTGGTATAAATTCATTAGGTCTTTGAAGATATTTGATAAACTCACTCACTGTCTAACTCAATAGCTGTAAGATAGCTAGACAGGACAGGGTGGGGGACAGATCCTAACAGTCTAAGATTCTACATTCAGATTCCTTCACAGGTACCTTTATATTCTCAAACAAATTTTTACAAAAGCAACAACTAGATGGATAAATGTTCTTTTTACAAGAATAATGGCATGCAGACTTCCGGTAAGATGGAGAATAGGCAAACAAGCGACACAGACCCTCTTCAACAAAGAAAAGAAAAACCAATTGACAGAGACACAGAAGATAATCCTGGAGACCTCAGCTTTGAAAGGAACTACGCAGAAGTGGATTAGTCACCAACTAGTGGAAAAACCTGAACGAACACAGTGAGTACAGAGATGATCGGAGCTGCGGATTGTCAGCTATTCTGATGGGACCAACAGCCTGAATATTTCCAAGTGGTGTTGGGACCGGATAACTGACCTAAAGATCAACCAACCCTGGTCATCAAGGGCTGCAGGGACGACTGTGCTGGTGGCCTATGACTAGGAAGGGAAACAGCAAAGAGGGAGACAGCCTGAGCTGTTGACTTTCTGCTGTCTGGAGGGCACAGCCATTTTGATTGTTTACATGTGGCAGCCATTTTGGATATTTAAAGTGACCGAGGGTGCAGCCATTTTGAATCTTTACAAGTGGCAACCATTTTGGATTTTAAAGTGATAGCATTCTCATTCGCATTCCAGGGACCTAAGAATAGGTTCTGTTTGCCAAGGTCGGCAAAGACATACCAGAGGCTGACAACAGGAAAGGAGACAGGTGGTGAGTGTATAAGTGGTGTCAACCAGCAAATAGAGGAGCATAGTACTCTGCTTGCACAGATAACATACAAAGAAAACAAAGAAAATGAAAATCGTGGGCAAGTCATTCCAACATACAATCACCAATTAAATATAAACACAAAAACGTCACAATGCCTCAGAGACAACAGAGCATCATAGTCCCCACAAAGAAGCCACATAAAGCAGGAGAAACAGAGGACCAGAATATAGATTCAAAGCACATCCTTGAGGAAGATGCAGCATTGGAACTCCCTGATAAGGAATTCAAAAGAATTATATTTAGGTATCTTCAATGAATTGAGAGACAGATCAAGGAAAACACAGGGAAAACCCTGTAACAATTTCAAGAGACAATACAAGAACAAAATGACAAAATAAATGAAAAATTAGAAATGATACAAAATCTACACAAAGAAGTCCAAAAGATTAATACTTAATTTTCAGAAATAGATAAGACATTGAATGGACAAAGGAGCAGAATTGAATCAATGGAAGACAGAATTAGGGAGATTTAAGGCAAATACCTGAACACTTCTTTGGAAAGGGATAAATAAGAAAAAAGATCAAAACAAAATGAAGAAAGCCTAAGTTTCACATGGGATACCATCAAAAGGAATAACCTACATGTAATCAGAATTCCAGAACAGGAAGAAACAAATAAAACCACAGAGAAAATTGTCTAAGATTTGTTGGAAGAGAATTTTCCTGGTATGATGAAAGATGAGAATATAGCCATTCAGGATGTCTAACAAACCCCAAACAGGATACATCCCAAAAGAAAATCACCCAGACATATCATCATCAAACTCACCAAAACCAAAGACAAAGAAAGAATCAGGAGAGCAGCACAGGAAAAATGAAAAGTTACCTACAAGGTGCAGCCAATAAGACTAAGCTCAGATTTCCCAGCAGAAACCATGCGGGTGAGAGGACAATGGGATGGTATATATAAAACCCTGAAAGAGAAAAATTTCCAACCAAGAATTATGTACCCAGTAAAACTGTCCCTCAAATATGATGGTGAAATTAGGGCATTTCCAGATAAGCAGAAATTAAGGGAATTTGTTAAAAACAGACCAACCTCACAAGAGATGCTAAAGGGTGCCCTTTGTACAGAGAAGCAACAACAGCCAACAACAACTGACCATTAACACACATGATGATATAACCTAGGAACCAAACCAGCTATGGAAGTATCCAAAGTAAATAAACCTACAAGATTGTAAACAGGGAACCAGAGACATCAATTGACAAATGAGGACAACTACAAACCAAAAAGAGGGAAAAAAACTGTCATTACAGAACTTCTAGATGGTAGTGAAGTCAAGACAACTACAAGATAGAATGGACTGTTCAAAACTTGAGAAGAAAACTATAAATCACAGGGTTCCCTCAAAGAAAAATGATAAACCTTCACATCAAAAAAGAGGACCAGCATAAATATTCAGGAAATACTAAAACAATAGCAATGAAGGAAGTGATAACACGATTCATAAACAAAACAAGCTCAGCATAGAAAATTACATGGAACAAAGAAATTGCCACCACAAAAAAGCACATAACAAAAATTACAGCAACAAATTCATATTTGCTGATAATTACATATCTGGCAAGGGACTTATTTCTAAGATTTATAGCAGAAGAGTGGGTGACCAAACTATGGTACACACACACAAAGGAATGCTATGCAGCACTAAAGAATAATGTAGAATCTGCAAAACACCGCATAACATGGATGAACCTGGAGGACATTATGTTAAGTGAAATAAGTCAATCACAGAAGGACAAATATAGTATTAGTTCGTTGTTGTGGAGGGTCAAGGAAAGGTTTATATATGATGGGAAAACTTTCTTTGTTGGTTGCCAGGGAGGGGAGGGGAGGGGAGGGAACACTGCAAAAAGAAAAAAAAAAAATGCATGGACCCATGTCACTTTAATTTTGTGTATTTCACTGTATTATATTTCAATAAAATGCATTTTAAAAAGTAAATTAAAATACACTTTAAGCAGGGGAAACAAAAAGAATAATGGCATGCACCTCAAAGTCTAACTAAAAGCTTCATCTTTGTTCTATGCGATTGGCAAGTGGACGTGCATTATTGTTTTAATTTTTTTAAAAAAGAAAAATTTTGTATGTCTCTTTTATTATTATTATTCCCCATCTAACTCTCTTTTGTTATTTTAACTTACTCATCCTCACTGGGCTAGAAGGCTTCTACTGTATTTGGGTTTGGTAGGTATGGTGACCTGCCAGGACCATGGACAGCTTCAAGCATGTGCCTAACTTGCCAAAGGGCCCCATAAAAGCAAAGCCTTATTTGATATAGTTTGAGTCTCAGGAATGTCATGGTTTTGCATCTGGGCTCCACATTTATTCTCCTTGGGCAAACAGTCCATTGGTTTTTATCAGAGAAATCTTTCGCTGCCCGAAAATCAATGAAAAAGCTGCCTGCAGCATTGTTTATATTTTATTCATCTTGGAACTTCTAGGCAGGCTGCTTCCAAAGAATTGAGCAGATAATGGTCATAAAAAGAATCATGTGGCTGTAATTTTTCAATCTCTCCATCTTCCTTCCCCCGCCCCAACCATCCCACACGGTGGGTCAGGGTGGAATCGCAGAAAGAACTCCAAATCGCAAGTTTGCAAATGGACTTAACTCCAGTTTGGACTCACTGTCCTGTAAGACCCAGTTCTTAACCCCATTTGGCTTTGGCTGCCTTGTTTGAGGAAGAGGAAGTGGGACAAAGTGATCTCTAATGTGCCCTTGGCTCTAGAGTCCAAGGGTAGCAGGGCAGGGTGGACTTTCTTGCTGGCGGGATTTCGGGCACAATGCTGAGATTCCTGTAGATCAGGACTTGTGTCCAGACCAGACATGCCCTCACTGTGACCCTGAACTCATCATTGTACTTTTCTGGTCCCCGCTTTCCTCATTTATGAAATGAGGATAATGCCTATGTTAGTTATGCACTAATTGGGAGCTCTGGTGGCATAGTGCCTAAGGCATCTGACTGCTAACCCAAAGGCTGGTGGCTCAAACCCACCAGAGGCTCCTCGGAAGGATGGGGCAACTACTCCCATAGTGACACTGCCTTGGAACTCCAAGGAGGGGTCGCTCTGAGTAGGGTCCGACTCGACGGCAATGCTAAGTATTGATGCACTTATATTCTTTGGGTGTCATGCATTCCTTGGGGATGGGGCCACTCTGCTTATGACATTGAAACCAAGCAGTCTGGCAGCTTTCTGCAATGTAAAGAATTCTAGGTTTTAAAAGCTGTGTGTTCAAATGCCAGCCCCACTAGCTGTGGTTGTGGGACCCTGATGAGTGACTTCCCCTTTCTGATCTTCACATTCCTCTTCTCAGCTGTAAGGGTAACAGTGGCACACAGCCTAAGCTCAGGGTGGGTTAACCCCAAGCATTCTGCCCCCCAGTGTCTGCTCAGGATAGAACAGAGAGATGGAACTAACCCTAGAGCTTACTGGCATTGGTGGTCATAAGCCAAATTCTAGAATACATATCACCCAGTTACTTCTTCAAACATTTATTTTAGTGGTGAAGAAATCAGAAGGAAATTTCGACCACCAACTCACTGCAAGAGGGATGTCAAATCAAACCTCGGAACATGTGTGCCAGGGGAGGCCGGGAGGGCCAGAGAAGGGCTAGCCAGCAGTTGGGGTTCTGAGAAGGCCTGAACTTGGGCTTCGAACATGATGCTGAGATGCCTGTAGACCAAAGACTTGTGCCTGGACCAGACATGCTTTATGGCCTATGTCTAGAGGTACCTACCGGGGGTCCTTGGATTCCTGGTGGCCCGGCAGCTCCCGCAATTCCATCTGCTCCCTAAGGAGGACAAAGCATGCAGTTGGTCATTAGAGGTCCTTAGCATCCTCCTCTCTGTACATGATGGCTGCCAGGGTATGTCACAATTAAGCACTCAGCTGCTAGCCAAAGTGTTGGCAGTTCGAACCCACTCAGAGGCCCTTTGGAAGAAACATCTGGCCATCTGTTTCCAAAAGGTCACAGTCCAAGGAACTCTATGGAGTAGTTTGCTTTGCATTCAAGGGGTTGCCATGAGTCAGGATCGACTTGAAGGGAATTAACAACAACTTTGTAAATGGAACGATGCATAGATCCTGTCCTCTCTCAGCTGTCTAAACCATAAACCTTTCAAATGCACTTCTGCCTCTGATCAGGCTGCTAAGTGTCAGGGAGTACAAAGTTGGAAGGACAGCAGCCACATTCTAGGAGGGGACAAAGCATCAGCCAGCCAGTCATCCCTATGACAATTTACATGGTCTCACTTCAGTGTGGATATTTCTAACTACCAGGCAGGAGGCAAGAAACCAACCCCTGGATTCATCTTCCAGGGAGAGCTGGATAACATTTAAACAAACAACCTAAGGTTCACGCTTTCCTGTAGGCAACTAAAGGGAAAAGTTACTATCTAACCCAAAGCTAACAGACCAATAGAGTTTCAATTCCAAATGTGGATTCTTCCGCATAATGTTGGCACAAGACTTTAGCATCCTAGACTCCTGCAACTAGCTAAGTTGGAATCAAATTCCCTGTTGCAGA
>NW_006921656.1:3717009-3718429 GCF_000298275.1 Orycteropus afer afer | reverse complement strand
TGCCCAAAGTCAATGAACAGTCCAGGACTTGACACAAAGTAGAAGCTCAAAGAACATCTGCTGGGTGGATTGAAAACATCAGTTGGAGAAAGACAAGCTGGCTTCTGATCATGATTGTTTTGGAGTGTCAGATGTGTCATCTAACATGAGAATAAACTGGGGACATTTCCCACAGTCATCACAGAGTTCTGAGTGACTATGATTCCCAGTGGGGAGAGAACAGGGTTTTACTTGTATTGGAGACAGGTTGGCTTTGGAATGACAGGGTGGGTGGGGATGGGGCTTTGACTCACTATCCAATTTCTGAGTCCTTCAGCTATTGCACAGGGAAGTTAAAGTACCATGATATGAAATTATTCAAAGTGAACTGTTTTGGGTTTGTTTGTTGGTTTTTTTAATAAGATGAGTTCCCTCTCCAATGGCCCTCCTTGCTTAACACAACCACCTCTCCTCACTGCCCATCCTACTATGATCCTTTTCAGTTCATCTTTTTGCTGATTGTCAAATGCTATAAAATCCAGCAATACATGCATTACAATGCAAAAACAATTTAAGTGAAATTGCAAATCATGGAAAAATGCAGAATTTCATGAAGTTGTGGCAAAGTGTAGCAAACTACCAGTCTCCTGTATCAATGATCACCAACGCCCACATGGCAAAGTTGGACAAGACAAAAACTGAGGCTATGAAATTGACAAGGTTGTCAACAGCAAAGGTACTTGGGGGAAAAGAACACATTGCATATCAAAGATTGAAGACAAGCTGTCAGGAGAACTGAGAGAGCATTTAATACTTGTGTAGATAACTTGCTTTAATGATGTTGCTATAAAAGTCAATCATGAAGTGAATGGTATCGTTTCATGCTCTCATGTGATTTCATTGGGGAAAAATGCATTAAAACAACTTGATTCATTTCAATTAACACATAGTTAGAATGAGAGTCAAAAGTTCTTAAAGAGGAAGACAGGGTAAGCTTAATTTCATGCACTTCAACTTCATGTCCCAAGATAAAACTCCAGCCGAACCTCTTTTTCCCTATTTATTATGACACATTGGCCCCTGTTGGGAGTAGGATCCTTCTTGGGGCTCTATTAGCCACTATCAGTGGCCTCCACTTGCAAAGCCTGAGAGATCTGAACTGATGGAAAACCTGCAGGAAATCCTGGTCCTGGGCTTGGCAAGGGGACAGATCCCCTGCCTGCTGTCATAGCTACCCTCAGGGACACATGGACAGCAGTGGCAGTGGACTCCAAGCAAAGGATCAAATGACCAAACCAAGGCCAGCCTAGGCCAAAAGGAAAGAGCAGTGCTGAGAAGGGCCTCACTACGGCCAGAGCCACAGCTGTCAGAAGAACACAGAGAACGTTCACTCAGAGCCCTCAGGGGACGGTGGAATGGTATCAATGGCTCCTTGGGATTT
>NW_006921656.1:3710078-3716679 GCF_000298275.1 Orycteropus afer afer | reverse complement strand
ATTTTTGGTTTAAGGTTTAAAGATTATATCAGGGCAATAGTCAATGGTCGTTTTGTAGTTACAATGATACCAAAACAAAACCAAACTCACTACCATTGAGTCAATTCTGACTCACAGTGTCCCCCACTAGGTTTTTGAAGCAGTAAATCTTTACAGAAGTAGATTGCCCAGTCTTCCTTCCATGGAGTGGCTGGCTCGTTTGAACTGCCAACCTTCTGGTTAGCAGACAAATGCCTTAGGTACTACATCACCAGAGCTCCTTTATAATGATAACAAGTAATACCAAATAATAACAAGTATATAATAATCACTTGTTATCAGAAACAACAAGTAATAATAGTAAGTTGTTTAAAATAGTAATAATGAAGGAAAGTAATTTGCACTTGTTAGCGTTATTGTTAACAACTATAGTAAGTCCAGGAAAGTGTAGGTTTACATCGGCACTCTCGGATTCCCAAGACTGCTCACCCCAGGACAGGTTCTTGTGGAAGAGGGAATGTTGTACGTTGATCCTACATTTTTACCTGACATTCTGTCTCTGCAATTGTCCACAGCTTACCACACATTTGCTGCTTAAAAAATATATAAAACAAGCCTGAACATTCCTGCTACGATGGACTGAACTGTGCCCCTCCAAATTAGGTATTAGAGTCCTAAGTAAGCCCCATTCCTATGGATGTAATCTCATTTGGGAAGAGGGGTTTCTTTGTTATGTGAATGAACCCATACAATGCAGCATATGTGACTAAGCTAATCAGTACTGAGATATCAAAAGAATAGATTAGAGACAGCATCAAGCACAAATGGGAGGTACGGGAGCCAGTCACCACAGGAAGACCACCAACGAACCAAAGAACTCTGCCACGGCTATAAAAGCTGAAAGAGACAAGGGGCTTCCCCAGAGCTAACAGAGAGACAAAGCTTCCCCTAGAGTCAGCGCCCCAAATTTGCACTGCTAGCCTTATGACCTGTGAGAAAATAAATTTCTGCTATGTAAAGCCACCCACTGGTGGTCCTTCTGCTCCAGTAGCATTAAGACACTAAGACCCTTGCCAAAGCACCCAGTCCCAATGCCGTCCTGTCCACCAAGGCTACTCAAGCCCCTCTGCACTTTCCCTCAGGTCCTGCACTTTTAGTTTATTGCTGGGCTCCTCGCAGATTCCAGGCCACCTCATAAAGTAAGAAGTAGATGCACTGTGACGCCATCTCTGATAAGTATGGAAATGGGTTCAGATGTCAAAGCTGAAGAGGAGGAGGTTAAAAATCACACTTACCGGTGGCCCAGGGTTCCCTGGGGGCCCCATGAAACCTGGAATTCCTGGATGACCCTAGGAAAACAGGAGGCAATACTTAAACCAGAGTTGGAACAACTAAATGAAAGCAATCCAGAATCCGCCTCTATCTGTGGACTAGTGAGACAGGCTAAAGACACGGACACAAAATGACCTCTCTGTTCTCTCTCTCTGGTGCTTCAATAGGTTGACGAAGTACTTGACAATACCTATAAAAATAAATATACCCTGAAAGCGAGGGCTGTGTCTAAAATAATGCAGGGCCAGGAAGGAGAGTAGGAGGAAGTGGTTGAGGATACAGATGAAGCAAGAGAGGCCATAATGTGCTGGGTGGTGGGTACACAGGGTTCATTTTATTATACTCTCTATTTTGTATGTACGTATTTTTTGAAGTGCTCCATAATTGAAAGCTGAAAACAAATAAACACACACACATATGCATGCCCACAGTGGAGATTGCTGGGCTAACTACACCATGGCCTCCAAACTATGACAAGGGTCTTAATTTAAGAAAGATGGTCCTTTCTCCATGAAGAGAGGAGCCTGTTGTATATTACAGAGTGAACCAAACAAGTGGCACTGCAAAGTGCATGGCATCTAGCATCTAGTTTTATACAATAATGTTATAAAAACAAACCGACAAACCAAAGAAGAAACGATTTTCCTGTCCTTCACCCCCACAGCCTGCTACTGGAAAACATGGGGCTATAACATCAGGTAGGGAGCTCTGGTGGCATAGTGCCTGAGGCACTTCACTGCTAACCAGAAGTCTGGCGGTTCAAACCCACCAGCCACTCCTCAGAAGGAAGGTTTGGCAATCTACTTCCGTAGTGATACTGCCTCGGAAACCCAAGGAGGGGTCGCTATGAATTGGGTTTGACTCGACGGCAAATAACAACAACAACAGAATGCCTCCAAACACATTTTCATTTTCAAAACACAGATGGAATGTGGGCTGGGCATCATCCAGACTCTGAGCATATCCCTGATATTGCCATTTCTGGATGACTTATTCATGTGCCTCACTTCCACACTGAACTGAAAGCCATGTGTTGTTAGGGGCTTACCCATCACTTACAACCTGGCATGGGGCATGGGATAGAGTAGGTTTCCAATGAGTATGGTGGGGAGAGGCAGAGGAGAATGAGAAGAAAAGGGGAAGGGCAAAAGGGAGAGAGAAAGAGAAAAGCACCGTGTAGTGAAGGCAGAGAAGAACAATAACCAGATTGAAGTAGCAGACATTCTGCTGCAGGCCAGGGAGTTGGGAGTGTGCAGAATTAGCAGGAGCTCTGGTAGCACAGTGGCTAAAGCACTTGACTGCTAACCAGAAGGCTGGCAGTTCAAACCCACCAGCCATTCCTCGGAAGGAAGGTTGGGCAATCCTACTTCCGTAGTGATACTGCCTCGGAAACCCAAGGAGGGGTTGCTATGAGTCGGGGCCGACTCGACGGCACATAACAACAACAACAACAACATCAGGAGAAGATAACAGGGGCATTTTCTGTCCCACAGAAAGAGCGGCATGTCAACATTGGCATTATCCTATGCTGTGGGTGGGATTGTGTTGGAATCCTAACCCCTAAACCCCTGGATGTAATATAATGTAATTCCTTTACATTTGATGTAATTACCTTACATAATGAAATCTAATGCAATTCATCAATCAGTGGAAATCATACCGGTGTAGATGGATCCTAAATCTAATCACTTTGAGTTACATAAAGAACAGTATAGACATAGACACATGGGGGAAGGCAGATACCACGTGAAGATCATCAACAGCCAAGGAGACTGCCTACAAGGAAGGGACCAACATGGCTGAGATCCTGATTTGGACTTTTACCTTCCAGAACTGAGAGAGAATAAATTTCTTTTCCTTAAAGCCACCCATTTGTGATATTTGTGTTATAGAAGCACTTGGAAGCTGAGCCATCCTACAATGCATTTGGGGACATGGTCCAGCCGGGGCTAGATGGACAAGGATCAGAAAAGGTGGTATCTGCAAAGTGTTTCACCTCGCTTTGTAAAAGACATGCAAGAGACACTTGAGAAATGATGGGAGGGAGGAGAAGAAAGAAAGGGACATTTGTGATGGCTTAGTTATTTAGTGCTGCTATTAGGGGCTCTGGTAGCATAGTGCCTAAGGCACTTGACGGCTAACCAGAAGGCTGGTGGTTCAAACCCACCAGCCACTCCTTGGAAGGAAGGTTGGGCAATCCTACTTCCATAGTGATACTGCCTCGGAAACCCAAGGAGCGGTCGCTATGAGTCGGGGCCGACTCGACGGCACATAACAACAACAACAACAACCATTTCTGCCAACAACAAACAATCCAGGTAAAAGCCTCCAATATTAAATAAAGGAAAGAAAAGGCAGCCTACTCAGATAATTGCAGGGAATGGGAGGTGGTGACTGTGGCCCAGAAGTAACAAAATGGAAACCATGAGAATGTGATCCTTTAAAAATCCCTACTGCAGGCAAAGCAGCAGCAAGGAATGACTTCAGGAATGGTAGACTGGAAGCTACCTATAATAAAGAAACGTGGGTCTTCTTCAGGGTGAACGGTTCATGGTAAATTAAGTTGTTTTTACCTGGTCACCTTTCTGTCCAACCTCACCATCTACACCACGCTCTCCTTTACTTCCCTTGGAAGAAAACACAAAAGAAGAAAGAAAAATGTTACTAAAGCTACATTGCAAAAGAAACAGTGGCTTCATGCATTCACTCACCCACCCATCCATCCATTCATTCATTCATTCTTCAGCAGCCTTTGACCAAGTTCCTGCCGTCAGCATGGTGTTAGCAGATAAATGGAAACTGCAGGGCCTAGTTGAGGAACTGCAAGGCCTACTTGAAGAACTGGTGGTGGAGTGGCTTGTCTGGGTTGTAAGGTGCTGGGGATGCAGCAGGAAAAGGTGGTAGGGAGGCAGGCAGGGTCCTGCTCAAAGAGAGCCTTGCATGACAACTCTGAATCAGAGATTAATTGTGGGCATGGAAACCATTAAAGGATGGCCCTAGGTTTTAGAAGGGCTCCTATGAATGTGCAAGGCACATGGGCAAGAAGGCGCAGGCTGGAGAGGGGAGGATCAGTTGGGAGGAGATTGGGGTGTTGCAGGTATGAGAGGGGAAGCAGTCATGCAGTGTGTGGGCCTCGCATAAAAGACATGGAGTGTAGGAGAATGTTGGACGGTGGAGGACATGGGCAGCCCTGAACAATGAGCTGAGCAGGACTTCATTTCATTGCATGGGCTTCTTGCTGCCTCCCCTAATATCTATGGATCCTTGGACGGGTCACTGCAAAAACTGAGAGTTATGGTTCCTTTATCTATAAAGTAGGGAAAATAATGGTACCCACCCTATGAAGAGTTGGGAGACTAAAATCAGAGCCACACAAGGAAAACACCCACCATAAAGCTCAGAACATAATAAGCACAAAACACATTGTATTTTTTCTATCTGAAGGCCAGCTTTGCCATTTACCAACTGTGTGTCCTTGGGCAAGGTGCTTTGACTGTTTCCTAACTTTGAAAATGAGAATGGCCAGGGAATGGGCAGACTTCACCTCACATACTTTGGTCATGTTATTAGAAGGGACCAGTCCCTGGAGAGGGATATCAGGCTTGGTAAAGTACAGGGACAGTGAGAAAGGGGAAGACCCTCAATGGGATGGACTCACACAGTGGCTACGGTGATGGACTCAAGTACAGCAGGGACTGTGAGGAAGGCCCAGGACCGGGCTGGGATTCATTCTGTTGTACAAAGGATTTATATCAGTCAGAGCTGATTAGACACACCTAACAACAAAGCAATGGGAATAATAAGGATAGCACCTAAGTCATAGGGTTTTATGAGGATTAAATGACCTGAAATGTACAAAATGCTTATACTAGTGATAGGCTCAGAACCAACCCTCAAAAAACATCAGATGTCATCATATCATCATCGTCATCATTTTTATCACCATCGTCATCGCCATCATGGATGCCATCATCAGCGTCACAATCATCACCGTCCTAGTCACCATCAGCAGGACCACTGGGTCAACATCATCCTTGTTGTCATGTCATCACCACCATCACCACCCCCATTATTATCACCATTCTCAGAGTCATTAGCCTCATCATCATTGTCATCATCCAAACACTCAAGATTTTCAACCCACCAAAATGATTATTTACAGATGACCCCTGAAGGTAACATGCAAAGTTCCCATATCTTAACTGCCACCCTTTTTGGTTCTGCATTTACTGTGTCAACAAATGAAGTTCAGTAAAATGTTTTTAACAAACACATTTCAGCTCCTTCAAAGTAATGCCAGGTGCAATACAAGAAGCACTTGGCAATGAGTCTGTTGTGGCTCTGGTTCCAGGACTGTCACTGTTGATCTCTGCATCTTTGAACAGGTCATGTCCCCTCTTGGCTCTCTGACTGTTCATCTGGTAAATGAAGGACAGGGGCCAGGTCTATCCATGAGGGTCCTTCCAGCTGCAGAACCCCACAGCTCTCTCACTGAAAAGCCAAGCCCAGACCCACTGAGCTCCAGGCTGTTCCTACCACGCCTGCGGCTCAGAGCTGACTACATAATCCCACTCCCTCCCTACCTCCCTGCAGCCTATCCATATATCAGGAGGGTGCAGGTGAGCTCAAACCTGCAAAGTCCACCTACCATTGTTTAGAAGAGGAACAAAAACGGGTCCAGAGGGAAAAAGCATCTGTTCCAACGTTTTTGCATGTAATTATTTCTCCTGTTTCCAAATCTATGAAGCCAGCATGCTGTCTGCGGGCCGCTTTGTAATCTCAATGAAAAGAACTGACAGAATAGCCTGCTGCTGCCTTGACATTTAGGACAATTGCCTTAAAGGTAAATGGCTTTCCTTTCAAATCCCAGTCCTCAGTCTGGGCTGAGTGGTTTCAACCCTCATCCCACCACAATGGAAATGTCAGCAGCTCAAGGTGGTCCACCACAGTCCCCCTTCCCACTTCCCCATGGCAGCCAGAGATCGAAGGAAATGCAGCCACCCCCAAGCCTGACTCACTTCCTTCCAGAGAAAGGGCCTGGCATTTCCAGAGGCCCGGCTCTGTGCCAGCACTCTGCTGGAGCTTCCCACACGACATTCCATTCCACGCATCTCCCTGGTGGTCTATATCCTGCCCTGATCCACAAAGTACCGACTGCATCCATGCCACCTCACTCCACCAGTTAGACTACCTTCAGGGTAGGCATTATTATCACTGTATAGATAAGGATCACAAAGATCAGAGCATTCAGTCACTCACCCGAGGCCACACAGCTAAGAAAAACCGAGGT
>NW_006921656.1:3708006-3709558 GCF_000298275.1 Orycteropus afer afer | reverse complement strand
TTTGGCAGTTGACCCTTTTTGGGGGAATTATCTATGTGCTTTGAGAAGCAGGAATCCCAGGGTCTGACTAGAAGCTGTGTCCTAGGGTGTATGGTGTGTGCTTGGTCTCTGTAACAGACTGAGCATGAAGCCCTGCCCTTTGGTTTCATGCTCTCACTCACTGCCATTGAGTCGAATCCAACTTACAATGACCCTCACTGGGTTTCCAAGGTTGTAAATCTTTATGGAAGCAGACTGCCTCATGCTTCTTTGACAAAGCACTTGTTGAGTTTGAACTACCAACCTTTTAGTTAGTGGCCAAATGCCTTAACCACTTTCCCACCAGAGCTAGCTCCTAAGAAATTGACATAACAATGACCTACAGACCTGCTGATGCTTCCTGACCCCACTCATATCAACTCACAAAAAATACATTGTTACACTAATTGTTGGTATTTCTCTCAGCATTTAGGTTTTTGACAAAGGAAATAAAATGCTTTTTGTGGGTATTAGAAGTTCCAACCTGGGTCCAAAAAAAACAAACTCACTACCATTGAGTCAATTCTATCAGCAACCCCATAGGACAGAGTAGAACCATCCCATAGGGCTTGCAAGGCTGTAAATCTTTGCCATACCTTTCTGCTACAGAGTGGCTGGTGATTTCAACCACCAACCTTTGGGTTAGCAGCCAAATATTTTAGCCAGTATGCTATCAGAGCTCCTTTCCAACCTGAGTTGTTGTTGTTGTTATGTGCCATCGAGTCGTCTCTGACACATAGTGACCTTATGTACAACAGAACGAAACACTGTCCAATCCTGTGCCAGCCTCACTCTGCCTACTCTACCTGAGCCCATCGCTGCAGCCACTGTGTTTATCCATCTCATTGAGGGCCTTCCCCTCTTTCATTGACCCTCCACTTAACCAAGCATGACGTCCTTCTTCAGGGAACGGTTCCATCTGACAATATGACCAAAGTAGAAGAGATGAAGCCTGACCATTCCCACTTCCAAGGAACATTCTGGCTGCACTTCTTACAGAACAGATCTATTAGTCCTTTTAGCAGTCCATGGTCCTTTCAGCATTCTTTGCCAACACAACTCAAAGGCATCAACTCTTCTTTGATCTTCTTTATTGACTGTCCAGCTCTCACATGCATATGAATGAGGTGATTGAAAATATCATGGCTTGGGTTAGGCACATCCTAGTTTTTGAGGAGATATCTTTGTCTTTCAGTGCTTGAAAGAGGTCTTTTGCAGTGGATTTGCCCAATGCAATACATCTTTTGATGTCCTGACTGCTGCTTCCATTGGTGTTGGTTGTAGAACCAAGTAATACGAAGTCTTTGACAACTTCAGTCTTTTCTCCATCTATTATGATGCTGCTTATTGGTCCAGTTGTGAGGATTTCTGTTTTCTTTATGTTCATGTGTAATCCATACCACAGACTATAGTCTTTAATTTTCATCAGTAAGTGCTTTAAGTCATCCTCACTTTCAGCAAGCAAGGTTGTGTCATCTGTTTATCGCAGGTTGTTAATAAGCCTTCTTCCAATCCTGATGCCACATTCTTCTTC
>NW_006921656.1:3699599-3705236 GCF_000298275.1 Orycteropus afer afer | reverse complement strand
TAATTAACTCCATGGTAGAATTTATTGGAACTGTTGAATAGCTGCTTTAGGGATGTGGTCTGCTTCCAGTATATAAGAAGCAACTTTGAGGAAGGTCTCCAGCTTATGGTACACTTGAACCCTGGATGTAGCTGAATCATTGTTCAGCAGCCTGCCATGCTCTGCAGATCTTGGGACTTTCAATGGACTTGAATCAGTGGCCTGCCGTGTTGTTTGGTAATATCGGGACTGTGCCTTTTTACTTGTTGGACTTGGGTTTGTCAGCCTCAGTAGCCAGCAGCTGCCTGGGTGAAGAGATGCCTCTAGCTTCAGTGGGCTGGGAGCAGGAGGCAGAGCTGAAGCCCAAGGCTGAGGGGCTTTCACCCAGTCCCTAGAGACTGGCACTTTGAACTTGGACTCGTAGCCTCCAGAAATGTAAGAAAATAAACTCCTGTTTGTTCAAGCCATCCCATTGGTGGTATATTCCTGTCAGAGTGGCACTAGGGAACCAGAACATGCTCACATTACCATCTTGCTCTTTTTTCTCCCCCTGAGTGTATTATAATCACAACAGCACCACTATCTTCAGACCCTGACCGCTTGGAGTCACTGTTTTGTGTAGCTTGAAAGCCCTGGGCTGGAACTCTGTAACTGATGGTGGCATGAACCTCCATGGGCCCAGCTGGCAGGAGAGCAGCTGAACAGCTGCAAGAGAAAGCTTGGGGAAGCTGGTTCCTAGCTGCCCCATCAGAACTGCAAATGAATGAGCAAACCAGATCAGCTTGGTGAGGCACAGGACCGATACCCACCCATGGCTTTGGTCTGAAAGGATGCTAGCAGTAGCCCAAGTACTCAGGCTGGAGAGCTTTTTATGCTTACAAATTCATCTTTGTGTCTGCCATTCTAGCAAAGATCCTGTCTGATAAGTGGAGTCGAGCAGAGAGGAAATGAAGCAATTCTCCCCTCAGTGTTTCTGGAGATGGTGTGGACAAAGAGGATCACAGAGATGGGCTTGGGCTGGAAGCCAAGCGTCAAGGCAGCTGTGTGGGTCCTCAGATGGCACGTGTAACTTCACTGTGGCTCATTTTCCCACCAATACGTGGAGGCAAAGAGAAGCTAAAATGGGGGCATTACCAGAGACAGTGCGACACAAGCATTGCTCTCCACTGGGGACGGCCTCGTGGGAGCCCTGGAGTTGACTAGTAGGGATCAACCTTGCCTATACAAACTACCAGTTTCAGTAGAATTCTCTCCTTCTACACAGGAGACTTGGACTCAATTCCTGGCCAGTGCCCCTTAAGCTGTGACCACGCCTCTGTCCATGGAGGCTGGAGGCTGCTGCAATGCTGAACGGGTTTCAGCAGAGCTTCCAGACCAAGACAGACAAGAAAGAAAGGCCTGGCAAGCAATTTTTGAAACTCAGCCAGTGAGACCCTCTGGATCCCCGCGGCCCAATCCTGTTGTGCACGGGGCAGGCTCTGTGATCCAGCAGCTCAGTCAGTGGCCACTAACTCATTTCCTGAGGCTGACATTTCATCTTGCTAAATCTCAGTTTCCTGGCCTTAACAGGGGAAACAGCTCCGCCCCCCAGGATTACGCTGAGTACTGCCCAAAGATAATACTGTAAAGCTGTTGCCCTGGCCTTTGACAGTAGAATAGTCAGTACATGAACCAGTGCTTTCAATACACTATGCACGGTGGACCCTGAGCCCCAAGACTCCTCAAGGTCACCCAAGTGAAGACACCCAAGGGCAGAAGCTAGCAACACCCTGCACATTTATGCCACACATCTGTTGGTTCTTTCTCTGGCTGGAAGCTTGCTTGACTTGCTCAGAATGTGTGAAGAAGCAAAGCCTCCTTTGGAGGGGATTACAGGAGAACAAAGGCACAGCCAGTGTCCCAAGGCACCAGCACTTCACACAGACTCTGATGATAAAGAAAACAACCTGTATTTAGCGAGGAAACTCCTTATCTGTTTAATTGATTTGCTTTTGTTTCACTGAATAAAGGCCACTCCTCCCAGAGGCTAAGCCAGGGCAGCCAGCGAGCTGACAATTAAGGTTACATGAGGATCCGCTGAGAATCCAGCAGACAAGGCGCTCAGCAGCTGCTGCTGACCCCCGAAAGGAAGGTCAATTGGCAGCAAACAGCAGGGACACTGGGTAGGTGTGCTCCGAGACAGCGCCACCTCCCCAGTGTCTGTTCCCGCAGACTCTCTCTTGTCCCGTCTTGAAGGTCTGCTGGGTGCAGTTCCTGAAGCAGGAGTCTTGGCTACATCAAAACCCTAGAAACCAGTTGCCCTCACATTGCCTGCAACTCATGGTAACCCCATGTGTGGATGAAAGAACCTTTCTCTTAGCAGCCAAGATCCTCAACCATTTGTACCACCAGGGATAAATGCTAGACATCTTCAGTTGCCAGCCGGGACCCAATAGACCTGTACACATTCCAACCCGATACACCACAGGTGAGGAGCTCTGGGGGGGGGGGCAGTGGTTGAGTGCTCAGCTGCTAACCAAAAGGTCGGCAGTTTGAATCCGCCAGCCACTCGGCAGGAGAAAGATGTGGCAATCTGCTCCCGTAAAGATGACAGCCTTCCAAACCCTAAAGGACAGTTCTACTCATGAGTGGGAATCAACTCCACAGCACCCAAGAACACACCATGGGTCCAAGGCTTTGTCATCACAGCACAGTGCTGTGCGTGGTTTGCTTCCTGTTTGCTTTTTTATAGTAATAATAATGAAAGGAGCTCTGGTAGCATAGTGCCTAAGGCACTTGACTGCTAACCAGAAGGCTGGAGGTTTGAACCCAACAGCCAGTCCTCGGAAGGAAGGTTGGGCAATCTACTTCTATAGTGATACGGCCTCGGAAACCCAAGGAGGGGTCGCTATGAGTCAGGCTGACTCGATGGCCAATAACAACAATAGCACCACCACCACCAATAATAATAATAAATTCAACACCACCATCAACAGGGCTGAGAGCAGGGGTAGTGAATGAGGCATTTGCCCTGAGTGCAAAATCATTAAAAAAAAAAACAACAACAAACCCATTGCTGTCAAGTCAGTTACAGTTCATGACACCGCCATGTGTTACAGAGCAGAGCTGGTCCAGAGGGTTTTTGGCTGTAGTCTTAACAGAAGCAGCCAGCCAGGCCTTTCTTCTGTGGCTCCACTGGTGGATCCGAAGCCCCAAATCTGAGGGACTTTCAAAAAATTCAGCAACTAATATACATAATACAGTTATCGGAATTTTTTAAAAAAGTAAAACTGGATGCAAAAAGTAAGTTCAAGATGCACAAAATATCAAATTTCAAAAGCAAGTTCCGGTAGGTCCCAGGTCAAGGTGAAGTGGGGAGGGGAGATGTGCAAGTAGCAGGGGGTCCTGCCTTCCTTTAAAATGTCCATTCTATTGTTCCTCATGGTGTCTTGCATTAATTTAAAATTTTTAAAAAGTGCTGCATTGCAATATTGCTTATCTTGGTTACTGAGATTTTGTCCCCTTCCATTCACTGGGAGCCCTCATCTAATCCTGGCCTTGCCTCCTGGGCCACCCCCTGGAGATGGCAGAGCAGTTAGAGCTCACACTGACAGAGTGCTGACAACGGCCAGCCACTGCTGGAAGTGGGCTTGAGCATCACCCGATAAGCCCATAAGGTGGCATTCTAAGAGTCCCTGATTCATGGTTGGCACAGGAAGGGCAGACAGTTTAAGAAACCACCCCACAGTCAGAGCTGAGATGGGATTCCAACCCCATACTCTAGCTGTCACTCCTAAGGACCACCTTGAACTGCCTCTCCTGTCAGATGCCCCGCGCCACATCCCACAGGGCCACAAGAAGACTTGTGCCCGAATATTGGGAGAGGAGTGCATGGCTGGCAGAAGCAGGAAGGATCCAGGGAAGCACCAATGACAGGGGTCGGGGACAAGGGAGTGAGAGGCTGCCCTTCCTCTCTCCTGCCTGCTCCCAGCACCCACGCAGTCTTCTTAGACCTAACCACCACCACCAGCTACAACCCAAACAGCCACAGCCGCAGGACACACGCTCCTTCCCTGCCATACCCATCTCCCTCCTTTGTGAAACCACAGAGCTCCTCATCTTGATTTAGGGGGGCCTCCTCTTACAAAGAGTAATAGCACTTACTCGCACATGTTCAGCACTTCCCTAGTAATATTCTGAATTGGGTGCCAGGTTCTTTACATGCACTGCATCGTTCAATGCTAACACATCTCTGAAGCATTTTAATTCTTGTCATTGTTGTTGTTGTTGTTGTTGTTATGAGCCATTGAGTCAGACCCGACTCATAGTGACCCCTCCTTGGGTTTCCGAGGCAGTATCACTACGGAAGTAGATTGCCCAACCTTCCTTCCGAGGAGTGGCTGGTGGGTTTGAACCGCCAGCCTTCTGGTTAGCAGTCAAGTGCCTTAGGCACTGTGCTACCAGAGTAGGTGGTAACTGAAGCCAGGTGCCCTGGTGCTGGTTAAGAGTTTGGTCACTAACAAAAAGGTTAGAAGTTTGAATCCACCAATCACTCCACAGGAGAAAGATGCACAGTGTGCTTACATAAAGGTGACAGCCTTGGAAATCCTATGGGGCCATTCTACTCTGTCCTATAGGGTTGCTATGAGTCACAATCGACTCTACAGCAACAGCAACAGCAACATTGAGGCTCAGAGAGGTCAAGGATTCTGCCCAAGGCCACATAGCTCTGAAGACTAAACTCAGGGCTGGTCTCAAAGTCAAAGCTGTCTGACCCCAAAGTTCATGTCTAACCAGTAAGAGCTATGTATTCCAAGCTCATTTTCCATACGTCCACCACTCAGATATTTGCAGGTGGGAAATCTGAGGTTCAACGAGTTGAAGTGACTTGCTCAAAGTCACTGAGTTCATCAGTGCCATAATTAGACCTCAAACAAAAGTGTTCTGATTTTGGAGCTACTGTTCTTTCACCCAGGACAACACTCTTCCTCAAACTGTATGACACAGTGAGGAGAATGGACACATACACGTATAATGAAGTCTCACCTACCTGTGGTCCAGCTATTCCCGGGGGCCCTGGGAGGCCTCTGGGCCCAGCATCCCCCTGAAGCAGGGACAAAAGAGAAAGTGACGAATGAGTGGCTGGGCCCATCTCCAGAGTCATCATCAAGCTGTACACCTTGACTTGCATTCACTGATTTCCACTGGGATTTCCCTGAGGTGTTGAGTAGAGTATATAAGCAGTGGTAGAACCCAGTGTGGTTGTGTATTCATGGGTGTAACACACAACTGATGCGGTTACTTGGCATGGTAGCCATGTTCAAGATGGCCCCCAATGACCCTGCCTCCCATTAGTTATATCCTTCTGTAGCATCCTCCCATTTGTACTAGAGTTGGTCTGTGTGACCTACTGAATGTGGCAGAAATAATGGTGTGTGAGGTATAAATCTTCTACCTCGGGGTACTCACTCTCTTTCAGACCATTAGTTCTGAGGAAAACTAGTGACCAAGTCTTGAGCTCACTCACGTAGCCCTGTGTAGAGGTCCACAAGGTGAGGAACTGAGGCATCCAGCCAACAGCCACATGAGTGAACTTAGAAAAGGATCGTTCATCAGTCAAACCTTGAGATGACCAATGAGTGAACTTAGAAAAGGATCGTTCATCAGTCAAACCTTGAG
>NW_006921656.1:3659697-3699449 GCF_000298275.1 Orycteropus afer afer | reverse complement strand
TGAGCTGACCACAATCCTTGCCAGCAGTTTATGGGCAACCTCCTGAGAGACTGAGCCAGAACCACCCAGCTCAACTACTGCTCAGTCCCTGCCCCTCAGAAATGGTGAGGTAATGAAAGTTTGTTGTTTTAAGCCACTAAGTTTGGGGGCAGTTTACAACACAGTGACAGGTAAAGTGAAATATATATTTGCCTTGATCATTCACTCATTTTCTTATTGCAACAGGCCTTCCCTCTCTTCTTAGCTGTATGTATACTCTACAAACCTGAGTATTTACACACATGCGTATATATGCACACACGTACACATTCTGTCTGTGCCTTACCATAACTTTCATTGAGTCTAACTTCCTGAGTGTCAGCACAGAGCGGAGGAGCTGCCTGACCCCGAGGATGGCCTGCTACAGGTGGGAGAATGGGGGCCCTGGCCACTGTCATGTCCTGCTGTGAGGAGTGGAGCACTGGGTGGAAAGCTGACTCAGAAGTTGACTTAGTGAGTGGCTCTGAACACCGTAATTGTTTGAGTTCTTTTTAAAAACACACATATCTGAGGATTCTCCCCAGTGATTTGATGTAAAGGGCCTGGGTGGAGGGTCCTAGAAATGGTTTATCTAAAAATCTCCCTAAGGGACTTAAAGATGCCTCCCTGAGAACCACTCAACGAGACAGTATCAAAATATTCTTACAATACTTAGAATCTTTTGGATTAAGTCTCCTAGAATCAAGCCCAAAGATGTACTCATCTTAATCAACTAAGCCTGTTCAAAAGCAGGCTGAAGTGGGCAGGGGGAGCTGACACCAATATAAAAAGATTCAAGCAAGCTTGTTTACTGCCCCATATCTTGTGATGCAAGAAATGCTACAAATCAAATAAATACTTATTTTGATGACTTGATTATCAGGAGAATTGGCTTAAATGAAAGAAGCCTTGGTCAAATCAGTTTTGGAACTGCCCCGTGTCCTCCTGCAAGGACCTGGAGTGTGACGGAGGAAGAGCATGGATTGTGGCCACTGTGGGGCCGATGCTAAAATCACTTATGTATCTGGGTCTGTGGAAAATGAAGGGGATGCTACTTGAAGATCAGAATAAAAGTCACATCTCAAATGTTGTGTTTGTATGTCTCTTACCCACCCCCCAACTCCACCACATGACCTTGAACTCCATAAGCATAGAGCCATCATGTCTGATGCATAATATAAAACAAATGTGCTCTTAAACAGGTAACTGATAAGAATTAACAGGTGGGTGGATGAATGGATGGATGGAGGGATGGATGGGTAGATGGATGAATGAGTGGGTGGATGGGTGGGTGGTTGGGTGGATGAGTAGATGGGTGGATGGTTGGGTGGTTGAGTGGGTAGATGGGTGGGTGGATGGGTAGATGGGTGGATGGATGGATGGATGGATGGATGGGTGGATGGGTAGATGGATGGATAGGTGGGTGGATGGTCGGTGAATGGGTAGATGGATGGGTGGGTGAATGGATGGATGGATGGATGGATGGGTGGATGGGTGGGTGGATAGACAGATGGACAGATGGATGGATGATAGGTGGTGGATGATTCTACAAAGTGTAGCTGCCTCTCTTTGTGTCTGTTGCATAGTAGATGCTCAAAAGTTCTTGGATAGAAGGAAGAAAGAAAAGGGGAAGGAAGGAGTAATGGTGGGAGGAGAAAGAAGGGAGGAAGGAAGAGTGACTACGTGTTTAGACATCCGAATGCACTGCAATGTCACAGTCAACATTCTCTTATAATGATAAAGAGCCATCAACGCCATTTCTCACCATTTCCATGGCTGTGTCTCCTCCACTTGGTGCTCCTTGGCTGTCTTAAATCCTCACAGCCTGAGCGCCTTGGAAGGGAGGAGGGGCAGCTTTGGCATCTCCAGCATGGTACCCCATTTCATTGCAATGATAGACACCAAGTGTTCCTTTTCTCCTTACCTTTTTCCCTTCGGTGCCTTCTCTCCCTTGTTTTCCTGGGAGTCCTTTGTCCCCTTTAAAACCTGGCAGACCAGGGAGGCCTGGGGGACCAGGAGGGCAATCACTGCACACATCCTGAGAGACAGAGAATATGCATAAATAATGCCTTGGCTTGTAAAGCAAAGGAAGCCCATAGCTCCTGTCTCCGTCTCTGGACAGGATGGTGCCACTCAATGATGTCAAAGCACACAGGTGCATCAAGTCGTAACCCAGACAGTTTAGAGTCACATCTTGCATTTTTATTATCTTCATTGAAAGTTACACCCCAGCCCTAAAGTATCTATACTATTACCTCCTCTCACCCCACTTTGGGCACTTGGGGCACTCAGACTGCTGGGGGCATGGCCCAAGAAAATGATGTCAAAAATCCGTGGACCAATGTTTGTGAGCATTTAAAAATACTCACAGTGCAGATTTCATGCAAGCATTTAGTACTGCCAAAAATAGCACGCTGCGTCCCTAGGGCTAGTGACAAAACAAAGCTGTCCCAGGGTTGCCTAAGTAAAGGGAGCTCTGAACAGAGAAGCAGAATAAAGGCAGGCACATGCCCCAGGACACTTGCTGGGACACACAATGCAAGCTTCAGGTCATGCTGCCACTGTTCTTTGTCCCAGCAGGCATTCCATAAGCACCTCCTGGGACTGCCACTTCTTTGGGGCCGGTGAGTGCTGTCCTTGGAATGAACTGAAAGTTCTCTCAGTCCAGGGAACAAGTTTTCTAATTTGTGTACTCTCTGGATCTCAAAGTTTAGAGCACAGTGTGCACCAAGTACAACTCACTGACTTGACGACACCGTGTGCTTGTGAGTTGCCAATGAGTGGGCTCCGACTCACAGCAACCCCCTGTACAACTGAATGACACGTTGCCTAGTCCTGTGCCATCTCTACAATCACAAGGATACTTAAGCCCATTTCTGTGGCCACTGTGTAGTTTGAGTGCCTCCCAACCTGGGGGCTTATCTTCCAGCATTCTGCTGGACAATATCTGTTGTGATCCGGAGGGCTTTCATAACTGGCTGACTTTCAGAAGTAGGTTGCCAGTCCTTTCTTCCTAGTCTTTGTCCAGAAGCTCTGCTGACACCTGTCCTCTATGAATGATCCTACTGGTATTTAAAGTACTGTCCGCACAGCTTCCAGCATGATAGCAACATGTAAGCCACCACAGTAGACAAACAGATGGTGGCACCAACTCTACCCAACTTCACATCCCGGCTCATTGGACTACTTCCCCCAAGCGCTTTGCTCCAATCCTCCCTCCCTCCTCCCCTCCTCTATCTCTGTGATAAGGGTTAAATGGGATAAGACAAATAAGACACTTAGAATAGCGTTAAGATAGATAATGACACCCAATACACTCAGCTGTTACTACTGATTCATGCAATCAACCACTTGCTCACTGAAAACATACTTGTAAGAGTCTATTCTTGGGCACTGTGCTTAAAGACCACAGGTGGTGTACAGTCTTGAAGAGCTCATGGTCAAGTGGCAGGAACTGACCCGAAATAAGTACATTAACTACTACGTTTCAAGTGCTTCACAGAGGGGTCCACAAAGGCAGATGGAACCTACACTGGTTCATGCGGCAACAAGGTGAAGTTCTGGGTGGTGTGCCATTACTCCTCACCTCTGACTTCATGAGGGAAGAGTTTTTCTGTCACTAGACAACCTTCCTTTTACCTGTCTCACTCTTACTCAGTCATGAAGATTCTTCAGAAGTCTCCTATACCAAGAAGTCTTTCTGATTGCTTCACACTGGATATCGGTTCTGTGTTCCCATGGACCCCGGGGTCCCCACTATTGAAGCACTTGTCTTGGTGTTGACGGGTCTGTTTATAACTCGATCTCCATCCCTACTAGACACAAGGTGTGAGCTCTCAGAGATGGGGCTGGTTTACTTTTATATGTCCCATTTGGTGCAGACAGGCTGCCAACCACCCGACCAACCAACTGACCAGCCACCTGACCTTCTGCTGTCTTGGGCCATCTTCTTTTATGAATGGTTTGAGAAGTTGGTTGCATTTTTTGGGGGAGGTGTTGGGAAGTCCTAAATATTAGGGTATGTGAAACAAAAGTGAATGGAAGAAGCAGAAGGAAATTTTTGCTTGCTATTGTTTTGTTTAGTTCTGGTGGTGCAATGCTTAAGACATTTGGCTGCTAACCAAAAGGTCAGTGGTTCAAACCCACCAGCTGGTCCATGGAAAAAAGATGAGGTGGTCTGCTTCCATAAAGACTTATAGCCTTGGAGAGCCAGTGGGGAATGCTATGAGTCAGACTCAACCTGATGGCAGGGAGCTTGGCTTTTTGGAGTTGCTGTTTACAGAGTTGCAGAGTAACAGAGCTGGAAGGAACTCACCTACACTTAGACTTTCTCTTCTAGTTTTTTAAAATGTGATTCAACTGTGAAACACATCACTGGATGGCAGGAGAGCAGAGCTAGCCCAGACACAGCTGGAATTCTGGCCACTGGTATGTTGCTTAACTTGGACAGGGCACGGCAGTGGGAATCTTTTTTTGCAATGGGACCCACAATTTAGAGTCATTGTATTTGAGTAATAAACAGACACTGATGGCCAGGTCACTGGTTTGTTGTACTATGGTGGCTTGTGAGAAAGAAATGAGAACATGAATGCAAAAGGCATGAAGCAGTGCCAGGCACATGGTGGAGCATGGTGAATCCAAGCTTCCACACGCACCGTTGTAGTCTGGGGTATTACTTTCCTGCTGGGCTGCATTGTTTTGCTTTCTTTGCAGATCAGACATCCTTGTTCATCAGACATCCTTGTTCACCAATGCTATTACTGCTGGGTGCTGTCGGGTCGACTCTGACTCCTAGCGACCCCGTGTATAGCAGATGAAACTCTGCCCAGTCTTGGTCCTTCACAATAGTAGGTGTGGTTGATCCCATTGCTGCAGCCACTTTGTCAGTCCATCTTTTTGAGGGTCTTCCTTTTTTTCCCACTGACCCTTTGCTTTACCAGCATGATGTCCTTCTCCAGGGATTGGTCCCTCCTGATGACATGCTGACGGTAAGTGAGATGAAGTCTCGCCGCCCTCACCTCTAAGAAGCATATGTTTTCCAAGACATATGTGTTCATTCTTCTGGCAGTCCACGGTATGTATAGTCAATATTCTTCACCAGCACCATAATTCAAATGCACCAATTCTTCTTTCATTGTGTAGCTTTTGCATGCACATGAGGTGATTGAAAATACTGTGGCTTGAGTCAGGCACACCTTAGTCTTCAGTGTGACCTCTTTGCCTTTTAACACTTCAAGGTCTTTTGTAGCAGATTTGCTAAGTGCAACATGTCATTCATCATCCTAGTTCCTAATTCTGCAATTGACTGGGTCATCCCAAGCAAGTCACTTAATCCATCTGGGTGAACTTCCTTATCTGTAAACAAGGACCACTCTACTAATTTAGAAAACTGCCATGAAATTCAAATGAAATCATGTGTGCAAAGCACTTGCATACTGCAGGATCCCTGGTGTACAATCTATAACTGGCGACTGCCTTAAGGTCTCAACCCCTTCCTTTGGTCTGAGACATTCTCAGTGAACCCACCTCATTGTACCATGTTCAGTTTGGTGCGTGGGACAAGGTGATGCTCAAAGATGTCTACCACAGGAAAGAATGCCACGGCCTTTGCAACATGGAAGAAAGGCAACTGTTGTTTCCCAGGAGTGCAAATAGCCTCCATGCCACCTCAGCTATTGCTGTGTTGTGGTGGTGGTTGTTCGGTGCTATCGAGTTGACTCTGACTCATAGTGCCCCAGGTATGTACAGAGTGGAACTGCTTCACAGGGTGTTCAGAGCATCACCGTTCAGAAGCAAACTGCCAGGCCCTTCTTCTGTGGTGCCTCTCAGTGGACTAAAACCTCCAACCTTTCAGCTCATAGTTAAGGGCTCAGCCTTTCATTCGCCTCACTCAGGGATGCCCCTCGCCACATACCTGAGTCTGCACTACAATACTGCCACCTAGGAGGAGTGTAGCCTATTTTGCAATACCTCTGGGAACCCACTACCTGCCTGCACTCCATCACACGGTGGCAGGATGTCTGTGTCACACAAAGATGAGGTTGGCTAGCAGGAAGGTTAGGCACAAGGGCTTTGGGGTAGGTCACAATGGCCGTGCCTTGGCTTTGCCACTGCCCAGCTCTGTGACCTTCAACCTGTGACCTCCAACAAGCCATGTAACCATCTGTGCCTCAACACCCTCGCCTGTGAAGTGCAGAGTGCAAGAGAACCCTCCCTCCCAGGGCTGTTTGCAAGGATCTGAAGAGACCATATTCATGCAGAGGCATCTCCTGGAGACCTGGGGGGAGTCTTCCTGGGCAAAGATCCAATGGCAGAAGCTCATTGGACAGGAACTCCTAGGAGACTAACTGTCCACCCAGGCAGTTTTCCAACTATAAGGGTGAGCTATAGGATGCCGTAGAACTCTCTGGGGCAGAGGTAAATTTCCGATAAAAAAAGATGCCTTCTCAGATGCCAGCACTGGGGCCAGACCAGCAGCCTTGAACCTGCAATACCTAGGTGAAGCAGCTGACCACACAACACGGCAAGCTAAAGACAGTTGGCTGCACACTTGGCAAAAGTGACCTCTCCTGGCTGCTGTCAACAGGCTTTACAGGAAAGGGGCATCTCAGTGGGACCAAGGGGCCTCCAGCCCCCCCCCCCCATACAGTTACAGTGTTCACACCCATCCATGGTTCCCAGGTATTCGGATGAACTGCATCCTTTGGCACAAAGGGAATACTTGACCAGGTATCTGTCTCAACGCAAGAGCCAAGATGAACAATTCCTAGCCTTGTCAGCACTCATCACTGTTATTGTTGGCAGAGAAATCAGAGTGTTTTGAGGTTGAAATCCTTTGACAGGGGAGGTGATGTAAATCCAGTTCCTTCCAGAGCAATGGGATTATGAAAAATGATGGAGGGTAATAAAGGCTGCAATCAACAAGGGACTGATCAATAAAGAGTGGTTTCTTGTCATGTCCTTGACATGGAAAAATACTCTCTCTCTTGTCAATAAAATTCAGTAACGACTGCACCGCTCCTCCTTTTTAATAAAATGTGTAATTCTCCATCATGGCATCACAGTGTGCAGTGAGATTAAAAGTCCTGCATTTCCCAGAAGGTTTTCTTTCTTTCTTTTTCTTTTTTATTTCTTCTTCTCTTTGTCCCTGGGTCTCACGCGTGAATTAAGGATCTTCTGACATCACCTGAGTTTTTCCTACAAGAGCAGAGGGAGTGGTTTTCACACAAAATCCAGTGGCAAGCATCACCAGCCCTCGGACACAGGCTTAAAGGGTTGTTGTGTTATCGACTTGATTCCGACTCATGGCGACCCATGTGTGTCCGAGTAGACCTGTGCTCCATCGAGCTCCCAATGGCTGCTATTTTGGAGGTAGATCACCAGACCTTTCTTCTGAGGCTCCTCTGGATGCTTTTGAACAGCCAGCCTTTCAGTCAGCAGTTAAATACGTCACCAGGGCTCCTCAAAGCTTAAAGGGGAAACAGCAAAAGGGGGTCTGTCATAGTCACTGTAGTAAGATGGGTTTTCTTGTTTTTTCTGTATCATACCTCTCGCCCCAGTCCCCTGCTTGCTCACAGCATCCTCTAAGTTGTAAGGTCCTTGGCCAGGCATCTGGCCACCTCCACAATCTAACCTTTGGATATGATCCAGCCCTGACCTGGCCAATGCCAACCAAGGCATGCCTAACTTCTCAAGGTCTTTGCCACTCACAGAAAAAGAGAACATGACTCTGGGAACCAGAGAAGTCTGCAGTCAAATCCCACTCCTCCTAACCCAGGGACCCAGCAGCTGGCTTTGCTCCCTGCGATGGCTGGAGCTGTGTGTCAACTTGGCTGGACCACGATTCTGTGTGGTTTCAGCAATCGTGATGTGGGTTGTTCCCATGATGGGATGAGATATATATGTGTTGAGCAGCCAATCCATTGAAGGGGAGTTTCCCTGGAGGTGTGGCCTGCTTCCAGTATATTTGTGGACATCCTGGGAAAAGAGACTCTTCTTCTTCTGTGGATCAGGATTCTGTTGTGCTGCCTACAACTGTCTGTGAGCTAACAATCCAGCACTCGGCCTGGAGATCTCGGATTCATCATTCGTTGGAGGCAACAGCCAGTATACTGCCTGCCAACCTTGAGCTCATCAGCCCCTGCAGCTGCAGGAGTCAGGAAAAGCCTCCAGCTTGACGTTTGATCCAAGAACTGGGGACTTGCCAGCTTCTTAAGTGTGTGAGCCATTTTCCTAAGATCAATTTCTCGTTTACTCTCTCTCTCTCTCTAAGTTTTACTGGTTTTGCTTCTTAGAGAACCCAGCCTGACACACTCCCTGAACCTGTGCTCTGGACCCTGGCACCAGCATGACTCACACCAAACTCTTGGACTCTGTCCTGGGTTATGGTCAAAGTCCAGTCTCTGGGATGAGCGAGGCTGGATGCTATTTCTAAGTTACTTATCCTCATGAGGCCTCGATTTCCACACATACAAAACAAGAACAGCAGCAATGCCGATGTCACAGAACCATCATGGAGATTAAATAAGCCATGCCCACCAAGCATCTAGCACAACGCTCCCAGGAGAACTTGCTGCAATGATTGAAACGCTCTGTATCTGCATTGTCCAAAAAGGTAGCCACCAGCCTTGTGTGACTGTATCTGAAATGTGTCCAGTGTGAGCAAGGACCTAAATTTGTTTTTTAATACTTTTTATATTTTTTGTTGGTGGTGTTGAAAATACACAGCAAAACATACACCAATTCAACAGTTTCTCCACACACAGTTCAGTGATACTGTTGACATTCAAGTCGCGTCACTATCCTCACTTTACATTACTGAGCTGTTCCTCCCTCTAACATCAACTTGCCACCCTCCAAGCTTCCTGTCTCATCTTTCAAGTTGCTGTTGTCAATTTGATTCCCTACAGAGAGCTCTTTAAAAAAGCACAATGCTCAAGGCAGACCTGCTTTTCTAATTAAGCTAAACTATTGTTTGGACTAAAGAAGACTTCAGGGGATATTTTTGGTTTAAGGTTCAGGGCCACAGTTTCAGGGGTTCACCCAGTATCCGTGATTCCAGAAAGTCTGGATTCCATGAGAATTTGAAATTGTGTTCTGCACTCCTCTCTTCTGACCAGGATTCTTCTACAGAATCTTTGATCAACATGTTTGGAAATGTAGCCAGGCACCATTTACTTCTTCTGGCCTTATGGCAAAGGACGTAGTTGTTCATGGAGGTAGTCAGCCATGCATTCTGTTTCCTCAGGGACCTGAATTTTGAATTGCATTTAAGTTTACACAAGTGGCCAGTGGCTGCCAAACAGGACAGTGCAGACTCATCACATTACCAGTCACATCATGAGTTCTCAAGGCATGTTGCTGCTGTTGTCATTATTGTCACTATAGAGTTGTTCAGACAAAACACAGGTGATTATTTAGACCTGCAATCCTCTGTTACATTCCAAAACACATGCAGATCGATTTCATGCATTTACCTTAACCAAGAGATTTATGTCCCCTGGAGACAGTGGTAGAGAGGGGCCCTGTCGAAAGGAAGAGAAATAAAATGCATACATACACATGTATATACATGCATGTATGCATATGCACACACATGCATATACACATACAATTTACCCCAGGCATCTTGAGAAACTGAGAGGCCTATGGGCCATAAGCCATAACTTGTACCATATCTGTGCTGTGCCTGGGACAGCAACAGGCCCATTGACATTCTGGCCTGAGTGCCACAAAGGCTGTTCCAAGTGGCCATGGCTGCACAGCCAGCCAGTCCTAGCCACACCTGATTGATGTCAGGTCTTTCTGTCCACAGCCTCCCTCCACTGCCTCCTCTCTTCTCTCAGTGGTCTCCTCTCCACCCAAACCCCCAAGATCAACACCTGATGGGCTGAATGGGTACTGCACAAGTCAAACGGCAGATGCCTGTGATCTGCACTGTCATGGATTTCACAGACAGGCAGCAGCTGTCACTGTCAGTCAGTCACAGCCTAGTATGAATTTAACCCAATGTCCTCAGCTGTCCCAGGTGAAATCAAACTTTAAATGTCATCTGCCACAATGGGCTGAAAGCATCTAATTCTGAAAAGCAGATTTCAGAACTGGAGGGATTACAAAGCCTCTGACAGGCTGTAAACATCTGTTGGTCACTGGATTCACATTCAAGGCTGCTATGAGTTGAAATACAGCCTGTTAGGATTGCGTTCAGCTCAGAGCCCGAGACAGGCTGGAGGCTGGGATCATACTGGGGTGCAAGGCACACAAGGCTACGGAAGAAAATGCAAAGGAAAAGGCAGACAGCTAAAGGGCAGAAGGGATCTTAGACATGGATTGGAGACTGGGGTGCCATTTTGGAAACGTGGAAATTTTGCCACAGAAAAAGAGTACCAGAGGTCACAGAGGGGAAGGTGCTAGGTTTCCCTCTAGAGTATGGGAAGCCTGTGGCCACAATGAAACTTGTCGTGGGTAATTTCTTGTGAATTACAAGCCCAGTCTGGCATCTTGGGGAGGTTTAAACCAAGACATGTCTGTCTATCCCCTTTTGTCTGGACCACTCCTGAAATGGTTTCTGCCACATCCTATGGGCTAGCAGAAGCCAGGTGTGGAGGTAGCATCAATTTGCCCAGGAGCACCACTGTAGAGGTGGGCATGTGTTTGTGTTGCTTGCTCTGCTGGTAGTCTCAAGAATCCGACCAACCCTTCTGGCTACTGCACCTGAGGAGGGGGTACATGCAAGAGACTGGGATTAGATGACCTCCGATTAGGAGGTGCTGAAGAACTAGCTCTGCAGGGAGAATTCACTTGGGTTGCAGCTGCTGCAGACAAGGCAAAGACCCTCCCCCTTGTTATCCTCCAAAGAAACCACCAACCTTTGTAATATTCATTGATTAAAACATTAATTTCAAAAAGGGAAGTGGTTTTAATTTTGAAGCCTAATTTTTCTTTGGGAAGTTGCTAATAATGTGGGTTTTATATTATTTAAATTGGGACATTTTTATACTGCTGGCTTTGCATTATTGGGAACATTTTTACAATGCTTTTTGAGCTCTTTGCATAATTAGAGTGAGCTCTAGTAGCTAGTGTAGTAAGGCATTATTTACAAAGGGAGGACAAACAGGGAGTGGATTTTCAGCCTAGCCACAGCGTGGCCTTGAAGATAATTTAATTAGTGTCTTGTTCTGACCCATTTCTGTATACTTACAGATCTTAAGAAGATACACAAGAACAGTCTATATGGAGGCAATGGCCTCAGGAAGGCAGACTTGGGGTGCATGGCAGACGATCAGCTCCTCCCAGGAGAAGCCACCTACAGATCATGCATTAGGCCCAATGGGTGAAGAAAACCAACAGTTGGAAGATACAGTCTGTTGCCTGTCTAGATCCCCTTCACCTGTTGGAAACTCGAGGAAGGCTGTCCCATCCTCCTGGGGGAAACCCCTGGCCAGTGGCAGACAATATGGATGTGAGAAAGGGCTGTCCCTCCTGCCCTACTCATATCCTAGAGCTTCCCATGGGATCTGGCCCAGGCTAGACTTACCTGAGCCCACATCATCGCCTCACTTTTTCCCTTCCCATACCCTGGTCCCCAATTTCTTGCAGGTTTCACCTGAGAGTAGCTGGCACATGCACACGAATCCCCACTGCAGGCTGTGTTTCCAGAGAACCTAATCTGAGATGTGGGGGAGTCCCTGGGTGAGGGGTTCTATCTGTCCAGGTGAATGCATGGGAGAAACACATCCTGCCCTTCACATTGCTCACTGAGCAATAACAGTGCATTAAAGGATGAATTCAGCAGGCCTGCATTGTTCAAACCCTGCATACTCCAAAAAAGGGCTGGCCCTTTCCCAGATTCGGGGAAGTAACCTCTAAACCCTTGGAATATCCTGCCCCATAAGAGTATCTGTTTAATTAGGGGCTTGGGCCAGGGCAGATAGTTATGATAAGAATGTGATTTAGGGTGGGCACCGGGAATCAGTCTGACCTCTGGTGGGGCTGGAGATACAGTAACTGAAGTTATCCATGCCGTGCTCTGTGCCTACATGACAGAGCCCCCAACAGCCTGAACACCAAAGCTCAGGTAAGCAACACTGGCTGGCAGTACTTCATGTGTGTTGTCACACATCACTAGTGGGATAACTGTACGCTGTCTGTAAAATCCCACCGAGGGAGGATAATTGGAAGCCTGTTCCTGGCCTTTCTTGGACTCCATCCTGTGCATCTTCCCTTTGATCTGTCTGTAGCCTTTCATTGTAATAAACTGGAACCATGAGCAGAACATCTTTTCCTAGTTCTGTGAGTTCTTCTAGTGAATCATGGGACCTGAGAGTGGTCTTGGGCATCCTAAACACAAAGACTATCTGATTGCTGAGACTAGAAAGACCATCATAGACACTGGGTCATATTTGGGACAATGTGTGAGGGTATCGAGTGAATTTAAAGGTAGTCTAAAATAGTCTTTTCCCTCCTCTCTCTCAGCTCTTTTGGCTGCTGTATAAGCAAGTGGTCAAGTTGTCCCTGACCACCAACAAAATTTTCCACTGATCTCACTGGCAAGTCTTCAGTGAAGAGTTTCAGGTCCCATCTAGACATGCCAGGTTCGGAGCTCTGGTAGCATAGTGGCTAAGGCACTTGACTGCTAACCAGAAGGCTGGCGGTTCAAACCCACCAGCCACTCCTCGGAAGGAAGGTTGGGCAATCCTACTTCCGTAGTGATACTGCCTCGGAAACTCAAGGAGGGGTCGCTATGAGTCAGGGCTGACTCAACGGCACATAACAACAACAACAACAACAACATGCTCAGGTCTTTATAGTGCCCAGTAACATGGGTAGGGTGTTTCCGTGCCCACAGAGTCTATGTGCCTGAGGACCTTGTCTAAGCTGGTCACAGGTCACACTTGCAAAGGAGACTGGCAGTCTGTCATATCCATCTTGAGGTGCAGCCTCTGCTCAGGTAAGCATACTGGTTTCTGAAACCAGAAGCTCACTCTTGGGGTCTGTGATTCCCATCTTGATTGCCACTGTTTCTCCCATCTTAGGAACATCTTCACATGAACCCATCCGTGTCTTCTGTATCTGCACAGCCTGCCTTCCCACTCACCCACACAGGTAAAAACAGACTTGGTCATCATCACTGGTCCTTCCCCAGAGGATCCTGCCAAGGCCTGGTTACTCAGCTGTAACTTTTGGGCTTCCCTGGAATTGGCCACCCACTCAGTTTCCTTGATAATGAATGTGGGTGCCTACAGGGACCTGGGGCCAGACTGGGGCCAATTGCCCAGGACCAAGCACTCAGGGCAGTGCATCCCTGGTTCAGTATTTCTCAGCATCCACTGTGCTTACTGTGAGAGGTAGGAAGGCTTCTGCCAGTGTTCAAAGTGGGCAGTTGGGAGGTGCTGACATCTCTAGGCAATGGAGTAGGACATGTAGGATGGGATCTATAGCATGTGCTGCCATTCTCCTTTTACTCAACCCTCAGCTGCACATTGTCCACATCCCAGGACCTTGGAAGGCATCACCAACTCACATGCCCACTGGCGTGGGGCTCAGTTGGACCAATGACAGGCACTTCAGTGGGGGAGACTCTGAGCCTGGGGGATTTCTTCACTGTTCCCTTCCTGTCCCAGCTCAAGATTTTTGGTGGTGGCCTGGAACTCACAACTGACTCCTCCCTGGCAGTTCCTTTTCCATCATTTTCACTTTTTCTGGGGTCTGAAAATACCATTTCCTCCCCTTGTTTCTTTAGGCCCATGGTAGTATGGACTGCCCATTAGTTCATATCTGGGCATCTCAGCCTTCCAAATTAGTTCCCTCTGCCCACACCCCTGCACAAAACTCTTTTATAATGGCTCCTGAACCATCTGAGTTGCATTTTATTTCTTGCCATAGCCCTGACTGATTCTCAGTATTCATCCAGAAAAGTAAGATGACGTACTGGTTTGCCAGGAGGCCCCCTTTCTCCTGGATTTCCTGGCACGCCCTAAGGAGAAAAAGAAAGAAAAAGAGCATTAACTTCGCTCAGCACATGGTGCTGACTCACTCTACCCAACCTCTCTATCTTTCAGATGTAATCCAATGAAAAATCACCCAGCCATGAAGATGGGCACCAATAAAAATTCATGGTTTCTACTCTCAGCTGAATACCAGGGTTCCCAGGAAATATTCAGTGGTGGTAAAAGTTTACAACAGTCAGCTCTGCCTCCAGTGACCCCTGTCCAAAACCCAAACCAAGTCCTGTACCCAGGACATGTGCACATGGACACATACACACTCATGTAATCACACATGACTGTTCACAACTGTCAGCTCTGCCTCCAGTAACCCCTATCCAAACCACAAAACCCAAACCAAGTCCTGCACACAATGTCTGAACATGTACATGCACACATTCATGTACACTCTCACTCACACACACACACTCACGCTTACACATGCCTGTTTACAACTATCAGCTCTGCCTCCAGTGACCTCCATCCAAAACACAAACCAAGTCCTGCACACAATGTCTGAACACATACATACACACACTCACATACTCTCACACACACACACTCACATGTGCCTGTTTACAACTGTCAGCTCTGCCTCCAGTGACCCCTATCCAAAACACAAACACAAACCAAACCCTGTACACAAAGTGTGTGCACACACACACTCCTGCACATACACTCACACACACCTGTTTACAACAGTCAGCTCTGCCTCCAGTGACCCCTATCCAAAAAACCAAGTCCTGCACCCAGGGCATGTGCACATGGACACATACACACTCATGCAGTCACACATGACTGTTCACAACTGTCAGCTCTGCCTCCAGTGACCCCTATCCAAACCACAAAACCCAAAATAACTCCTACAGATTGCACGTGCACACACACATACTCACACACATACACACATTCTGTCAGTTATATATACTCTCACAGTCGTACACACATTCATGCTCACACACACATTACACTCACACACACATTCATACACATCTGTTCTCAACATCCACCATCTTTTTCCAAACACAAGCAGAAGGACAGGCTTTGAAAAGGAGGAGGTATTTCTGTTGGACGGGCCATAAGAAGGTCATGTTGAGAGCGGGGTAGTAAATCTCTATGTCTAGACGGGAACAGAGAGAATCCTGTTCTCTGAAAAAAATCCAAGGAAAGGAAGGGGAAGGGGATTATCCTTCCTGCTCACAAGGAACTAAAACTCTAGATGTGGAAGATGTGTCTAAGCAATTAATACCACTGGTACTGGTGCCAGACATCTTTGTCCTGTGAGAACTCAGAGTTGTCAATCATCCCTTTGAACAATAAGTATGTACTGAGTCCTTCTATGCACCTGGGTTGCTGCTAGGCAACACTGGCCCACTGGGTTGCTGCTAGGCAACACTGGCCCACAGGTGCATATGACATGGTCTTTACCTCTGGGAGCTCAGCTCTACCTGAGCAAGAGCCAGACAATGGGGACTGCAAAGTAGGAAATATGCCTCCCCTATGGGGAGTCTGCATACTTCCAGGGAAGGGTCAGGAACACGACCACAGAGAACGCAGTACCTGGCTGGCTAGATATATAACGCTGACATAAAGTGGGAGAGATCGTATGGGATACCCAGGTGCTTACAAGGCTCTGAAACATAACACAAAAGCTGAAGAAATAAAACTGGATGTGATCAAATTAGAGGCCACAGTAAGAGAACAGCTAGCCAGCTAAATAGATAAATGAACAATAAATGTTGGTCAGGAAGGGTGGGGATGGAGCCCAGCAGCACAGCCTGGGGTTTCCGGAGAGCTCTAGGCTGAGCTATGGAGCCAGCTGCACGTTCAAGGGGACCTGGGGCTGGTCAGTCCCATTGCAGGAGTGGGCCCCCAGGGCAAGCACAGTATCCCGACTGAACCAGTGTAGATCTTCTTTACTTACGTCCTGGCCAGCTGGTCCCCGGGGCCCTGGGAATCCAGGTAAGCCTCGAGATCCCTGGTGAAGAAGAACAGAACACACAGAGTTTCAAGCAAACCTGGTGGACTTCACGGCTGTTATCACGGACATGCCCTGTTTCTATGAGCAATTGAATGTGACAATGTCAAAGCACACCTTGCTCTGGGCTCACTCACCTCCCTGCACCTGTGCATGCTGATGTGTCATTGCACACAGAGAATGCAGTGCTGTCTTGCCCCATGAGCCCCTGCTCTGGGCTCACTCATCTCATGTGCCTAAGCATGCCTGTGTACACTGACATGCTAATATGCACAGAGAACACACTGCCATCTCCCACTGCAGGCTCCTGCTCGGGGCTCACTCATCTCACTGCATCTGTGCATACCTGTGCACAATGACATGGTAACACACATGGAAAACACTGCTGTCCCGTACCATGGGCTCACGCCTGGCCCTGTGCATAGTGGAAAGGGACATGCCCTGAAGTGAGGTGAGCCTGGGCTCAGATCCAAGTCCCCGGCCATGTCCTATGGATAACCAGCCCCTGGGATTGTGGAGATGCTAAATACATCAACTTGTGCAAGCCCTTCCTCCACACACACACCTGGCACAGTGCCCAGTGTCACATACCCAACAGTTACTGACTGATTCCGAATCAGCTCTATAGCAGTGGGTTGGTTTTATATATGTGTACACAGATAGATATAGATACAGAGATAGATATAGATAGATTTATATACAAAAACAATTCCCCTCCCAGTGAAAACGACAGCAGGAAATGGCACAGGTGTCTCTTTACAGAGCTCATTCCTGAAAGCCGTCTCCTGACATAGATCTGCAGGTGGGCTCTGCTCTCTGGTCTGCCACATGCCAGAACTAGGCAACGTGGCCTCTTCTGGATCAAGGGGAAGCACATCTCCCCTTCACACCACCCGCTCTATCTGCAGTCTGCTCAATAACTTCACCAACAACTTTCTCTGACCTCCCGGACCTATCAATTTACTGCTCTGAGCCTGCATTTCCTCATCTGTGAAAATGGGTATAAAACTCCAGGTCGTTCTGAGTTCGGTGATGACATGAATGGGCAGAATTAGAAATCAGTGCACATGACATGATGCCTGGCATCATGACAGCTGTGCACCCACAGCTCCTTCTCCAGTGGGGGCAGAGCACAGGAATTCCAGTTTATAGAATGCACAGTCTCCTGCCAAGCATGTGTACACGTATGCTCCCTGGTCCTCTTCAGAACCACCACCTACTGACAGCACCCGTTATTCAGCATACGGTTCCTCTATCCCTTCTCCACAGTGACCCTGAGCATCACCGTGGCACCTACAGTTCAGAGAAACCCCTCATTTGCTCATGGCCACGTGGCTAGGAATGGAGAAGTCAGGAATCAAGATAATTTCTTGTGGCAATTGTCTGATTAAGTTCATTAAAGCACTGTCTTCTGTGGTGGAGCCATGCCAAAAAGCAATGCCAAGCTCTGTTTGCCCAATTCTAAAACAGGAGGGTTAAACAGACACCCCCACCTCCACTTCCTACTCTATCCTCCACAAATCAATCTTACATTTTGAAGAGTGCACTCTGGTTAATGTCAGGAACTTTCAGAAACTCCTTATTTTTTGGCCCCTCCCATTATATTTTTTTTCTTTAAATTCCATGCATTTTGTTGTTGACAATATACACAGCAACACATGCACCAACTCAGCAGGTTCTACATGCACAATCTGGTCCCTGCTAGGTGAAACTGCTCCAGAGAGAAGCCCTCCCCGAGGACCCGGCCCTTTCTTTAAGTCATACTATACCGGTGGTCCCGCCTCTCCCGGTGGTCCAGCAGGGCCCTGAGAAACAAACAGACAAGTCACAATGGAGGAGTGGCCTGCTCCTCACAATGGGACGCACTGTAGCGTATGTCCGCTCCAGGCTTGAGCTGGCCTGCCAAGAGAAGCTCCCATCTTCGAGCTCCAGGGTCACACCCTCTGTGTCCGTGAACAGCCACAGTGTGTTCCAACAAGCCTTTCCTTACGACATTGAGATTTAAACGCCATTTAATTTTCAGAGGTTATAAAAGATTATTCTTCCTTTGATTTTTTTCAACCATTTAAAAATTAGTATGTGCGCTGTACAAAAACAGGCATGAGGCCTTGAGGGGCCCCCAGGATGCAGTCTGTACAGAAACAGGCAGAGACTACATGTGGCCCCAGGATGCCATTTGCCGATGCTTGGTTACAACCTTAAGAAGGAATGGAGAAAGAAAGACCTTAAGGAGACTCACTGCCTTTTTGCCTATGGTAAAAATAAATAAATAAAACATTTGCTGTCAAGTGACTCTGGCCCATGGCAACTCCGTGTGTCTGAGTAGAACCGTGCTCCACATGGTTTGCAATGGCTGGTTCTTCAGAAGCAGGTGGCCAGACCTTTCTTCCGAGGTGCTCCAATAAACCCAAAACCCAAACCCAGTCTTTCTTCTGTGGAGTGGCTGGTGGGTCTGAACCACCAATCTTCCCGTTAGCAGTCAAATGCCTTTGGCACTGCACCACCAGAACTCCAATACAGGTTCATAATGAAAACTTCTTTGAGAATTCATTCTCTAGACCCTGCCCTCACATAGCTATTGGGGCTGTTAAATATAAACATAGTTAAATATGAGCATAGTTTTAGCTCAAAACCAAGACATTTATACATAAAGAGATCCCTGGGTCACCAGCAAAAGCAAATGCACCTCACAGTGTGGCTACAGAATTCTCACAGATACACCCCCAAGGACATGAACTCACAATCTCCAATTACAAAGCTATACACCAGCGTGTCAGTTGACATAACAGCAGAACTAGACTTCCTGTGAACTTCAGAGGGCAGGGTTACCAGATACAGCAAAAAAGGAGATCTGTTCAAAATGATACGGATCTCTGGTGGTGTAGTGGTTAAAGCATTTGACTGCTAACCAAAAGGTAGACAGTTCGAATCCACCAGCCATCCCATGGGAGAAAGATGGGGCAGTTTGCTTCCATAAAGATGACAGGCTTAAAAACCCTCTGGGGCAATTCTACTCTGTCCTACAGGGCCTTGTAAAATCAGAATTGACTCAATGGCAGAGGGTTTTTTTGGTAGTGGGTTCAAAATGACTGAATATATAAAAGAAGGAATCAAACACTGTAAAAAAATAGCATGATGTCATAAAAAAAAAAAAACAGCATTACCAGCAGATACTAAAAAGAGCCAGAAAGAACTTTTAGAAATGAACAATAAAGGCATTGATACAGAAATTTCAGTAAGTAATTAAATGAGCTTGAAACTACTCTGAAATGGGAATTTCCAGGAAGAATGTTATCTAAGGATCATGTTGTTGTTGTTGTTGTTGTTGTTATGTACCATTGAGTCAGACCCGACTCATAGCAACCCCTCCTTAGGTTTCCGAGGCGGTATCTCTATGGAAGTAAATCGTCCAACCTTCCTTCCAAGGAGTGGCTGGTGGGTTTGAACTGCCAGCCTTCTGGTTAGCAGGGTGAAGATTATTTCGTGAGGAGCCTACGACTCCTCAGGCTGCTGACTGACAAAGGAGAGAAACATCATCCACAGGTCCCTGATGGTGATGACAAAGAGCCCCCGTGACAGTCAGTTTCTGGAGTTGTCCTTCTTTCCCTCTTAACCAAAGGACCTGAAAAACCACCAGGATATTGCAGCACCTGTGTTTCCTTTCACCTCTTTCTGAATGAGATTTCCTTCCAAGAATGAATGGAACAGTCACCTAACCTGAGCGTAAGGAGGAGGACTGGCAGGTGTGAAAGGAAAGATGTTTATGGCTGTTGGTCTATGTGCAGGAGTGGTGTCATCTGCTTCACACCGAAGAATGCCATTCTAATCCCTACTGGAAATCTACAGCCCGGGATTTCCACCTCTCCTTGTTACACATGGGAAAACTGAAACTAAAAGCCATTAAAGCAACTTATCCAAAGTCAGCCAGGTACAGCAATGAACTTTGACTCAGAGCAATTGCTCCCTCCACTGTAGCTCTGTCCAATGGCAGGTTAAGTCAATGTACATGTGGATCGACAGGTGTGCATCTGAATTTTGTTCCTTTCAAAGTAACACATTGAGGCTCTGTAATTATTCCAAAAGGGGGACTTCTCAAAAGGCAAAGGTATAAGGGATAGTTTATTACTGATATGGGGAACGCAAGCATGTCATTTTAGAGACATGCTTTGTTCCAAATTAACTAGCATGCTGTACCTCAGTCATGTAACTTGGCCACTAGGCTAGGCTCTGAACTCCTTAATTATGCCACTTAATAGAAAATCCACACGAGAAGGATAGATTTTGTTATTAAAGGTGTTTTGTTATGCTGTTGTTATGTGCCATCAAGTTGGACCCAACTCATAGCGACCCCTCCTTGGGTTTCTGAGGCTGTATCTCTACGGAAGTAAATTGCACCCTCTTCCTTCCGAGGAGTGGCTGATGGGTTTGAACCACCCGCCTTCTGGTTAGCAGTCAAGTGCCTTAGGCACTATGCTACCAGAGCTCCCATTAAAGGTGTTACAAATAATCAAAACCCAATGAACTGTGAACATAAGGTCTATTTTGAGCAGTAATTGTAAGTGCATATAGGGAGACCCTTTTGACTCCAGAACAGCAGTTGGCTCAAGGAATCTAGTGCAGCGAGGGTTATAAAAAAAGAGGAGGGAGAAACAGAAAAGATGAACCACTGGGTGATCATAAAATGATTGACTGAGAGCTGCCCTCCTCCTCCTACTGAGATCAACTGCTTTCAGGTCTCAAGATGGTCTCTGGCCCTCCACTCAGCCATATCATTTGAAATTCAAATGCAGGAAGCCTGCTTTCAAACAGTTAAGTAATGATTTGCAACTTTGGGTGAAAGAAAAGCCACTGGTGGGTTAATTTTGGTCAGGGATTTCTCTAACATGAATATTTGGTTTCATGGTAAGAAAACTCGAAAATCAAAGCATGTATGTTCTCCTTGACAAAGCCTTGATTTCAATTTTAGCTTCAGCAATTATCAGCTGTTTGACTGTGAGCGGTTCTGTAGTCCCTCTGAGCTTCAGTGTCCTCAGCGGCAATCTAAAGACAGAGGATCACCTTGCATTGCATTGTGAGGGATCATGGAGGCACTTTATTGAGAACCAGGCCAGCATCTGGCTCATGGAGGCATTCCCACAGCGACCTTGCCAGTGTTACGCTGGAAGAAATGTGGAAGTGTGTCAAGAGGGGGTCTGTCCTGAGCAGCTACAGCCTCTTCTTCAAGACGATTTAGTCTAGTGTGTATTTAAGAGTCATGTCACCTTAGCACCTAGATTTTGATCTTCACATGCCAATTTCCACTGCACTATAGCACCTTGGAGAAACGACCGGTGTAAGTTCTGGGCAGGAAACACACATGCTATACCATCTTGTCATTCCAGAGGGCAAGAGAACTATCAGTGGCTGCTAGGCTTGTGTTAAAAGCACTCAGGAGCCAACGTGATGAATGGAAACAGAGTAACCAGAGCAGAAATCATGAGACCGTCACACACCGTGAAGAATGTGACCAAGGTCACTGAACTACTCCTGTAAAAGTCGTTGAATAGGAAACTAAACTGCTGTGTAAACCTTCACCAAAAACACAAAACACTGTTTAAAACAAACACTAGGAGCCTACTTGAATAGGCTACCATTATCCAAAGATGGGACAACTTGAACATCAGAAGGAAGGATAACTACAAAATATTAAAGCATAAAATTTACTTAAATCCATGAGTTCAAAATTATTCTTAAAAACAAGGGAAGAATAAATTGGTCACCTTTGCAACATTAGCAGCCACATCTTTACTTGAAAACAAAGGGAAAGACTTAAGCTCTCATATTCTATCTTCCATATGAATCACGCCACAAGGTATCCAAACAATAAATAAGGATGTTTCTCTATATAGATGTATTCCAGCTGATAACTACATTTTACAAAAGGAGTGATAGATCTGCAATAGCACCAGTTTGTAGTGCGTGATATACTAATTGGTCCAAGCATCAGACTTCAAAGGGTGCTACCACCACAGAGAGACAACCAGACATCAAATGTCTCTTGATGGAACAACACGCCACCTATGAAGTCTTGCCAAGAACATCAAACCTGAATCCGATTAAGCCTCTAGGTCCAATTACCAATTTATAAGAAATACAGGGGACAGAAGAATGTGCCAAGCTATTAAATTAGTAAATTCCAGGCTGATTGAACCCAGAAAGAATAGTTCCCAATCAAAAGTGACAGTAGAAACTAATTTAAGAACTGTTTTTCTCATCAACAAAAGAATCCCTTCAGTGACCAGAGTAAGGCAACAGTACAAGTGATTCCAGAGAGGGAGTGCTGGTGCTCAGGAAAGGGAGAAGGCTTTCCAAGTGGGGAAGCCAAGAAAGATGTCCCAGGAAGAGGATTGCTATGGCAACAGTGGGGCAGAGTAGGGTACCAGAGTTATCATGAACATTCTCAGGTCACAATCTGCCAATACCCTAAGCATGCTGCCAAAATTCTTGACCCAGGAGGAAATTGATGGTCCGAGATGGATGTCACCCATCCTGGGTCACCCAAACCCCAAGATCACTCAAGCTCCCAGGCAGGCTCATCAGCACCCTGATATGCCCCAGAGCCTGGGTGGGGTCACTTTTAAGCACATTAGAAGTTGCTAGAGGGAAATTAGGGGCCTGAAGACTAAAGGGGCGTTTTGTTTGCTTGCTAAAATCTTGCAGAGGGATAGAACTACATACAATAGCAGCAGTTTGTAGTGCTGGCTGTGTCCTAATTGGTCTTGCAGAGGGAAGCCAAAACCCCAAACAACAGCCTCTCCCCACCAAAGGTACAGAGAAAACAGGGGGCTCCTCCCAGGGAGTCAGAGTTGCTCCAATAGCAAAGGCCTGGGAGAGTAGGCCACAGGAGGAAGGAAGTGGAGAATAACCCATCCAGCCACAACGCGCGATCTCTGAGAGGTCCATGGAATGCCTAAATCCTGCCACCCCATGGACACTGCAAGCCAATGATGCAGAAGAGCTGGCTTTGTGGGGCAGGCCAAGAGCGTCTGGGAGCTGATGCCCCAGAGTGCAGCCTTGAACCAGTGATGGACAGGAGCTAGTGTCGAAATACCTAGCTCATCACTCCTTTGGCAGAGCCTACACAGTCTCCTGAAGGTCCTCCATGGAGAATGAGTCCCAGCTGCCCACAGGGGTAACCTGCTTATCAACCCACCCTCCCCTGCTTACTTCTTTCCCAGTCTCATTCTGCTCCTCCCAAAGTGCCCTCTTCTGCCATCACCTTCAAATCAACTCCTTACCCTCAGGCGTTGTTTCTGTGGGGCTGGGGGTGATGGTGGCATGTGTGTGTGTGTGCGTGTGTGTGTGTGTGTGTGTGTGAAGGGAAGGCTGCCTCCACCTTAGCCAAGGGATAAACTAACTTTCAAAGGACCAATGAGGTAGAGGAAGCCAATGTGCACAGGACCACAGACCCACTCAGCAAATGACCATGGCCCTGTGAAGCAGCAATCACTTATCTAATGAACTTGACCCCCATCCGCCACTCCAGCTGCCCTCTTCTTCTCTTCCACATGCCCACTCTCGGCATATTTCCAAACCCGCCATACAGATTCCCAGGCCATCAGCATCCTGGGCTGGTGGCCAAGGACAGGATTTATGAAAATTCAATAAGGTTATATCCACCACAGAAGCTTTTAATAAGTCAGAGTGGTGGAAAGACACTCAAGATTAGATTTGCAGCCTCGTGGCTGAAGCCAGCCAATTACTTTTCAGGTGGAATCCCTTAGGCAGGACCATATTTCACAGGGATTTCAGCTGGCTCTTAAGGGGGAGGTGGGGTGAACTGGGGCCACCTCTGCTGCCTGGCATTCTGATCAAGGACTTGATCCAGTAAATCCTTGGGGAGTTGACCGGAACGCTTAAAGGATGTTGCCATGTTCAGTGAAGGAGGGTACCTCAGCCAGACGAAGCTTCTGCAGTTTCGTTTATGGCCAGTTCTCTAGGCTAAGGGGTGATTCCTGGGGGATTCAGGACCTGACTCCCACAGATTGGGGACTATTAAGAGGAAGATTGCAGAAATAAGAAACTCTGAACTTCTGAGTTCCTTTATTGCATATTATGTCATACTATGCAACCACAGACAAAAAAACAGCCAAGGCCAAAAGGTAAAATGACATAATGAACTGGAGAGTTTCATTCTTCAGCAATTCTAGCTGAGAATTTCTCATAAGAAAAACACACCAAAACTAGACACTCCCAAGATGATTCCATGCGCCTCCTGCCATGGTATCCAGGGACAACTAGGAAGCTACAGAGCAATGTTGGCCTCCTTCCACCATGGAGAGAGCCCATGTGGGCAGGAGCGGACGAGACGTGGTCATTTCTGATGGTTTAGGCAGTGAGGCATGCTTGGGTGTGGGGACAGAGAAGAGAGCAGGTAGAGAGCTCCAGGAAGAGAGACTGAGATACCAGAGAACAACTCTGGGTCGAAGAGAGCCGCAGAGGGAGGAGAGGGACGCTTATTTTAGCAGTGCTCCTGTGGGTTATCAACTGGTTTTTCTGCTCGATTCTCTGAGAGACACATGTGAAGAATGGAATTGCTTTAATACTTTTTGGTGTGGTCTATTGTTCCTGAATACAAAGGCAATCAGAGACTGAGCTGTGCAGTACCCTGGTTTATATTCAGATTACGTGCAATGGGGACAAAGTTAGACTGTGCTTCTGAGTTAAAATATTGATGATGCTAACAACGATAATAATACATGGGTGGTTTGGACATGATAAGGCTTAAGAAGCAAGCCTCTGTCAAGTTAGTTCTAGTGCGTGGCAACCCCATACATTTCCAAGCGGCACCGTGCTGTACAGGGTTTTCAGCGGCTCATTTTCTGGAAGTAGATCACCACACTTGTCTTCCAAGCTGCATGTGGGTGGACTTAAACCCCCAGCCTTCCGTGAGCAGCTGAGCCGGTCAACTGTTTGGCATTTAAAAAGTACCGGGCATCGGAGCTTCTTTTAAACAATAGTAAGATATGGCTTGAAGACTGACAGCAAAGATTTCATATGACTTGGTTCCACAATCAATACCAATGGAAGAAGCAGTCAAGAAATCAGACGATCTATTGCACTGGGCAAAACTGCTGCCAAAGACCTCTTCAAAGTGCTGAAGAGCAAAGACGTCTCTTTGAAACTAACGCGTGCCTAACCCAAGCCATGGTGTTTTCAATCACCTCATATGCATATGAAAGCTGGATAATGAGTAACGAAGCCTGAAGAAGAGTTGATGCTTTTGAGTTGTGATGTTGGCAAAGGATACTGAAAGTACTGTGGACTGCCAGAAGAACTAACAAATCTGTCCCCGAAGAAGTGTAACTGGAATGGTCCCTGGAAGCGAGAATGGCCAGACTTCATCTCACCTACTTTGGTCATGTTGTCAGAAGGGACCAGTCCTTGGAGAAGGGTATCATGCTTGGTAAAATGAAGGGTTGTGAAAAAGGGGAAGGCCCTCAATGAGATGGATTGACATGGTGGCTGCGACAATGGGCTCAGGTATACCAAAGATTGTGAGGCTGGTGCAGGACCAGGCAGTGTTTTGTTCTGTTGTGCACAGGGTTGCTGTGAGTAGGAGCTGACTTGATGGCAACTAACAGCAACAACAACAAGATATGGCTGTCAGGAAAAAATCAAATTAAACTTTAAGATGGTGTAATAAGATATGGTAGCTTTAGCAAAGAAAAGCAAGATGGATGAAAATAAGACCTCTGATTAAAGACTGGCGTCCAATGCCGAAGGCCATCATTCAGGAATGGGAAGAAAATTTTAAAAAGATGTGTTGTCTGTGGTGTAAAGGGAAAAATTTGAAGCAATGAGTGAAAGGTATGGAAGGTCATCATCCTATTCTGTATGAAAAGAATTTCTAACCCACTTCTACTCTCTTTTGAAATAAACTCTAAATTTCAAAGCTCACTGGCTTTGAAACAAGTGTGTCCCCCATTTCTGAGACATTCAGGTGGAGGCCTGGTGAGGATGCGGATAGCAGCCTTCAGCTCGGATGCAGGCCTGGGCTTCACTGATCCTTGTGATCCCCAACAGCTCAGATGTTTTAGGATTCTTCAAATTACCACCTCTAAGGAATGTGCAAACTTGCACCTAATAGACTGGTGTGGATTATGCATTAAAACTAACAACTTCAGGACTACTTCACTAACGACATTATCTTGGAGACTAACCTTGCTCAGTTCCATTCATGTGCTTACCAATACTAACTGGAGGAAGAGAGGTAATGAACTTGGGAGGGGGGCTAAAATGCATGAAAGCACACTGTTTCTCCCATATGACACCCCTTCTCCAGCCAGCCCAGTGTCACTGGTTATCACTCAGTTTCTGCAAAGTTTGATCAAGTCTCTTTCTCTTTTATTTTACATTTTAATGAGTTTTACTCTCTTACTTCTCTTTGAATCAGACATATGAGTCTTGGTCTCCCCAGAAGCCTAGTTCCCATAAGAAGGATCCCAAGTTTCAGCACTAAATGTCAGCAAAGTCAACAGTCCTGCCACTCAACTGGTCCCAGGACCAGTGACCCCACTACCAACTTCTCTGGAAAGCAGTGTCCCTGAGGTGGGACCTTCCTGCATGGCCTGACAGCATGGACTTACAGGAGGGCCGGGAGCCCCAAGGCCCGGGTCGCCACGGTTGCCAGGTGAGCCAGGGATCCCAGGTGCACCTCGGTCCCCCTGAAAAGAGAGAAAAATAAGGGGGAGAGGTCAATGCCAGGAAGGACCAGGTCAGAAGACAGAAAGATATATGCTCCGCCCACTGTCCTGGCTGCAGTCTTCCCATAATGCCATTCCCTCCACTGCACTCCACAGGCCACTCTGAGACCACTTCATAGTCCACATGGTCCTCTTCATAGTCCACAACCAATGGCGATCACATACCTTTCCCAGTGGGCCATGCCTCACCCTGGACCACGGCTCCACTATGACCTCTCTCCCACATGTGTGACCATTATTTCAAATCCTATCAAGTTTTCCAAACCCCACTATGCCACAACCAGAGAAGACTCTAGATCTGGCCATGTACACAGGTTTCGATCTGGATTCCAAGTCACCAGTAAATTAATTCACCTCAAACTTACTAAGTACCTATATTCTGCAATTCTCTTTTCTGGTGGTATTGGGTGGCACGGTTTGTGCTGGACTACTAACCTAACATCCCCACTACTGTGGGGATGCCACAGAAGTGGACAACATTTGGTTCTGCTGTACACAGGGTTGCCATGAGTCAGAACCGACTCAACGGCAGCCAACGGTAACAACGAACCTAAAGGTTGGTGGTCTGAGCCCACCCGGCGGGACCAGGGAAGACGGGCTTGAGGGTCTGCCTCCTTGAAGAGAAAAAGCCAGGAAAACCTCAGGGAGCAGTTCTGCTCTAACGCTTGGGGCCGCCATGGGTCGACTCCACGGGGTGGGTGGTTCCTGGCTTTCTAGGAGAGGGGAGCAGAAATCACTGAGACGAGACCCTCGCCTTAAGCACAGTAGCTAACGGTGGGGACTTGGGTGTCAGACCCTTGGATTACCTGCAGAGATCACCCTTCTTGGGGTGCAGAGCAGGGCAGGGAATAGACGTGGCAGTCGACAGAGAAGAACACATGCATTCACACGTCCTGATGCCTTTGCTCATCCACTATCTTCTGGTTAGGCTCTTTCATTCTCTTAATGAGAGACTTGTGTTGTGGACCATCTCTTTAGTGAGAATGGCTCAAGCCCTAGTCCTCCCACTGCCCATGAACTAGGCTTGTATTCAGAACTTAGCACTGAGTGTGGAGACTTTGGGTGGTGCAAACGGTTAATGCGCTTGGCTGCTAACCAAAAGCTTGCAAGTTCAAGTCCACCCAGAGGGACCTCAGAAGAAAGGCTTGGGGGCTGTGCTTTTGCAGTGGCAGGTAATCATGAGCATGGCCACCTCACAGGTGCTGTGTTTCCTAAGCGGGAGCATGTGTCCAAGAGCGTAGCATGGAGCCTGGCTCAGCACTCAGCACCCATGAGCTATTGTGGTTGTTGCTATTCTCATCCACTTCTCATTCTGGACTTTGATGGGAGAGGAGAAAAGGAGAAGGACAGAAATTCAGGCAGAGATTCTCTTCGCCCTGGAAGAAAATGGAGGCAGAGCCATGCCTTTTTATCCACAATTCCCAATCCTCAGCCGTGGAAAGCAACAAGTGTTTATCCTAACTCAACTGGAAACCTGACTTGTACTAACACAAGGCTATGCAGTCTATAGCTGCCCCATTGCCTGGCACCATGTACACATTTCGTTGCATACATGCTAATGAGTTTGATTAGAGGTGCTGCCCCACATGTCACTGTGAATGTCTACTGTGGACTGCCAGAAGAATAAACAAATCAGTCTTAGAAGAAAGACAATCAGAATGTTCCTTGGAAGTGAGGATGGTGGGACTTGGGCTCACTTTGGACACTCCATCGTCAGGAAAGAACACTATGGCTGGAAAAGTAGAGGGTCACTGAAAACGAGGGGAACCCTCAATGAGAGGGATTGACACAACAGCTGTGACAATGGACGCAAACATGGAGATGACACAGGACCAGGTACCGTTCGTTTTGCTTATTTATAGGGTTGCCTGGAGCCAGAGATGACGCGATGGCAATTAACAACAAAAATCCCAAACCAATCTGATCTTAAGTGCCCTCCAGTTTTGGGTCATGGACTGTGCACCTGTATTAGCGTCACTGAACTGCAGCCAAGATCAAGGCTGAGATGGCAGTGACCCTGCCTGAGCCACTTAACATGTCTGGGAGGCGTTCACCTGCGTGACAGAAGGAAATAATCTCATAAGGTTGTTAGGAAGATCCAATGAGATCCAAATCAACCTCAGGTAGCATCTGATACTGCTAGGGACACCATCGCTTTATGAGGGTTTATTTTTAAATGCCATCAATAACCAATCTGTCCTCTGACCATCATTTCAGTGGGAAAGCTGTGAATCTCGGTCTTTAGAAATGTGATGCTTCCAAGATGATTAGTCGTCCTGCAGGGTTACTGCTGCTTGAATGAATGCCTAAGTTCAACATTCATTCAACTGATGTTGTTGTTGTTACATGCCATTGAGTTGGACCCGACTCATAGCGACCCCTCCTTGGGTTGCTGAGGCAGTATCACTACAGAAGTAGTTTGCCCAACCTTCCTTCCGAGGAGTGGCTGGTAGATTTGAACTGCCAGCCTTCTGGTTAGCAGTCAAGTGCCTTAGGCACGAGGCTACCAGAGCTCCTCATTCAACTGATAGTCACTGTTCATTCATTCACTGCAAGCAGTGCCCTAGGCTGTGAGGTTGAAAGATGACCTGGCCATGAGCCCTGCCCTACAGGAACTCATACCTGCAGTAACCAGTTGGGTTGACTCCGACCCATGGCGACGGATGTGTCAGGGTGGAACTGGGCTCCACAGGGCCTTCAGTGGCGGGTTTTTCAGAAGCACACCCCCCCAAGCCTTTCTTCCGAGGTACCTCTGGGTGGACTTGAACCTGCAAGCTTCTAGTTAGCTGCCAAGTGCATTAACTGTTTGCACCACCCAAAGTCTCCATACTCAGTGCTTAGTTCTGAATACGAGCCTAGTTCATGGGCAGTGTGAGGACAAGGGCTTGAGCCATTCTCACTAAAGAGACGGCCCACAACACAAGTCTCTCATTAAGAGAATGAAAGAGCCTAACCAGAAGATAATGGATGAGCAAAGGCATCAGGACGTGTGAATGCATGTGTTCTTCTCTGTCAACTGCCACGTCTATTCCCTGCCCTGCTCTGCACCCCAAGAAGGGTGATCTCTGCAGAGCAGCATCACTAGGAAATGCCAAAGGGAGGAGACAGCATGAGCTCAGACGGTGAAAAAAAGAGACTAGAGGATTCATTCCCTGACTCTCACCCTCCCTCAGCACTCTGACCTTGTCTGGGTGCCTCTATGACTTCAGTTCCTGTAGGGTGACCCTTCTTCCCTGGCCCTAGCCCTCACCAGGCTCAGTAATGTCTCTTCCTTCCCTTGTCCCTGCAGGACCATGGATTGCTACAGCTTCCTGCTGTCACTGGTCTCTGGGAGCCACAGCATCCCCTTACCCCATCCTCACTCTGTCAGTAGGCCTTTCACCAAATTCTCTGCACATTACTAGTGGCATGTCCTGTTTCTTTGGAATAATATGGTGTGGCTAGTTTCTAAAGTACTTACTAGTTGCTTGGGATTGTTAGAAAAATCCAACTAGTATGTATGCAAAGGTTGGGGCAGAGAGGAAGTTGAGAAATAAGAAAAGTATAGAAAAAAACAGTATATGAAACTAAGATTAAGCATGCCAAGTGACCTGTCACCAGTACACTGCGACAGTGGGAGGGTCAAGGAGTAAGAAGACTCCGAGCTGATTGTCAGATGACTTTGGGCGCAGGTCCAGGAGAATATCCACCCTACCCTGTGAGCTTTGGTAAGTCCTACAAGCTCTCTGGATCTTAGAACCCTTATCAACATAAAGAGAATATTCCAGCAAACTCCCATGTGTCTCAGGAAGCAGCATGTAAAAGGCCAAAAGGTACTGCAGTGGCATTACTGGAATTTTATCAACAGAGTTAGAAGGCAGAAAATAAACACAAAAATGTCAGGAATCAATACTCTCTTGCACCGTGATTTCTTTTTAAAAAATTATTGCATATTTTCCTATTACATTACTGTTTCCATTTGGTTCCCCCAACCATCCTAAGATCACCTTCCATGTACATCAGCAAATGGCAAGGCCTGCGAGGCAAGCCACGCTCATAACTTACTGTGTATTCTTCCACATTCCTCTGCCTGGGATGCTTTTCCATCCAGGCCTAAATCCCCAAAGACCCCCTGCCCTCCATCATTTAAGACATAATACAATCCTGCCATTCTCAAAGCCACCTCTGCCTGTCCATCCCCGCTTCTGGCCTCTTGCAGATATTTCTCTGCGTCATATTCTTTAATACTTTGTCCTCAAATTGTCCATGTGCCTTTCAGACCTCTTGGCTTCTCTGTAAGCTGCTTGAAGTAGAAACCATCTACCTGGTCATTCACTCACCCATCCATCAATTCAACAAACACTCATCAAGTGCTTGAAATGAGTTAGACCTCTACTGGGGACATAGCATATTCTTAGGGATTGAATTGTGTCCCCCCAGAACGTGTGTTGTAAATCCTAACCTCCAGACCTATAGTTACAATCCCATCTGGAACGGGCTTTCTCTGTTACGTTAATGAGTAAGGATTAGTGCAGGTATGTCTTAAATTAATCTCTTTTCAGACCTACAAGAGCAGAAGAAGCACAGGCAGGGGAGACAGATACCACACCACGATGACCACTATGGAACCAAGAAGAGAAGCTGAAAGAGAGAAAGCCTTCCCCTAGAGCCAGCACCCTGGATTCAGACTTCCAGCCTCTTAAACTGTGAGAAAATAAAGTTCTGTTCATTAAAGCCACCCCCTTGTGGTGTTTGTTACAGCAACAACAGGTAACTAAGACAGCTACTGATTCACCTGTGCTCCTGCAGTGCCCGGTTAGGACCTGGACAAGCTGTCAGCTTTAATAGGCAGTCCTGAATGTGGGGAGAGAGAAAGTCCATCCGTAAGTCCATCCGTCCCTCACTACCTCAGGCACTGAATCCTGCCTTTCACCAAAATCAACTTTGAAAAGTCTAGCAGGCCTGCCCCAGCCCTGCAAGGAGTCCTGAGTCACTGCTCTCTCCTCCACAGCAGCCAGGCCTGGCCCCATTTGCAATGTTGATGGCTTTATGGCCCATGGAGATGCTAACATTTTCCCCAGGAAATGACTTCACAGCTTAATGGAGAGAAGCTTTTAGAAATGACTGGAAGAAAACAGTAAAAGTCCTTAAAGCTTTATCAGCAAAAATGAGAAGGCTCCTTGGACAAGACAGAAGAGGGCACTTGAGTGGGAGTGTGTGGTATAGGCTGCAGCTGTACTTTGATGGCAGGGCACTCTGGCCCATTTGACTGTGACCAGGGAAGACAGTGTGAGGAAGTGGGGTCGTGGATGGGACTGGAATTGACTGAGCAAAACTACACATGTGCCATAAGATCTGTCCAAGAAAAAAACCTCTGTTAGGAGTGAAAATGAGGAGCTTCATGAGGAATGATAAGCTGGAGCGGGGCAACGTGAGTGAGAACGCCAGCACTCCACTGTCCGTCAGGTTCTCATGCGCAGAGAACCAAGGCAGGGTGAGGGGCTGATGGCCAACCCAGCTTCAGCCTGGGATCCTCTGAAATAAAAGGTAGGCATCTGGTAGGAAGGGGTGGGGGTGCAGTGTGTGGTTCATGCCATAGGTGAGGGGTGCAGCCAATCCAGTTACCCACATTCTTCCCAGGAACAAACTGTTCACATCCTGACCTTTTGCCTCCTGGGGATGGATGTGATCCTACCATTCCTGTCCTGAGTTGAGTGTCGCCATGTTTGGAATGTCCATCTGCACATTGTATATCTTACCAGGATCCCTTTTGGGGTAGGAAATTTTTTGTGGATTGAATTGTGTCCCCCCAAAATGTGTTACAAATCCTAACCTCCATGCTTGGGTTGTAATCCCATTTGGGAATAAGGTGTCTTTTTGATGTTAATGAGACAATATCTGTGTAGGGCGTGTCTGGAGTCAATCTTTTTTCGAGATATAAAAGAAATTAAACAAGTGAATGAGGAGACGAGGGGAAGAGTGATGCTGTGTCCCATGGAGATCTCCAAGTAGCAAAGGGACAGAAGCTCAGGAGAGACAAGCACCTTCCCCCAGAGCCCACAGAGAGAAGCCTTCCCCTAGAGCTGGCACAGGAGTTCTGGTAGTGTAGGGCCTAAGGCACTTGACTGCTAACCAGAGGGCTGGTGGTTCAAAGCCACCAGCCACTCATCAGAAGGAAGGTTGGGCAATCTTCCTCCATAGTGATACTGCCTCGGAAACCCAAGGAGGGGTCGCTATGAGTTGGGTCTGACTCGACAGCACACAACAAGAACAGAGCTGCACACTGAATGAGGCCGGCTAGCCTCTTGAACTCTGAGAGAATGGAATCCCGTTTGTCAAAGCTCCCCGTCACGTGGCATTCATTGCAGCAGCGCTGGGTAATGACGGCAGTGGTCTTCACTCCTGTACATGAGCAGAGTCTCCAAGACTGAAGCTCTGTAGGCGGCTGAGCTGGGATTCTAACCCAGTTCTGTGTGAAGCCAGAGTCTATTCCTCCGCTAGAAACAACTGCCACCCAGGAAGCCTGAAGAGCCTCCTGCAGTTCTAGGCGACTAGGAAGGGCTGAGGGGTGTCAGTCAGTGAAAGCTGTCCATAGCTCCCTTCCTTAACTCCTCAAAGGGCTTTCCGTCAGCACCTGGGACAGCGCCAGGCTGCTCTCTCTGGGCCCTCTCTCAGTTCCTCTTTCTCCAACTAAAACCCAAACCCACTGCCACAGAGTCGATTCTGACTCTCAGTGACCCACAGGTAGAACTGCCCCATGGGGTTTCTAAATCCTTACAGAAGCAGAACGCCACGTCTTAGTCCCATGGAGCAGCTGATGGGTTCAAACGCTGACCTCGTGGTCAGCAGCCGAGCACTTTAACCACTCTGCCATTGTTGTTGTTGTTGTTGTTGTGTGCTGTCGAGTCAGCCCCGACTCATAGCAACCCCTCCTTGGGTTTTCGAGGCAGTATCACTACGGAAGTAGGATTGCCCAACCTTAGGGCTCCTTTATCCAACTAAACCCAAACCCAAGGCCATCCAGTCAATTCCAACTTATAGCCACTGTACAGGCAGAGCAGAACTGCCCTGCAGAGTTTCCAAGGCTGCAACTCTTTACAGAAGCAGATTGACTCATCTTTTTACAAAGGAGCAGCTGGTAGGTTCAAACCACTGACCTTTTGGTTAGCAGCAAACCACTGCATCACCAGAACAACCTCTTCTGCAACTAAAAAAAAAAAACTTCACTGACATCAAGTCAATTCTGACTCATAGCAACCCCCTTTGGGTTTCCAAGATGGTAAATCTTTATGGAAGTAGATTGCCCAGTCTTTCTTCTGCAGAGTGGCTGGTGGGTTTGAACAACCAATCTTCTGGTTCACAGTTAAATGCCTTTGGCACTATGCCACCAGAGCTCCTTTCTGCAACTAAACATCTCCCTAAATTCCAACTCATCTTCCCAATACCACTTGACTATGGAAACCCTTGTTTCTAAACCACATTCTAACTTACACGTTTATACAACAGCAACACAGTCAGCTGGCTAAATGTCTCACATTTCAGGAGAAAACGTCTGATCAAAGGTGCAGCAAGCCCTGCAGCTGGCTGGCAACTGGGCCCCAGGTTCAGCCACGGATGGGCTCAGCCTGCCTCTTTTTCTATCCAATGCTGCCTCCACCCATGTGCCCTGGGCTTTCTCTCCAAGTGTCCACCGCAGAGATGGGTAAGGTCACCCTAGACCCCCACAGCGGACCCGATAATGCCATCTTACTGCTGTCGAGTCGCCGCTGGCTCATAGCGACCCCTTGCACGAGGGAGAAACGTCGCCCAGTCTGCCCCACCCGCGTGAGTGGCTGCAGATCAGACTGCTGTGACCCAAACGGCATCACTGGCTGTGAAACTCCAGCGCAACCTGTCAGCAGCCCACCGGCACACAGCCTCCATCCACAGACCAGTGGCGGCCGCCTGTGGGGGGCCTGGCTCAGAACTGAACCTGGCTCTCTCTAGCACTGAGCCACTGATGCCTCGTGATCTAAGTTACAAGCTGCCATCAAGCGAATTCTGTCTCACAGCGACCTCACGTGTGGCAGAGTACAAGTGTGCTCTAGAGGGTTTCAAGGCTGTGACCTTTCAGAAGCAGGTGGCCAGGCCCTTCTTCTGAGGTGCCTTCTGGTTAGCAGTTGAGTGCCTGACTGTCTGTGCCACCCAGGGACTCCTGACCTCAGAGGAAGGACCACTAGTATTTACTAGTGAGCTTGCATGTGTGACAAGCACTGTGCTAGGCAACGTTTTTATCAGTATTATATCATTTAATTTCCATCCGAGCTTTGTCTGAGAGATGGGCTTTCTTAACCCATAAATAATCCTCACAGAGGAAGGACATTTTTCTGTTCTACCTGGTGCCTGGTAGCATAGTGCCTAAGGTACTTGACTGCTAACCAGAAGGCTGGCGGTTCAAACCCACCAGGCACTACTCGGAAGGAAGGTTGGGCAATCTACTTACATGGTGATACTGTCTCGGAAACCCAAGGAGGGGTTGCTATGGGTCAGGTCTGACTCAACGGCAAATAACAACAGCAGCAGCAATCTGGTGCCCTTGCAACCTCTCTTCTAAGAGGCTATCAACGTCCCCTGGGTCCTGAAGGCCCCTCCTTGAAGGGAAGACACTGAGAAATCACGAGCTTTGTCCTGTGTCTCACAGGACCACCACCGTTTCCCTGCAGCCATTCATACACAGGGTTCTGCAGATCTGGGTCCCGATGCCCTCCTGGCCTCCTCTTAACCCACATGCATTGCTCCAGGCATAAAAACAAATGCACTGCCGTGGAGTCAAATCCCACTCCTAGCGACCCCTCCTTGGGTTTCCGAGGTAGTACCTCTACAGAACTAGATTGGCAACCTTCCTTCTGAGGAGTGGCTGGTGGATTGGAACCAGCAGCCTTCTGGTTAGCAGTCAAATGCTTTAGGCACTGTGCCAACACAGTGCCTGCTCCAGGCATAGGGAAGTACTTATATGACCCCCAAAGCAGGTAAGATGCTTGGAAGAGACAACGACTTTCCATCTATTTACTCCATCACAGAGAACTTTCTCCATTTTTTTTTTTTTTTCCTTCAAGAAAAACACACTCGCTATTAGGGGAAGCGCATTAGCCTGCTCTGACCTCAATTAGCACAAGCTGCAGATGCCTAGCGAGATGACCGCCTGCACAGGGAAAAACCATCCTGATGTGAAGACACGTAATGCAGGTTCAGCGATTACTCCCAGGGCCTCCAGCTGGAGATGCTGCCTGTTATTGTAAACAAGCCTTTTAATGATCATTTGGAAAGCAGCCCACTCATGGTTATGGCATGGAGATCACAAAGATAAAGAAAGAAAGGGACCCGCTACCCTGACGTTGGGTGAGGAGCACATGGGGCCTGGGGGAACACTTTCAGAGACAGTACAACACATGGACTCCAGCAGGGCTGCCTCTGGGACACATGCCAGGTGTGATAGTTGGAGCTGTGTGTCAACTTGGCTGGACCACAACTCTGTATGGTTTAAGCAGTTGTGCTGTGGGTTTTTGCCATGATGGGACCAGATGTATATGTTTGAGCAGCCAATCCATGGAAAGGGAGTTTCCCTAGGGGCATGGCCTGCTTCCAGTATATCTGTGGACATCCTGGGAAAAGAGACTCTTCTTCTTCTGTGCATTGGGATCCTGTTGTGCTGCCTACACCTGTCCGTGAGCGAACAATCCACCATTCGGCCTGGAGCTCTTGGATTCGTCATTCGTTGGAGACAACAGCCGGTATACTGCCTGCCAACCTTGAGCTCCTCAGCCCCTGCAGCTGCGTGAGTCAGGAAAAGCCTCCAGCTTGACGTTTGATCCAAGAACTTGGGACTTGCCAGCTTCTATAAGTGTGTGAGCCATTTTCCTAACATAAATTTCTCTTTTTCTTTCTCTTTCTCTATATAAGTTTTACTGGTTGTGCTTCTCTAAAGGACCCACCCTAACACACCAGGGGTGCATGACGGTTTGACTCAAAAGTGGTTTCAGGGATGACGAAGACAATGGAATTATATGCAAGTGGGTAAAATGACTACAGTAGTTTTTAAAACCACATGTGATTTTAAATATATATGTTCAAAATAAAGACATTAACATTCTAATGTCAATCGCTGCCTAGGTACCACACTGTTAAAGCACTGACACTTGAGTTGGTCACATCATGTGTTACCAGGTATGGGCACACAGGAAGGGTGTACCCATCTCTGAACACACAGTAAGTCATGCCTCAACACCTTCCTCCAGGTTGGCACCCTACCTGGAACTCCTTCCACACCTTCTTTCCCAAGCCAATGGCTACCAAAGCATTTGCCATTGCAGCTCATGGAGATCCATGTGTCACAGCAGAGCTGGGCTCCACGGGGTTTCCCAGCTGTGATCTTCTGGAAGCAGACTGTCAGGTCTTTCTTCCAAGGTGCCTCTGGGTGAGTTAGAAGCACTAACCTCTCAGTTAGTACTGGAGCACTAATGGTTTGCACCATCCAGAGACCCCACCAACTGCTACATACACTCTGAAATCAGACACACATCATCTCCTCTAAGAAGCCTTCTACAAGCAACACAGGCTGGTGTAGGGACCCTCCTCTGAGCTCACCTGTGGCTTGAGCCTCCCTATCTGCTGACACTTGTGTGTTCAGGCCCATGGATGTCCCTGTTTCCCCTGTGGACTGTGAGCTATTGGAGGGCCAAGCACACTCATGTTCATCACTGCCATCCTGCTGACACACGGTGGAGCTCAGTGGACATGTGTGAAGGAGTGAATGAAATGTCTCAGTCCTTGGAGGCATAAACAAGTTAATGAATGATTCAAAGAAAGTGTAAGCTCAGAGAAGCAGCCTGCTCTCTCCATAAAGTTCGTAAATACACTGCCTCGTTCAATCTGCTCCTGCAAAGATGGCAGCTAGGGAAGCACTCTGGGGCAGCTCTGTCCTGCAGAGGCTGCTCTGAGTCGGAATCCACTCAAGGGCACACTCCCAAATCAATAGCAAAATGATACACAGTGGTTGCCTTTCCACGGATGCTTCCCCCCCCCGCCACATCATTCCAAATTTTCTGTAATGAACATGTAAGTCTTCTAGGATGGAGAAAATTTTTATTAAAAGAGGGAAAACATTAAGAAAAAAAATACTGCCTCATGGGCAAAGTCATCTTTTCTGAAGTCTGCAAGAAAATTAAGCAAGAGACTGACTAGGACTTCCCAACACGTTTCCCTCCTGCTGTGGGCGCACTGCCAGCCAACCTCCCCAAGTCTCCCCTGTTGTCAGTGGGAGTGATTGCCACAAGCTGCAGGCCTGGCCCATACGGTCTTCCCATCACAACCTCACTGTCTTGCTTCGCTTTTCACCGGACACCAAGGGCATGGTCGGAGGCACTGAGGCCTCAGAGGATGGGGGTCCTGGCTGGAAAGAGTTAGAGCCCCTGACTCTCATTCAGTTGGAATATGACCGAGAAATCAACCTTCACTATAAGCCACGGCAATGTGGAGATCAGCTGTAACCACCATTAGAGTAATGATACAGGAGACTTAGAGCTGTTGCCAGTTCAAAACCAGTGTCCTCTGCACCTTCATCTAATCAGCAAGTATTCACTAAGCACCTATTGTGTGCCAAGCACATCACTATAACAGAGAGGAGCCAGAAAGCCTTTAGTTGAGTGGAGTGTGACAAACTGAGAGACCTGGTGTGAAGTGACCAGCAATGCTGACAATGAAAGGGTCCACAACTCCTTCCCTTGTGTTCATTATGGGCTTGGACAGGCACCTACCTTGGTTCCCAGGGGACCAGGTAAGCCAGGTGGTCCACGAAGTCCCTGGTAAAAAGAATGCAAGGATTGTTACAGGGCCATGAGTGAGCCTTTACCCATCCACCGTGTGCCATACTATCCTATGTGTGGGGTGCGGATGAGGATGAATTCCCACTGTGATCCCAAGCTATCCTACATGTGGGTGCAGCCCTTGACAGACTCCCACTGTGACCCCAGGCTATCCTATTTGTGGGGTACAGCTGTGGAAAGACTTCTACTGTGATCTCAGGCTATCCTATTTGTGGGGTACAGTCCTGGACAGATTCCCCTGTGACCCTAGACTATCCTACATATGGGATACAGTCATGGACAGGCACCCCCTGAGACCACAGTCCTGGATAAAGGACATGGAATCTTTGGGGTCCCTTGGATCTGGGGTGTGAATGATGATGCCACCATCGCCAGCCGTCTCTGCAAAGTCAGGCAATGAGTCTTTTCCTCTGTTAATTTTCCATGGGCACAAGAGTCCTTGTGGATCCCACTTACCGGCTCCCCGTCTTTCCCTTTTCCGGGCAGCCCAGGGAGCCCAGGGGCACCGGGGTCACCCCTGAGCCCAGCTGGCCCTGGGCGCCCTTCTTCACCTGCCTCTCCCTGGAAAGAAAAGTCCAAGTTCAGGATCAGAGGCTTCAGAGGCTGACTCTCCTGTGGAGTACCAGCCGAGGTGTGTGGATGTGTTTGCCTCCGTGGGCCTGTCTCAGAAAGCCCACTCCAAAGACACACACAGAGCTGGACCGTGGGATGTGGATGTGGGACTGGACAAGACCTTAGTGGAACCTGCTCCAACCTTTGGCTCAGTGCAGAACACCCAGCAGTCGTGTTTCTTCCTGGGGGTCTGGGTTTATGCTTGAACTTCTCTGGGAGCAGGGAGCTCACCACCTAAGTAGGCTTCCACTCCTGCACAAACAGCTCTACTACATCCATTCACTCTCAGACACACCAGGATTGTGAGGATGGCACAAGTCGGGGCAGCGTTTCGTTCTGTGGTACTCAGGCTCGCTGCGAGCCAGAGCCAACTCGACAGCACCTAACAACTACATTCAGCTGCAATCTTCCAGACATCTGAGTATGTCCCCTGCAGCTCTGGAGACAAATTCTCACTCCACCTCACATTCTAGCCTTTCAAGAGCCTGGGGCCCTAAGTGGAGAGAGAAAATGAGCATGTAGAACCCTCATACTGCAGGCCAATGTATGCACGCCTGACCACGGAGACATGAGC
>NW_006921656.1:3635373-3652977 GCF_000298275.1 Orycteropus afer afer | reverse complement strand
TATTTTCCTTGATCTGTCTCTCAATCCATTGAAGATTCTGCTTCTTCCCCAGGGATGTGTTCTGAGTCTGCATCCTGGTCCCTTCTTTCTACTGCTTTATCTTGGTTCTTCACATGAACTGTGATGGTCTGTTGTCTCCAAGACATTGTGATATTTTTGTGTTTATATTTAATTGGTGACTGTATATTGGAGTAATTTGCCCAAGATTTTCATTTCTTTGTTTGGTCTGGATGTTATCTGAGTAAGCAGGATCCTGTGCTCCTCTAGTCCCTAGTTGGCAGCACTTATGCACTCACCACCTATCTCCATTCCTGTCATCAGCCTCCAATATGTCCATGCTGTCTTTGGCAATCAGAGCCTATTCTTAGGTCCCTAGAATCTGAACACGAATGCTGTCATTTTAAATATCCAAAATGGTCACCATGTGTAAACATTCAAAATGGCTGCATCCTCCCGATAGCTGAGAGTCCACAGCTCAGTTTGTCGCCTTCTTTGATGTTTCATTTTTTAGTCATCAGCTACTCATGCAGTAGTCCATGCAGGCTTTGGTGAGCAGGGCTGATTTTTAGGTTAATTCTCAGGTCCTAACACCACTTGGAAATATTCAGGCTGTCTGTGCTGTCAGGACAGCTAATAGTCTGCAGTTCTGTTTGTCTCCTTACTTACTGTTTTCATTCATGTTCTTCTGCTAGTTGGTATTTAATCCACTTTTGTATCCTTCCTTTCAAAGCTCAGGGCTCCAAGGATTATCTTCTGTATCTATGTCAATTGGTTTCCCTTTTCTTTGCTGAAGAGGGTCTGTGCAGCTTATCTGCCTATTCTGCCATCTTAACAGAAGTCTTCCCAAGCTGTAATGTTGATGGGCACAGACTGCCACATCTTGGTGGGTTCCAACCATCAGCCTGTTGGTTCACAGTCCAGTGCTTTAAAATCTGTAGCGCCAGAGCTCCCTGAATGCTCAACTAGCCCTCAAAACCCCCTAATTCTCATCACTCCTTCTAGTTAACCAATGCCCTGCTTACATGCCACTAGGAATCAAGCTCTTTCTCTGGACACACTATAGTCAAGGCAGAGCAGATGAGGCTGGGCCCTCTTCCCTTACACAAATGCCTCCATCCACCACTGCAGGCTAAGACATGCTGTATTTTCTTTTGGTCCAAAATATTTTTAGCACCTGGTTCGCAAAAAAAATGATCTTATAATCATCTTGTTGTGAGGTGCTATAAAGTTAGCACCAGCAGCTAACATTGCCCCATCCACTAACATTCCCCAAACCCCAAAATGCCATCCACAGGTTGATTCAACATTTGTTCTCTAAGGTAAATAATTTTTCCCTCTGCAATGTGTATCTCTAAATTCAAACTTTGGGCCAAAATTCAAACATTTACATCTACTCTTGCTACATCTTGCTGCAAGATAAAAGAGAAGTCACTCCTTTAAAAGGCTCCAGGTAGAGTAGACTTGAGGAAATTCATGTTAAGATGCTTAGATTTGTGTGTGCTTCTATGGAGACCCAGTGGGGACTGAGTGGGTGCTGGGACCCCGTTTGTGGAAAACCTGCGGTTGGGGGCAGGGAAGTGGCCCTGGTGAAGAACTGTTTTTCACCCCAGTTGAGATACTTCAGCTAAGACAGGGTAAGATAGGAGAGCAGACATCTGACTGAATCTGAAGCCCAAGTCAGCCCAGCTGAATCAGTGAAGTGAGTGCCTGTTTCCCCATGCTCTGGCTCAGTATCAGTAAACATCAGAGACGTGTCCTAAAAATGCGTGGTCAGAGCAGTGTGACATGGGAGCTCTATTCTCCAGGGTAGATTCTCCTCCTTGGATCCTGGGATGTTGGTGGTTTTGGGGGGGATAGTGTCTCTCTTCTTCTCAATAAATAATGCTCTTGCTCAAAGCTTAACTGGCAGCACAGCTGTGGGATGGCTGCTTTGGTGGACTGAATGGTGAGAAAGCAGGGTTTGAAGTCAGACAGATGTGGACACACCTAGCTTTGTGGCTCCCTAGCTATGAGACTTAGGGCAAATCAATTAACCTATTGGAGCTTCAGTCTCCACCTCTGTCACATGGGGATTCATCCAATTCACAGCTCTGTGAGGAGGGATAAATGAGATGATGAGAGTTCACAGCCTCCTCTCTTCCCTGAGACAATAAGCATGCAAATGGACAATGGCCAGACCACTATGACAACAGAACTGTGACCCACAACCTCTGGAGCAACACCCAGGAAGCCAGAACACAACCTTTTGAATAACTGGCCCCAAACAGTCAGAACTTGGCCAACAATGACCAGTTTCTCTAGATGTTGCCTCTGGTTCCAACTCAGGACCAACCAGAGAAAGTTCAATTTGCCAACCTAACCAATCACATCAGTGTTATCAGAAGCCAGATGACAGGATTTCTGCTTGCTTATCCTGGACACGTCTTTGGGAAAGACCAATAGCCAGAAAAGAACCCCACGGTTAGCACAGCAGAGGGTCAATGAAAACAAGAGACTCTTCCCTGAGAGTCAATTGCCACAACAATGGACTGAACCATGGTGCGTGCTGGGCAATTCTGTTATCCATAAGGACGTCATGATCAGAGCTCACTCAAAGGCAGGCACTACCATCAACCTCACTTGAGCCCTGGTTCTATTAGCCTGCTCCCGCTTCCCCACATCACCAGCCTCCAACCACACCACACGTGAAGCTGGCCCCTTCCTCACAGTCAAGCTGGCACTCCCTTGCCAGCCCCTGACCCTCTGCTGAATGCAAGTGACGGTGGCCCACTCCCTCACGGCAGCAAGCTCTCAATACGCAACCTCTGCTTGCTCTCTGGTGGCACAGTGGTCAAGAATTTGGTCACTAACCAAAAGTTCAGTGGTTCAAACCCACTAGCTTCTCTGCAGGAGAAAGATGAGGCAGTTTGCTTCCATAAAGATTTACAGCCTTGGAAACCCTATGGGACAATTCTACTCTGTCCTATATGGTTGCTATTGAGTTGGAATCAACTCAAAGGCATTGGGTTCTGGGGGGCCTTGTTCTCTGGTGGGTGGTCTCTGTTGATTCTCACACCTTCCACTTGGAAAGGCTCTGCTGAGTCCTGGGTCCTAAGCTGGCCATTGTAGCTCAAGAGCCTCCTTCCTGGCCTCATTAAGATGTTCCGAATAGACAGTCACACACAGAACCTGACACTGCATCTTACCTTCTCGCCATGCTCCCCATCTTTCCCAGGGGGGCCTCTGGTTCCAGGGGGGCCCTGAAGAAAGGAAAGTTACTGACATGGTGAATTAAAGACGACCAGTGAAGGGCCCACAGGGAAGGGCAGCCAGGCCCCTTTACAGTCAGTAACTACACTTCTGCCCCTCTGCTTCCCACCAGCTCCTAGCCTGTCAGAGATGAAGACAGATCCACACTTCCTGACTTCTGAGCCTCAGGCCCCATCCCCATCTCTATCTGCTTCTCCTCTGGGGCTAGTTGTACACTTCACAGATCAGACCGCTTAACACACACCTGTCGTGTTACCTATACCTCTGAGATTCAGGGAGAATATACAACTTGGCGGCTGGACAATGGGAGCCCACAACTAACGCTGGTGTTCTTGTGCTGCCTTGAGTACTCACCACACCTCCTGGAGGGCCACTGGGACCAGGGGGTCCTGCAGGTCCAGAAGCTCCCTGTTCAGAGATAGGAGTTCAGAAAGGCCAAATGTATTCATTACAGGAGTAGATCCCACTTTCTCCCTAAACCTGCCTCCTGCTCAATTTACTGGGGTTTCATCTAACCTGACACCCCCTCCCCACACATCTAGACCCTTCTGTGTGACTCTGGGGCACCCCAGCAAGCCAATTCACAGAAGGGCTCAGAGTGGAGCAGAGTGGGAGAGTCGAGCAAGGCTGGAGGAACCTGGCAAGCTCCATCACAATGAGGCAGAGTTTGTGCGTGTGTGTGGTGAGGGTGGGGTCAGGAGGTGAGGAGACACAGCCCTGGTCATGGCAGGGTCTCAGGGGGTCTGGCCTTTCCTCTCAGTTCAGGGGAAAGGGAACACTGGAAATAGAGAGACTGTTTGGGTGTGTGTTGGAGAGAAAACACTGTGGTCTAACGAAGGTCAGCTGGAAGGGTGTGGCCAGCCTTGGAGACCAGAGAGAGTATGAGGGTTGGCAGTGGCTGGCCCTGGGTGGTAGAAAGAGGCATGCCCCAAGGACACACAGGAGGAAAGGCCAGGGCTTGGAGGCCACTGGCTGGTAGAGGGCGAGGGAGGAGCTCCTGGGGAGGCCAAGTGTGACTGGAGCGATGTCAGCGTAGTTCACTCTGAAGACACAGGCACCATTTGTAGAGGGAAGGCATATGGGAGGGGAGCAGAGGTGTGTGGGGTGTGTGTGAGTGTGGGGTGTGTGTGATGTGTGTGCAGGAGAGTGTGTGTATGAGCATGTCACTGTATGAGTGTGTGGTGTATATACAAAGGTGTGTATGTGTGTGCGCACAAGTGTGTGGGTGTGCATGTGTGGCATGGAGACATGTAAGTGTGTAAATGAGCGTGTCTGGAAGTGTGTACTTGTATTTTATGTGTAAGAATGTAAGTGATATGTGTGCAAATGTAAGTGTGGTGTACGTGTGAGTGCATGTGAGGGTGCATGCTTGTGTGAGCATAAGAGTGTAAGTGTGAATCTGAGCAGGACTCTGTGTGGATATGTGGTATGTGTCAGTGATGTGTGGTGTATGTATATAAGGGTGTGGTGTGTGTGTATTAACATGTGGTGTGTGTAAGTGTAGCTTTGCATGTGTATGTGTTCATGGAGGTCTGTGTATATAAGTGTATGGTGTGCAGAAGTGTATGTGTGCTGTGTGTACATGTGTGAGCACAGGATAGTGTGTGTGGTATGTGTATATAAATGTGTAGCATGTCAAAGTATATGTGTTGTGTGAATGGATGTGTGTGCATGGGGAAAGTGTGTGTGTGGTGTATATATAAGTATGTGGTATGTGGGCATGTATAGTGTGTGTATGTGTGTGCATGGAGAGATTGTGTGAATGTGTGGTGTGTATAACTACATGTATAGTGTATGTGCATATATATGTGTGCATGGAGAGAGTGTGTGGTGTGAGTATATCAGTGTGTGGAGTGTGTAAATTTATATCTGCACAGAGAGTATGTGAATGTGTGTGCAGTATGTGTACACAAGTCTGTGGTGTATGTGAGTGTATGTGCTTTGTGTCATGTGGGGGATGTGTGGGGTATGCATGTATGTGTGTACACATAAAGTATTTGAGTGTGTGCAGTGTGTGTACAAGATTGTGGTGTCTGTACGTGTGGCATGTGTGCATTTGTGTGCATGTATGGAGAGTGTTATGAGAGTGTGTGTGGTGTCTGTATAAGAGTGTGTGGTGTGTGTTTATAAGAGTGTGGTGTGTGTTTATAAATGTGTGGTGTATGTGTGGTGTGGAGGGAAGTGTGGTGTAGGTGTGTGCATGGAGAGTGTATATGGTGTGTGTATGCAAGTGTGTGATGTGTAGTGTGTATGTATGTGCACATGTGCAAGGAGAGTGTGAGTGATGTGTAACTATATGTGTGGTGCATGTGCATATGTATGCATGGAAAGTGAGTGTGTGTGGTGTGTGTTTGCTTGGAGAGTGAGTGTATGTGATGTGTGTGGTGTAGGAGTGTGTGTAGTGTGTGGTGTGGGGGATATGTGGGGGTGTTTGTGCATGGAGACTGTGAGTGTCTGGTGTGTGTGTGTGTGTACATGTGTGTGCATGGAGAGTGAGTGTGTGGTGTGATGTGTGTGGTGTGTGATGTGCGTGTGCATGGAGAGTATGTATGGTGTGTGGTATGTTTTTTTGTGTGTGCATGGAGAGTCAGTGTGTGTGTGTTTGGTGTGTTATGTGTGTGGTGTATGTGCATGTGTGTATGTGCATGGAGCAAGAACCCTCCTGGGGCTGGGGGCCGGCCCCTCCACATGTTGCTCCCCACTGCCCTGGGCGCTGTGGTTTTCAGCTCAGTGCCCCCAAGTGTACCCAGCCTCCTCACTCACACTCTGCTTCCAAGCTGAGCTGGGTTCAGAGATCTCTCTGCCAACAGGGAGGGGCGTGCCGTCCACCCCCTCTCCATGGTGTGCACATGGGACACTTGGCCCCAGGCACAGGCCACAAAGTCACAGGAGGGCTTTGCAGCAGGAGCTGCGCTCTCACTCTCATACCTGCGTCCTCAGAGCGAATGGGGACCTGCCGACTGCTTGTTGTGCTTCTCGCAGCGTCAATGCACCCGGGGGACCCAGTAAACCCAGCTGAGGCAGGAGTTGGTGCCACGGCTGAGCCTAAGCTCTGTGCACTGACTGGACTCTAGTCGGCCGGGGCGGGGAGCAAGGCGACGCCGTGGGTGTGGTGGGTGTGGTGTGGGATCAGACACTCCCCTGGATCCGCAACGCAGGGAATACGGGTGAGGCAGGCACCCAGCAGCAGAACAGGCACAGGCGTGCACGTGGCACGAGGGTGTTTTTGTAGAGGGGTTCACACGTATGTGAGTGCGTCAGTGCGTGTGCCCAGGTGTGTGCTGGATATGCTTGTGGGCACACCACTGAATATCACAGGCCTGTGAACGAGGTCTGTGTGTGTCCGTGCGGACGAGCCACAGAATGCTGGAGGCGTCTCTGTGGCCAGGGTGACCCAAGAACAGTGCCGCCCCAGAGGCCTCCAGCCCTGGCCGGTCACTCTGCTGCAGCCCACTGTCGGCCCGCCCCTCCTACTCCGCCGGAGCAGAGCGCGTGCAGAGTGGGCTCCACAGGGGATGCGAGGACTCACCGGGTTGCCAGCTGCTCCGGGCCCCCCACGGTCTCCTTCTTGTCCCTTGGTACCCTACACAGGAAAGAAAAAGGGGGACGTAAGACATCATGGGCAACATGTCCTCCCCTCCTGGGAGAGCCCCCTGGGAGACCCATGCTCATCGGGGTCAGTTGACCCAAACCAGAAGGACGGGAGCAGGGTCAAAGGTGCGGAGAGTCACGGTGCGTGCCCTTTTGCTGAGCTCTGCACTCCCATACTCTGGCTGTCGTGAATGGTGAGCACTGGACTAAAACCACAGGGCTGGCGGTTCAAGTGGAGCCTCGGAAGACACGCCTGGCCTGGCAATCTGCTTCTGAGGTCACAGCTTTCAGACGCTGTGGGGCAGGTGAACTCTGCACACATGGGGTTAACGCGAGTTAGAACTGACTGGACCTCAGCTAACAACAACGTGTCATCCTCACAACCAGCCAGGAAGTGGGTGTTCCCACTGACCCTTCAAGTTACTGAGGTGGGACCGCCCAGGCTCACAGGGCTGGCAACTGACCACGCAATGCTTGAACCCAAGACACGCTGCTCCAACAGGCCCTACAATCCGTGCCTCTCAGGGAACTTGAATCACTGCCCAAGAGAGACCTCCGGACAAGCTAAAACTGAGACTATTGTATGAGAATAAAAATATGAACGCACATCGGGTGTCATTGACCAGAGCAGCCACTGAAGGTTGGGGGAGAGGGGCTTCCTGTTTCTGAGAATCTAACAGTTCCAATATGGCTGTGTACCACACACCAGGGAGGGACAGCAGGTGGGAGCTGGGCATCAACTCTTTCATGACAGGGTAAGGACATCTTGGGACTAGAGGCAAGGCCCAGGCCCCATGGCTGTGTTTGAGGGAGCCTTGTGATGACCTCTCCCCCCAGGGGACCAACAAGAGGCTCGCAGGTCTTGAGGTGTTATGTGGCAGTGCCCCCTGGTGGGCATTCCAGGAATGCCAGGTGAGAGTGGCCAGGGCAGCAAGGGAGTAGCAGAGGGGACATGGGGCTTCAGAGACCCAGAGATAACCCAGGAGAGAGAGTTGGCTTCCTTACCGGCGGTCCAGGGGGTCCTCGAGGGCCCAGTTCTCCGGGATGGCCCTGTGATCCCTGCAATGAAATGACCGTCCATGAACAGTCTCCCTGAGCCTTTCTGGGCAGATGCAGTGGGGTGGGCACAGCCAGGGGGAGGGGAAACATGTCCCAAGGGAGGAAGAGGAAGGAAGGGGCTGCACTCAGCTCATGGCTCCTGTGGTTGGGCTGATCCCTGTAGCTGGTGACCCTTGGATACCCCCCTGGACAGGTGAGCAGCTGCACAAGGCATGGACATGGGCACAGGGTGCGGGACTCACCGGCTCCCCGGGCACGCCGGCATCACCCTTCTCTCCTTTGGGGCCCCGCTCCCCCTGTTGATGGAGAATGCAGAACAGGTCAGCCAGGGGCACAGCCCCCACATGCAGTGCAGGCCCCTCAGCTCAAGCCACACACCCCGGTCCTGGTATGCACCCGCTCAGTGCCCACCCCCAGAGACTGCCCCTCTGCTGGGGCTCTTCCCTCCCCACCCATTAGAGCCTGACCTACTCTTCCTCACCCTCAGTTCTGTGGTGAGAACTGCTTCCCCAGGGAAACTTCTGTCCGGGGCAGATTCGCCCCCTTCTGCCTCCAAACAAAGCCTCTTCCTACCTCAGTCTGGATCAGTCTGTCCCACTAGACACAGACCCCAGAAGTGGGACTAGAGGCAGGGCCTCTACTGCCCTCCCCTCCCAAGCTACTGAGTGACCCCAGTTAGGGCCTGCGTGACTCTGCCCATCACCCGTCCACTGGAATCTACACTGTTGCCCTCCTTGGGAGGCAGAGGCAATGAGACCCTGTGTGCAAAGTGCTTCGTGGCAATGTCACAGAAGAGCTTTTCACTGGGGGGCTCATCCCCACCTCTACCTCCTTTCCCAGCAGCTGCCCCAGGCTACGGGCTGAGCTGAATTTAATTCACAAAGACGCACTGAACCCTGTGACTGTATTTGTGAAATCAGGCTTCTCTTTGCAGTCTGCTGTCAGAGCAGGGAGAGCGCATACTACTCCTGGTTCTTTAGAAGCATCTTTCTTAAAAAATAATAATAATTTATTTTTGGTATTATTGAAACTACACACAGCAGAACAAACACCAAGTCGACACTTCCTACGTGTCCAATCCAGTGACGCTGATTACAACCTGGGAGCTGCACAGCCATTCTCATCCTCCTCTTCCAAACTGTCCATCCCTCACTGACATAAATCACTGCCCCCGAAGGTTGCTGTCTAACCTTCCGAGTTGCCATTGTCCATTCGATCCCATATAGATACATCGGCTAAACTGTTGTTTGGTTGAAGGAAGACTTCTGTAGATATTTTGGCTTCAAGTTTAAAGATGATCTCAGGCCAATAGTGTCAAGGTTCCCCCAGCCTCCATGACACCAGAAAATCTGGATTCCATGAGAATGCGAAATTCTGTCCTGCGTGAGTAGCATCTTTTATAAGAGAAGGAAGGACATGGAAGTAGAGCTACACGGGGAGGACAGATGCCATGTGACAGTGGCGACAGATGCAGCCACGGCCAGCAGAAGGTGCCAAGGATTGCTGGCAGCCCCACAAGCTGGGGGGAGGCCTGGACAGTTCCCCTCTCAAAGCCAAAGAAAGAATCCACATTGCCAAGGCCCTACCTCGAACTTGTAGCCTCCAGTGTAAGAAATAAATATAATCCTGCTCTTTAAAGCCAGCCCCGTTGTGGTCTTTTCTTAGGGCAGCCCTAGGAGACCAGGCCACAATACTACCATGATCTCCACCATGGTCCTTCTAGGAAATTTCCAGTGGTGGGTGTTTGCAAAATTCTCTGCCTGGTCCTCCAGGCTCGTGGCGATGCAGCACATAAGGACAAAGGGCTTACTGCAGGCCGTGCACCAGGGGAAGGCCGATGCCTCTTCACTGTCAGTGTTGGGGGGGGCGGGGTTGCAGGTGGCAGTGAGACAGGCTCAAGACTCCTGGGTGATTAGGCTGCCAGAGGGACTTTGGGGCTCATAGATACTCAAGACATTCCCTCTCTGGCCTGGATGTCAGCAGATGGTGCTCCTCACCACACTGGTGCACAGCAGGTCCCCAGCCCTGGCCTGGGCACTGGGAGATGGCACGCCTCACAAAACTGATGCAGAGTAGGCCTGCGGCCCTGGCCTGGGTGTCAGGAGATGGTATCCGTCTCACTGCACTGTCACACAGTAGGCCCACAGCCCTGGCCTGGGCTTCAGGAGATGGCACCCCACGCACCAGCGCACAGTAGGTCCCCAGCCCCAGTAGGGATGTCGGGAAATGGTGCTCTTCACTGCACCAGCGCACAGTAGGCCCCTGGCCCTGGCCTGGGCATCAGCAGATCGTGCCCCACCACACCCATGCACAGTAGGCTGGCAACCAATAGTTGTTGGATGCCTGAACACCAATGGTTTCTTTCCCTACTGACTGCACTGTTGACATGTGACAAGTCAAAAGCTATCCTGGAGCTCAGTGTCACCCTTGTAACCTCAGGGCATGGCATGTGGCATCCTGGAGGACTCTCTGAGGCCAGAGTTGCACTGGGCCACCAGAGATGGCTGCTTCTGAACCATCTACTAACCCCTCTGACAAGTCCTTCTTGAGTCCTGACCTATAATTTCTCCAAGTTTGAGCAGCCTGTCCTTCCTCTAGTTAAGGGACGGGGACGGGGATGGGTTCCCTCTCTTATGTACTGTCTCCAGATAAGGGGATCTGCACGTCACCTACAGGTCCCTGCTCTCTCAAACCGTCCATCCCCATGGCCGCCTCATGACTTCACTGGGGCTGCAGCCAGCAGCACAACATCCTCAGGCTTGGATGTGGGAGCAGCAGGAATTTGGCTGTCCCACCACTCCTCCTCCTTGTTCTATTCTCTCCCTTAATTGTGCTGCTCACCTAGCCCCTGTACCTTCCTGTCCCACACCTGTTCCTGCCCTGCAGGGCCTCTCAAGGCACTCACTAGAGAGGGCAGGGAGAAGCCATAAAGAATAACACCATCCAAGCCCAGCAATACAAACACGGTTGCCATGGCAATGGAGGTAGGCCCAGAGAGAATCAGCAAGAACCCCCAGTGAATCTTTTTTTTTTCTTTCTTTCTATCTAGTAGACACAATTTCCTTGATTTGCATCTGAAAGTGGCTTCTGGGCTCCCACAAAGGTGCAGACCCAGCAGGAAGCCGGTCACCCACCAGATTCTAGAGGACAGGACAGGCGGAATGCTCTGGAAATGATCTTTGACAAGCTGGATGGGTATGTGTGTCTTCAGTAGATGGAAGCTTGTGGGTCTCAGGGTGGACCCAAGAGAGGGAGACCCAGAGACAACAGTGCAAGAGGACAGGAAGGTTAGTGGGTGACCTGGGCGAGGTGGGTGGGATGGTCTGTGGGGGAGCCACCTCCACCTGGCAGGATGAGTGAGACTTGAACCACAGCAGTAGGCAGGGACCAGTCTGGCCACAGCATTATGACCAACAGGCCAAGCCACAATCCCGACCTCAAAAGTGAGGCCTTTGCAAGGTGCTCAGCTTCTCTGAGCCTCAGTGTTATCACCTGTGAAATAGGCCAGTCAGCAATGCCCTCAAGGACGGCTGAGCATTAGATGAGACAAAGCAAAGAAGACAACTAGCACTGTGTCCGCTGTGGTGGACATGCTAAGGCCTTTTCCCAGGGAGCCCTTCTTCCGAGAGAGTGGGAGGAATATGAAGGTGCACGAAGTGAAGACACTGTTGATGTAAATGTTACATGGTGCACACCTGCCTCTGCAGGAGCCAACTTCAAGGCATTCCATGTGACAAAAAAGCAAACACATCACTTACATTCAGTCTTGAAGTTGGTTTTATAATTGTGGAGTCCGGGCTCAGAGAAGAAACTGATGGGCACATTTTCAGGGGGCAGAGGGGGCTGGGCATGGTCTGGGGGCCAACACCTCTTCCATCAGCAGCTGCGAGGGCCTCACTTTGGAGTCTTCTCTCAGTCAAGGGAGGGGACACCCCCAAACCTGTACTTCCCCACGGGCATCTCCCAACAACTTCCCCTGAAGCCCATGCTGTCCAGCGAGGCCCCCCTCCTCACTTCCTCTGAGGGTCACCTCCAAGGTCAAGGATCCTGGCACCTGGCTCAGTCCTTCCACAGGCTTGGTTCTTTCCAAGCCCAGGCAGATCTTTTTAAAGCTTTATCAAGGTTACCCACTTAACACTGAAAGCAAGGAGAGGACAACTGCTGACGTTTGGGTCTCTCTGCTGTTGTCTGCTGTTGGGCAGCAGGCCAACTTTTGAGAATAGACTCACACCATGGGAGCAGATGTGTGGAGGCACGTGTCCTGGCCTCGTGCTCCCAACAGTATAGAGAGCTCCTGAAACACTCGTTTTCTGAAGACCATTCAGGAAAAGAGGAGGAAAACAATCCCTCAAAGTTGCAGTGATGGGAAGCCTTTGTTTTGTTCAAATGTTTGAGGCTTTTTCAGAAGAGATAAACGCTCCCTGAAATGGCCACGCCCTCCCGCACACAAGCCCACTGGCTTCGAGCCTCTGTCTCTACGCCCAGCAAGGTCCGCTGTCTCTGGGTTCCCTTTGATGCCAACATCCACTTGTAACTTTTCTCTCTCCCACTAACTCTTTCATGTTCCACCATCTAAATAATTCCATCTCCTCAGAATCAACAGCAATTCTCCATCCCCAAGTCCACAAACTATTGCTTAGTCTGTATCCAAGTCAGAACTAGCCTGTCATGGGTGGAGACAGGTCACTGGGCAGAAAGGCCACAGTACTCAGGCCCTGCCCAAAGCAGATGGCCTAGTGCCAAGGAGCAGGACCGAGCTCAGCCAGGCCAAGCTGAGGGGAAAGGAGCCCGGGTGGAAAGCAGGCAGCCTGGGGGCTTGTGGGCCCTGATAGAGTATCTGAACTTGGTCCTGGAGGGCAACAGAGCCATCTGCCCCAACCACCTTTCCAAGCTGACAAAAGTCAACCTTGGAGTGTGGTCCTCTTCAAGACAATACTCCTGACAGGTCTCAACCAGTCATGTGAGTTGACGCAACTGGTGGTGACCTGATGTGTGTCGGGGGAACTGTGCTCCGTGGGTTTGCAGTGGCTCATCTTCAGATCACAAGGTGCTTCTTCCATGTGCCCCAGGTGGACTTGAACCTCCGGCTTTTCAGTTTGCAGCCAAGCACGTTAACCACTTGCCCAGAAACTCCTAACCACAGGAACCATCCTCATTTGTCAGACACTTGCCTTCCCACCCTTCCTTGCAACTCCAGGTGGTCTGGCCCACGAGATGAAAGGACAAAAGAGGAGGGTGGTGCTGGGGGCTGGGGAAGATTTTGTGTTCTGGTTTGTGGTAGTTGAGGTTGTGTGTTCACTTGGCTGGGCCATGATTTTGAGTGGCTTAGCAGCTGGATGTAGTTGTTCCCCAGGATGAGACTGGACATAGTGTAATCACCTCCATGGTGGAAACTGCTGTGAGCAGCTAATTAGCTGAAGGGGAGCTGCCTTCTAAGCATGGCCTGCTTCCAGTATCTACGGAAGAGCTTTGAGAAAGGTCTCTGGCTTTTTGCTCCTGCAAAAAGGTCTGTCATCATATCCAGGGCCGAGACTTGAATCGGTGGCCTGCCATGTTGCCTGCCAATCTTGCAATTATTGCCTTCACAGCCTGTGACCCAACGATGTGCTATGTTACTTGCTAGTCTTGGATTCATCAGCCTCAGCAGCCAGCAGTTTGCTATACTACCTGCAAATCTTGAATCCGCCAGCCTCTGCAGCTGCGTGAGTTAGGAGATGCCTCTAGCTTGACATTTGATCCATGGACTTGGGATTTGACATCTTCTACAACTGGGTGAGCCATTTCCTGGAGATAAAGTCCTCTCTCTTTATATATATAAAAGCTTCACTGGTTTTGCTTCTTTGGAGAACCCAGCCTAAAACATGGTCTGGGAGAGCTTGCTGGTGCCTCCCCTTCCTTCTTCCTGCACAGACATAACCCAAGGGCTACAGTGACCCTCTTGTGGCCCAGACAGGACAGGCATGATGGAAATCACCCTGCAGAAGAAGATGGTGGAGCAGAAGGAGAGAAAAGTAGCCTGGGAGGTGTTCACACAACATGGCACCAGGTTGGGACTGTTTGCCTCCCTGCAGCCTTCCTCGGTGAGGTCAATGTTGCTTATACCACTGTCCACTGGGTCTTCTGCTCCTTGCATTCCCATGTTCTCTTAATTTACAAATGCTAACCATCTGGAGCCCGTTGAGAATTTCAAGCCATAAAAACTAGTTGCCTCATCCAGAGCAAAGAAGAATGAAGAAAACCAAAGACACATGGAAACAATTAGTCCAAGGGACTGGTACGCCATTCAATCCAGCCTATATGACTATGAGACCAGAAGAACTAGATGGATCCCAGCTACCAGTGTCAACCACTAGGAGGGGGATCTATGTCAGAGATCCTGGATAGAGTGGGAGAACAATGTGAAAAAAAATTCAAAATCATAAACAAACCAAACTCATTGCCATCAAGTTGATTTGACTCATAGAGACCCCTCCTCGGGTTTCCAAGGCAGTATCTCTATGGAAGTAGATTGCCCAACCTTCCTTCTGAGAAGTGGCTGGTGGGTTTGAACTGCCAGCCTTCTGGTTAGCAGTCAAATGTCTTAGACACTATGCCACCAGAGCCCCCAACCCCTACCCCCACAAAAGAAAGGGACCAGGTTTGCTGGCCTGATGGAGCCTGGTAGAACCACTGAGACTATGGCCCCTAGCTTCCCTTCAGATCTGGAGTTGAACCCACTCCTGCGGCTTCCAGCCAAATAAAAGACAGGTATATGAGCTGAACATTTACATTAGATAGATACACTCCTTGGAGAGATCAATCATAGGAGAATAGAAGGGCTGTGTGTGCACAAGGAGACAGCTCAGGGGCAGGGCAGTAGTGCATGGGAGGGAAGGACACAGTGAAGAGTTAACTATGAGGAGGAAGTAGGAAGAGAGCTGTTGCGCTGTGGGGGACTACAGTCAATGACATGAGACAAAGTGTATATGAACTGCTATATGGAAGATGAATTTGCTCTGTAAAGTTTCACCAAATCACAATTAAAAAAAACCTACTTGCCACTGAGTTGACCCAGACTCAAAGCAACTTCAAATGTGTCAGACTAGAACTGATTCCTGGAGTTTCGATGGCTGATTTTCTAGAAGTACATGGCCAGGCCTTGCTCCTTGGGGCCCTCTGAGTGCCCTTGAACCACCAACCTTTCGGTTAGCAATCTAGTGTGCTAACCATGTGGTCTACCCATGGACTGGTTCACCCAGGGAATGCCAAATTCAGGTAAGTCACATGGGGGGCAGCAAGGGGAGAATGTTGGGAGGAGAGGAACTAGAAAACAGAAGGGTCCGCGCAGGAAGATGCCCACTGCTCCCACCTATGTGCTGGTTCCTAGCAGCCCTAGTTCCACGCTGGCTGCTCCAAGCAGGACTCAGGGCCCTGCAGAGCCCTCCCACACCACTGCAGGGCATGGGCTGGATGTCCAGATGCCTGGCAGTGACCACCTTTTGGGCTGGGAGCTAGAAGACACCCATAGAGCATCTAGCCACGGGGCCCTACTCACCGGCATTCTCGGGTATGGTGTGAACAGGGATGTCTGAAAAGAAAACCACAGAAGTTAGAAAGACATGCACCCATGCACTCTGATGTTTAATATAAAAACACCTATCTTGGAGATTTACCCAGTAAAAGAATACAGCCTCAACATGTCCTTTAATTATTATTACTTTTAATAATTAGAACCATGGGATATCTAGGCTACATGGTAGACACTGATATAGTGATACCGCCAAGTAGCTTTCCAAATGGGCAATTTCCAATCTCTTTCCCAAAAACAAAGGGCATGGGATTTTCCTGCAGGCTCACAACACAGGATGTTATCCATCTGAGAGAGATAAAATGTCAACACAACCAACGTTACCCTACATTTCTGATTCTAGGATTCTTCCAGCATCTCTGTGGGATGGCTGTGTGTCATGGCAGAGGGTGAGCTTGTGTGGGGTGATAATGTGACTTGGATGAGAAGAGCAGAGGAAGGTCTCTGCCCAGAAGGATGGGGTATGTGATGCCCAGCTTTCTGCTCCTGGCAGACAGCCTTCGGCAGTTCCCTGCTCTGGTCATATTCCGATCGTTCCCTGAAACATCTGCCAGGTCAAGGCCAGCACGGGCAGCCATGTCAAGCCTCCCCGAAGCCAACGGCTCAACGAAGAGAACCTCCAGGTGAGAACTTTGGATGTGAATCTTGAAAAACTGAGGTACTAACATACCTGAAGTGGGTGACTTCAGGCCTAAATTAAACCCCATTGTGAAATGAAAAAAACGCCAGTCAGCCTTTTTGTCACAGTTCTACTGTTCGAAAAACAAAAGCAGAAGTCAAGATTTCTAACCAAGGTAAAGACTTGCTTAGTGTCTGATGAGAAAATTTTCAGCTGGCCCCAGAGAAGGCCACTGGTCAGCGGGAGGATGAGAAATAAAACAGAAAATAAATGAGGTAAGAACTTGTAAGTAACTTTGTAGCTAAAATAGAGATCAACTCTTAGTCCCAATGAAATCCTCACCCACTGAGCTTTCCCACTGCCTATATACTAGCCCTTTGTAAAATGTGTAACTAAGAGAGGAGACAGACTTCAGATGTGGCCGAAAAGGAAGCCCTGAATGAGTGCTTTGTTAAACAACTTTGAGGATGTACTAACTCTCAGGCTGGGAACCACCTCAGGATACAACCCATCAACTTGCTGACCTCTTTGTCTGTAGCTTGTTAGGCTTCCTCCCCACCCCTACCTGCCTGTGAGCACAGATCTTTTGTTTACTATACCTTTTGTAAACCCTTACTGTTCTCCCTGCAATTCTGAGCAGTGCAACATCTTGCATGATGTCTGTAAATGTCTCCGTATTTTGAAATGACATTATTCCTTCAATAATTTTTTTCTAATTTCTAGTGCAGTACCAGTCTAGTATTTTCCAATAAGACAGAAAAAACATTAAAATAACAAAAACAAAAGGATAAAAGATAAAATGTGCCTCCATTGTAGAATTTTGGGTAGCAATAGAGCAACAACAGTAGTTATTTTTAATGTTGTTGTTGTGAGGTGCCATCAAGTCTGTTATGACTCAAAGCGATTCAACACACAACACAACAAAACGCTGCCTGGTCCCGTGCCGTCCTCACAATCCTTGCTGTGCTTGAGCCCATCGTTGCAGCCGCTGTGTCAGTCCATCTGTTGAGGGTCTGACCCTCGACTTCACCAAGCATGATCTCCTTCTCCAGGGAAAGGTCCTTTCTGACAATATGACCAAAGTAGGTGAGACAAAGTCAGGCCATTCTTGCTTCCAAGGAACATTCCAGCTGCAGTTCCTCAGGGACAGATTTCTTCATTCCTCTGGAAGTCCATGGAACTTTCAGTATTCTTCGCCAACGCAAAAGCATCAACTCTTCTTTGGTCTTCCTTATTCATTGTGCAGCTTTCATATGCATATGAAAATTGATATGTGACTGAAAATACCATGGCTTTGATTAGGCGCACCTTAGTTTTCAAAGAAACATCTTTGCTCTTCAGCACGTGAAAGAGGTCTTTCGCGGCATATTTGCCTAGTGCCACATGACATCTGATTGCTTGACTGCTGCTTCCATGGGTGTTGACTGTGGATCCAAGTAAAATGAAATCCCTGACTGTTTAATTTAGTATCTGTTATTTGCCAGAAGGGAGCTCTGGTAGCATAGTGGCTAAAAGCACT
>NW_006921656.1:3624277-3633808 GCF_000298275.1 Orycteropus afer afer | reverse complement strand
TAGGTTGTTTCCACTCACTGCGATCATAATTGTTGTTGCATCAGACATGCACGTGCATGCACCTTCATGCACTCTGGCCACATGTGGCATCCAGCCCCTTTGGAGACTCCAGGGAGCCCCGTCCCCCACTTTGAAAGAGCGGGCTGCTCCCGGGCCCGAGGGACAGGACTGCATCCCCGTCACAGCACAGGCTCGGGAGCTGGACCACCTGGCCTTGAACCCTCCGTCTCCACTGGGCTTTACTAAGTTATTTGACTTCTTTCTGCATGTCTCCCTCTATGCAGCAGAGGGAAGGCCACAGCACCTCCAACCCACAGCATCAGTGGGATCAGCCGGGATTGCCTCCAGCGGAGGCTCAGCAAGGAGGAAGCTCTCATCATTTACAGGAGGAAATGAGGTCAGTGAGCTGTTTCAGGCAGGAGGAGCACAGCAAGTGACCTGGTCACCAAAGCTCTCACTTCACAGGTGTCACAAGGAATCAGGGAATGGATCTGTGGGCCCAGGTCTGCTCCTGTCACCAGCCAGGGGTAGGTCCATAGCAGCAGGCCTTCCATGTATGATTATTACATGGCTGGGTTGATCAAGTTGGTTTAGAGAGGGACGAGGCTGCTTGAGTAAACAATAAAAACCCGAGGGGTAAAAAGTCATGGTGTTCTTATAGCAAAACCCGCAAAAGCCGGAACCTACATAAAGTGGAAACCTATCAGAGAAGGAAAACCCAACTATTTTCCACTGAGAGAGAGTGACAGAAAAGTGGTTAGACTGCACCCAGTCAAAGGTAGGAAACATGAGGGACCTGGAAAATTGGGACAGCCCCACCGAGTTCTGGTTTTCACAGGTTTTACTGTATTGGTATTTGAATTGTTGTTAGGTGCTGTTGGGCGTTTCGACTCGTAGGATCCTGTGTACACGGTGGTGCCCGGTGCGGCAGCCACCCTCAAAGTCCTTGCTGTGCTTGAGCCCATCGCTGCAGCCACTGGGTCAGTCCATCGTGTTGAGGGGCTCCCCCTATTCACTGACTCTCTACCTCTACCAACCATGATATCCTTCTCCAGGGACTGGCCCCTTCTGACAACACGTGCAAAGTATGTGATGAAGTCTGGCCCGTCTTGGTCCTAAGGAACATTCCAGCTGTATTTCATCTGAGACAGATTTGTTCACTTTTCTGGCAGTCCATGGTATATTTAATACTCTTCACCAACACCGCAATTCAAATGTATCAATTCTGCTACAATCTTTCTAATTCATTGCCCAGTACTCACATGCTATGCACTGTATTACTGTATAGGATCAATTACAGGTGCTGGTTCCAGCATTTTCTATGTCTTAACTATTTCATCTTTGTTAGAAATGCCTCTAAGGTTGATACTTCAGTATCTCCACTCAGAGCTGAGGAAGCTGAAGCTAACTAAGCCACCAGCAAGCAGCCGAGCCTGGGTGTAAACTCAGAATTCAGGTTCTCTGCTTTACAGCCCAGACTAAAGTTGCAGAAGCATTGGGAAGAAAGCCACCTTCTCAGAGTTACCGTGTATCACCTGGATTTACCCCTTCTTCTCCTGACACCGTTTCACCCAGGCCCCAGATCTAACCTCCTCTCAACCAAGTGGGTCCACTTGAAAACATCCCGGTACTCAGAACCTAGTATTTCCCAGTCAGAGATATGCATGGATGTAACTGAGAAGAGGGCCCCTGGGGAGATGGGTGTCCCACCCAAGGACCTGAATGCCACCTGTAGAAAGGGCTGGATCAAGAGAAGAAACCCCTGTGAGGTGATGTGGACTCCCAGTGACTTTCTTGCCCCTGGGAAAGGGGGTTGGTTGAAGGAGGAACTGTGAGATTGGGTCAAACCCCAGCTTCCCCGAGGATTTAGCCTCTCAGCAGCCCCTGCTGGGGAAGAAGCATCATCATACCCAATCCAAGAAGCTGGAGGTCCCCACCCAGTGGGACCCAGAAGAAAGGCCTGGCAATGTGCTTCCATAAAGACTGTTGTTGTTACATGCCATCGAGTCAGACTCGATTCATAGCGACACCCCCTTAAACCCACGGAGCCATTCTGTTCTGAATACATGGAATCAGCATGAGTCAGAATGGACTCAGCAGCAAAGGGTTTTGTTTTGTTTTTGAATCAAACCCACCAGCTCCTCTGCAGGAAAAAGATGAGGCATTCTGCTTCCATAAAGATTGACAGCCTTGGATACCCTACTGGCAGTTCTCTGTCCTCTAGGGGTACTGTGGGTCAGAATCCACTGGACAGCAGTGGGTTTGGTTTGGGCTTTGCTTCTGTAAAGATTGTTGTTGTTGTTATGTGCCACTGAGTCGGACCTGACTCATAGCGACCCTTCCTTGGGTTTCCAAGGCGGTATCAGTATGGAAGTAGATTGCCCAACCTTCCTTCCAAGGAATGGCTGGTGGGTTTGAACCACCAGCCTTCTGGTTGGCAGTCAAGTGCCTTAGGCACTATGCTACCAGAGCTCCCTCCTGTAAAGATTACAAAACCAAAAACCAAACCCACTGCCACTGAGTCGATTCCAACTCATAATGACCCCCACTGGGTTTCCAAGGAAGTAAATCGTTATGAAAGCAGACTGTCCTGTCTTCCTTGTGTGGAGTAGCTGGTAGGTTTGAACCACCAACCTTCAGGTTAGCAGTCAAATGCCTTAGGCACTGCACCACCACAGCCTGGGAAACCCTACCTGGCAGTTCGTATATGTTCTCTAGGGGTGCTGTGGGTCAGAATCGACTCGACAGCAGGGGGTTTGGTTTGGGCTTTGCTTCTGTAAAGATGACAGCCTTGGAGACCCAATGGGGCAGTTCCATTCTGTCCTCTAGGGGCGCTGTGGGCCGGAATGGACTCCACGGCAGTGGGTGTGGTTTGGGCTTTGCTTCTGTGAAGATTGACAGCCTTGGAGACCCTGTGGGGCAGTTCCACTCTGTCCTCAAGGGGTGCTGTGAGTTGGAATTGACTGGAGGGCAGTGGGTTAACATGAGCGGTCAGTGGATGAATGAGCGGGAGGGAGGGAGGAATGCAAGAACAGAGGCAGGATGAGTAAGGCGTAGTCAGCAGGGGGCAATGTTGTTCAAATTGTGTTGTGGATTTATTTCATTTCATTCTTACTGAAATTGTCCATTATTACATATATCTCTGGAGGAAGGCAAGGGGGGCCAGCTTCTTTGGAAGTCAAGTGTGACTGTGCTGCAGCCCCTGCAATTCCACTGAAGGAATTAAAGGGGCTTTATGGTCCTGCTGAGCCCTGGCATTCTGAAAATGAGTTTCTCTGACCCAAATTGCATTTCTGAAAATCTGTGGAAGCAGCAGCCTGAACTGCTTACCCACACCAAGCCAGCCCCATGCTAGGCAATCTACTTATAGTTTGAGGTTAGTGTAGAGCAAAGCCCCAGGTCCTGGTCAGAGGGAAGAGGGGTGGGAAGAATCTGCTGCCAGCCGAGACAGGACAAGGGCACAAGGGAAATGGGGTAAAAGGAAATGCCTAAGATGTTGGCCACCTTGGAAGAAAGAGGCGGCCTGTACAACTGTATAGGTAGAGGAGAATGTGGGACCTTGTTGGTGTGTGTCACATCCAGTGGGCACACCCATGTGGACACTGTATTTTTAAGAGCCAGGACTCTGGATCTAGACTGCCAGGGTTCAAATCTTGACTCTTCTGCATACTAGCCATGCAGCGCTGGGCAAGCAACTTAACCTTCTGTGCCTGTTCGCTCCTCTATGAAACGGGGATGTTGTCGCTAATAGTAACTCCCTCATAGGGTGGTTGTAAGGACTATGTCACTACAAAGCTCACAGTTGGCCATTCCACAGATGGGATATCATCTACACTTTACTATAACCCTCAGGAGCAATAGCAGTAGAAGCCTTTTCAGACCAGCAAACCAAGGCTCAGGGAAGTTCATCGTGAGACCCAGAACCACAGAGCAGGTGGAACCAAGATTATAGTCCAGGCTACATTTTGACTCCAAGAACAGTGCTCTTTCCATTAAAGTACAGGCAAAGACACATAGCCATGGAAGGAGGGAGATGTGTGTGTGTGTGTATGTGTGTGTCTATTTGGCCAGAGGCTGATTGTGAAGCATCAAGAACAAGCACTGTCTTGCTGATGACTTTTTGCACATCTACCACCCCTTAAGACTCTGGGTCTGGTGGTGTAGTGCCTAAGGCATTTGAATGCTAACCAGAAGGCTGGCAGTTCAAACCCACCAGCCACTCCTCAGAAGGAAGACTGGGCAGTCTACTTTCGTAGTGATCCCACCTCAGAAACCCAAGGAGGGGTTGGTATGAGTCAGATATGACTCAACAGCAGTGAGTTTGGTTTTTTAGATGCTGACAGTCCTAGTAGCACAGTGGTTAAAGCTTTCAGCTGCTAATCAAAAGGTCGGCAGTTTAAGCTCACCAGCTGCTCCATGGAAGAAAGATGAGGCAATCTGCTTCTATAAAGATTTACAGCCTTGAAACCATACAGGGCGGTTCTACTCTGTCCTACAGGGGCACCGAGAGTTGGAATCTGTAGTGAACAGTTTCACATTATGTGAAACCCATGTGAAATTATTCACTACAGATTAGTAAAAAGCACAAGTAAGCCTGTGCTTACCTTGCTTATTGGACCGCCCCTAGAGGAGAGACAAACTATTTATGGTTTCAACAACAGTCTCACTCATGTACAAACTAATCAGCTGTTTCCTTGTTTACGAATTCCCACCAGATGCCTGCTGGGACTCCTACATGCTGGTACCGTCTAAAACCACCCTACGGTGGATTCCTTCCCAACGACAGCTTCTGCTACAGCAGTAACACAGCAGGACTTGGTAAATGCAAATACCATCAAGGTGGCTCCAAGGTCAACCTCACAAGCAGTAATATGGAGGCTTCATCTATAACGTGCGTATCTGGGTGGTGCAAGTGGTTAATACAATGGGTTGCTAACTGAAAGGGTCACGTTCACCCGGAAGTACCTTAGAAGAAAGGGCTCGTGATCTGCTTCTGAAAATCAGCCACTAAAAACCCTATGGAACACAGTTCTATGCTGACTCATGGGGCCACTGTGAGTCACAGTCAAGTCAATGGCAATCTTTGTGTGTTTGTTTGTTTCAACTTATACATAGAGAAAAAGACGTGAGGGTCAGGGTACTTGGGGCTGGACTCAGCAAGTTCTTTACATTCTTTGAACCTCACTTACTCACTGTCACGTAAAAAAAAAAAAACAACTCACTGTTGTCAAATTTATTCGGCTCACAGTGACTGCTCCTTGGGTTTCCAAGGTGGTATCTCTATAGAACTAGATTGCCTAGTCTTCCAAAGAGTGGCTGTTGAGTTTGAACTGCTAGCCTTCTGGTTAGCAGTCAAATGCCCTAGGCACTATGCCACCAGAGCTCCCACATGTAAATCAATAAAGTTACAATAGTACTCAGAGACACTGGCTGTAAACAAGCCTACCACAGCATCTGGAATGAGGCAGGTGCTCGATAAATCCTAAATACGTTAACAAATACGGGGACAAAGCGTGGTTGGATGGATGGCTGGACGGATGTGTAGCCTGACTTTGGAATCTTTATCATCTTAGGTCTACAACAACAGACAGCAGGAAATTCGAGCTTTATGTCTAATTTCCTGTATCCTCAAAAAGGTGCCTGGGGTCACTTAGTCTGAGTGAATAAGGTACAAATACATTCTGCAGAAAAACTCTTACCTTCGGACTACTTAATTAATGAGGAATGATTATTGGGATGAGAGTGAGTAGCTCCTACCTTTTCACCTCGACTGCCTTTCTGTCCTGGAAGTCCCAGTTCACCTTTCTCTCCCTATAGCAAAAGATAAAATCAGGAAATGTTAGAACTCAAACTGAGCTTAACTCTTGCCTCTTCCAGGTAAGATCAATATATTATTAGGTGTTGCTGAGTCGGCCCTGACTCGTAGTGACCCCATGTACGACAGAACCAAACACTGCCTGGTCCTCTGCCATCTCCACGATGGTTGCCATGTGGGAGCCCAGTGCTGCAGCCACTGCATCAACCCATCTTCTTGGGGGTCTTCCTCTTCTTTGCTGACCCTCTACTTTACTAACCATGATGTCCTTCTCCAGGGACTGGCCCTCCCTGACAACATGACCAAAGTACGTGAGATGAAGTCTCACCCTCCTCACTCCTAAGGAGTATTCTGGCTGCACTTCCTCTATGACAGACTTGTTCGTTCTGCTGGCAGTGCATGGTGCACCCCATATGCTTTGCCTACACTGCATCAGTTGTCCTTTGGTCTTCCTCCTTCATTGCCCAGCTTTCACATGCATGTGAGGTGACTGAAAGTACCATACAATATGACCATGGGCAAAACACATTTTGTTTCCCCTCTGGACTGCCCTAGCCTTATTGTAAAATGGCCCCAGTAAAGCTAACTCAAGGGGTTGTCCTGAAAGTTAGGGTGAAGCACACAGTTCACCTGGTAGGTGACGCCTCCCACCTGCGTGTTGCCATCAATTCCATCTGAAGGTGCTCTGTCCTTTCAAAGAAAGCTCCCAGCCTTTGTTCCAACAGATGGACTGAAGCATCTGTGGCCCCTCCCGTTTCTGACCTGTGGACAATGGGCGATCCCTCTTCTCCCCGATAAACCCATCCCCCTGAGGGACTGAACTCCAGAGAGGGCTGCTTTCCATTTGCAGCAGCTTCACTCACCTGGTCTCCTTTCTCTCCCCTCACACCTGGGAATCCTGGGAGACCTGCCTGTCCCTGTGAAAATAAAATGACAGCCCTGTTCATTAAACATGACTATGAATGGTCTTCCTATGGGCCAGACCTGAGCCAGGTGCTCTCTGGTCCCCCTAGAACATGGCTTAGTGGAAGCCATATGGAAATCAAAGCAATGGTGGAAGGGAAATTCTAGGGAAGCTCATTGGGGTGTGACCTCAGCTCTTCTCTCCTTCTGGAACCCTTGTTTCAACCCTCTTGATAACTAACTCCTACTTGGCATTTAGGTCTCAGCCATGAGGTCATATCCTCACTGTCTTTCCTGACATTCCCCAAATCTGGGTGAGGAAGCTTCTCCTACCCACCCTGTCCCCACCTGTGTGCCACCACTCACCACACCTGTTAATTGCTACTCATTGACCAGTTCACCCTGGCTCACGGTTAAAGCCCCATGCTCAACATAGTGGCTGATATAAAGTAGATGCCAATAGTTATTAACTGAATAATGGAAAATGTGAAATGAATGCAGTGAGTGCGCAGAAGACAACTGATACAAGGCATAGTGTGTAGTAATGAATGAATGAACAGAATGAAGAATAAATGAAGGAATGAATGAAGAAACAGACCTTCTCTCCAGGTCGGCCTGCCAGGCCCTGCTCCCCAACTTCACCCTGGAAACAGGATACCAGACATGCTGTTATTTCCCACTCATCTGCAGAAACGCTGTGGTTCCCAGCTGGACCACACATCCACGGCATGGGGATAGGCAAGGGTGAAAGGCTATGGAAACCAAGGTGCTTTGGGATTTCTGGAGAAGGGGTTGCACACTCCCTCATGCTGTCTTGGTTCCTCAAAACGAACCAGCTTCTAGAATAACCATGACAATGTTGACTCAGGTTGAGTCATTTGTCCTGAATCTAAAGGTTTACAATTCCAAACAATGAGAAGCCTGACTCTGCAACTGCTAGATTCAGCTCAGTGCCCATGCTTGCCTGGCCTTTGGAAAAGACAGAGCCCATGATGGTTCCAAGGATGAAGAAGGAAGCCATTACTGAACTTGTCCAAGCTGGCTCGTTCTTCCATGGTTGCTGGCCATTCTTTCTGGGCAAACACATGCAGCCTGCTGTGGCTGGAGGGCAGTATGAGCTCTGTTTTCCTTTTCCCAAGCTGTTAGCTATGATAAAGGCAAGTCTTGGATGAAATTCTGTTAAACATCCAAACTGATACTGGAAAGTAAGCCTTACACATGCACACAAAGGTATCCTTATAGCTTGCGTGAAGTTCTGTGCTCAGCCACCTGGCTTCTGACTAGTATTTGTGGTCAAGCTGAATTGGGGGACAGAGGACCAGAGGCTCCAACCCTGAGCCCAGTAAGCTATTGTGCTTACCAGGTCCTTATAAATCTCTGATGCAAAGAGGTATGTGATTGTGGTGGAGGAGAGGAGCTAGAAATTATTGTTTTTAACTTTTTATTGTGGTTTGGGTGAAAGTTTATGGAGAAAATTAGTTTGCAATTCAACAGTTTATGCACATTTTATTTTCTAACACTGCCTGCAATCCCCACAAGGTAACTGCACTCTTCCTATTTGTTTCCTGCCTGACACTATGTTCAGTGAGCTAAGGTTCACACATGCACAACCTCCAAATATACCATCTGGAACAACCACTGTGATGGGGAAGGAAGCAAAGCCCATACCTGAAGGCCAGGTTTGCCAGGTGGACCATCTTCCCCTCTTTCTCCTGGTTCTCCCTGTAAGGAGCATAAGGTAAAGTTAGTAAGTTTGGTTTAACCACACTTAGCACTGGTTACAAAGGAAGAGAACTACTTGTACCTAGGTGGATTTGAATCCCTTTAGTTCTGTGATTGCATAATCAGCTCCTAAAACCAGAAGCCACTGAGTCAACTCTGGCTCATGGCAACCCCGTGTCTGTCAGAGCACAACTGTGCTCCACAGCGTTTTCAGTGCCTGGGACTCTTCCAGAAGTAGATTCCCAGACCTTTCTCCCAAGGCACCTCTGAGTGGACTCCAACCTCCAACCTTCCGTGTGGCAGACAAGCACGTTAATCAAACCAGTTCACACCACCCTCTAAAGCCCATATTGGACAGTTAGGCCTTTGATTTGTTTCTTTTTTTAAAATAAATAAAAGCATAAATGAGTATAAATGTGCTGTTCTCTTCCTGAGAGACTTGGAATAAGGGAGATGTTGCATTGATTTTGAGAATACAAACTATTTGACTAGCCATTATCCTTGAGAGCTACGAAAGAAGGACAAATAATATCTACATAAAATACCTGTCAAGTTAAGGTAAATCCATACTTATTCTGCATTTTGTCATCAAGAAGGTTGAATTTCTAAATCTGTCTATTGAAAAGGACTATGAGTTTTCCCATAATATTCAAAAGCTGCCTTTAATAGCTAACTTTGAAAGATGGTTGATATGCATACATGTCAGACTATACAGGTTTACCATGAAAGAACAACCTCCATCTGTTAAAATACTTATTGTACAGATTTGTAATTACTCATTTGAAGTTGTAAACTGTGTAGGTCACAGGTTGAATGTGCTTCCCAATTTTACGATATTTAAACTCTATTAATGACCATACTGTAATGAACTCCCAGAATAGTTTTTTAAATCAGAAATCTCTTATTAAGTAACAGTATTTTAAGTTTTTTCTTCTTGCAAATAAAATAAATACATATTTCCAATAAATTCATTTGAAAGCCCAAGGCTTCCAAATGCTACTTCAGCTTTCTAAGCTAGAAATAAAGGGCTCTCCCATGTCTGAGAAGCTAAAGTAAAGGGAATAAATGACAAGAGAAAAGAGCTGAACAGA
>NW_006921656.1:3620749-3624177 GCF_000298275.1 Orycteropus afer afer | reverse complement strand
AGTTTATGGAGAAAATTAGTTTGCAATTCAACAGTTTATGCACATTTTATTTTCTAACACTGCCTGCAATCCCCACAAGGTAACTGCACTCTTCCCAATTCTTCCCTGGGTTCCCCATTTCCATTTGTCCTTCTTTCCTGCCCCTTCGGGCCTTCTGAGTTTTATCCCTGGGCAAATGCTGCCCCTGCGGCCTCCTACAGTTGACTGCTCCAAGGAGAGCATTGCCCTCTGGTGTTATTATTCACTTTATTGGCCTTGTCTACAGTTTGGCTGCAAGTTGATCTACTGGGCTGAATGTGGTTCCAGGCTTGAAGAGTATCTAGGGACTATAGTCTCAGCATTTCCACCAGTCTCTGTCAGACCAGTAAGTCAGTCGTTTTTAGGATTTTGAGTTTTGTCTCATGTTTTTCTCTGACTCTGTCCAGGACTTTCCATTGTTACACCAATCAGCACAGTTGGTAGTGGCAGCTGGGTACCATCTAGTTCTTCCGGTCTCAGGGTCGTGGAGGCTGGGGTTCACAAGGTTCCTTCATCTTTTGCACTAATAATTTCCTTGCATCTTTACTTTTCTTCATTCTTCTTTATTCCAGATGGGGAGGGACCAATACATGAATCTTAGATGGCCACTCATAAGCTTTTTTAAGACCCCAGTCAGTACTCAGCACCTAGTCACTTACTCAGGATGTAAGGATATTGTCTTTGTTGAGTATGCCAATTGTCCTACATGTCCCTCAAGGGGGCTATGATTTCTAACCAACTATGTGTCTTGGAAATCACTAACTTCTTTAATGACAATTCATTGCTAACACCCATTATGCTATTTAGTAAACCTTTGGTGTAGATTTCCATGAGGAACAGGGTTTTCTGATGAGTAGATGGACATGTGAATGAGTAAATGGAGGAGCAAGTAGCATGTGTGCACAAAGGATGTTTCTTACAGTTAGATGAGGTAAGCACCACCACCACCTGTCAGAGAGGAAGGCAAAGGAAGTCTCCAAAAGCATTGTTTAGCATAAGCACCCCTCTTACCCTGCAGCTCTGGTGTCACAAGAGGAGATAGCATCTGGAGTGAGCATATATTGAAATTCTAGATGCGCTCCAATTCTCTCATCAATTCCTGATGTTTACAAGCACAATTAGCCAGAATTGCTCTAGCCAGAACTGTGCAAATACTTGTCATTCAAATTGTCACTTTGAGTCTTCTAGGATGGTAGCAAATTTGCAGCGGGAATTACTTCCCACATGCTAGGAAAGAAAAGGTGCCAAGCTAGAACAGGTTTTGAAGGCTACCTGGAGTACACTCTGGAACTATGCTGTGCAATCAGAGGTACAGTGGGAGGACTCAGGTCTTGTTGTGTTCTTGTAGCATCCAGGCATCCTGCAGCCTCCTCCGTCATCTGAGTGGATGCTCAGGAACCGCCCATCCATGACCTGTACACGTCCTCTTGGAAGACAACGCTCATTGGCAGTTGGCACTTTGTTAAACTAAACTAGCATGACTCCAAGCCAGGTGTTCTCTGGGGCCATGGGATGTTGCAGAAGAACCTCAGAACTGCAGAAATTCATAATTTTGAACCTTTCAGAGAGATGTTTTAATCATACAGCATTAAACAGCATACGAAAGAGTGCACTGTGAAATACAGCAATAGGCTTCTCTGGACAAATATTTTAGTCATGGTGATCATCAGAAATGTAAAGCACAAAGACTGAATGAATGCAAAACCTCCACAGGGTGCCTCTAATTTCATCCCAATACTTCCCATGATCAATCACCTTCATCTGCGGAATGGTGGATGGAAAATCCAGTGGAAATAGATTGTTTCTGAAGATTATTGAATAGAATCTTGAAATCCGTGCGATGTAAGCCCTGCAGTGTTTGCTCATTCTCAAACTTGAGAGAACACAAGCATCAAGTGTGGTTGACTCCATAAAATGCATGGAGTCAAGCATGGAAAAGAACAGCAAACATGCAAAAGTGTTAACATCTTTCTGGAAATAGAATTTCAACCAACCAATCAAACACTAAAAGGGGGCTGGTTGCTTTTAAGACCAATTGATTTACCCACACACGACCACCACCTCAGGCAATTCATGGATAAAACTCAGCTTTTAGGATCAGTCATTTAGGATCATTATTAATATTGGTAGAAAAATGAAAATATATGAAGAAACTGCTGTACTTGTAAGTGGCAACTGGACACCCTGTTGTGCTAATGGGGAGTATGAGGACCTAGGTTTCAGCACCTGGAACCCAGGAAATGGGAAGTGTCACAGTGACTCTTGGGGATGCTCTTTTTATCAATTCCACACAACCAGAGTATCTCCAAGATAGCTTGGGTGAAATCCATCTGAACATCTTCTTTCCCCTTCCTTCCTTCCTCTTCCAAAGAATGATCACTCTTGGAAAAGTGAAGCAGCAGGAAACAGGGCCCAAGGATTTTCCCATCAGCACTTTCACTAGCCAACAAAGTAATTTCTCAGGGGTACCCTTCCAAAGGTGTCAGTATCCCCCAACTTTGTTGAGTCCAGACAACTCTTATGATCTCACTGAATTTGTTAATCCATCAGTCATCCAGTAAACCCTAAATGAGTACCTACTAACTGCCTGACTCATATGGAGTGGAAGATACCAAGATGAGGAAGACGTGGTCATTGCCCTCAAATCACCCATAATCCAGTGCAATGGATGGAGGAGTGGTACTCCTCATGCCATGTCCTGTGTAGCTGTGGTTAGGCAGAATTATGTCTCATCTGGGACCACAGGTGCGCATGCACACACACACTCACACTCACACACACACACACACACATATCAGTCTAGCGTGCTCTCCTCTGTGCCCCCTGCATTCTGAGTCCAGAACACTGAGACATGGAGCTGAAGGACTCACGATAACATAAGACACCATCCACTACAAGGAAGGCCTTGTTTGCCATGGGTTGCAGCTTGGATATAGGGTGACAAGCATCAAAACACAGCCCATGGGGTCTTTGCACTCACAGGAGGTGCCCAGTCCAGATCCCCAGCCAAACAATTTCCATTTCCTCCTTCAGACCCACTTGTTACACTCTCGCACTCAACTCTGTGCCCAAGAAGGCTGATCCCTACAGAAGACATCAGCCAGGCTTCCTTGCCTTCCAGCCTTCTGTGGGTGTCAGCACTGGGGAGCGCTGGAGGGGATGAACACTTAGAAAGGCAGCTGTGAGTAGACAGTGGCTATCTTCTTCTCCCCAAGGCCACAGCTCCTGGGGTGGCCATGCTCTGTTGTTGCCATCTTTGTAGTGTGTCCCACGCCTGGTGGATTCCTGGAACCCTGCCCATACCTCTTCCACGGACCTATTTGTTTCCTGCCTGACACTATGTTCAGTGAGCTAAGGTTCACACATGCACAACCTCCAAATATACCATCTGGAACAACCACTGTGATGGG
>NW_006921656.1:3611214-3619344 GCF_000298275.1 Orycteropus afer afer | reverse complement strand
GAAGAAGTTGAAGCTGCACTGAGGGAATTGGTGAAAAACAAGGCTCTAGGAATTGATGGAATACTCACTGAGATGGTTCAACAAACGAATGCCACACTGGAGGCACTCAATTGGTTACGCCAAGAGATTTGGAAGACATCTAGCTGACCAACTGACTGGAAGACATCCATAGCTGTACCCATTCCAAAGAAAGGTGATCCCAAAGAATGTGCAAATTATTGAACAATATCATTCATATCACATGCAAGTAAAATTTTACTGAAGATAATTCAAAAACAGTTGCAGCAGTATGTATAGTGACAGAGAACTTCCAGAAATGCAAGCTGGATTCAGAAGAGGACATGGAGTAAGGGATATCAATGCTGATGTCAGATGGACCTTGGCTGAAAATAAATACCAGAAAGATAATTAACTTGTGTTTTCCTGACTATGTAAAAGCATTTGATTATGTGGATCATAACAAATTATGGATAACATTGAGAAGAATGGGAATTCCAGAACACTTAGTTGTACTCATGAGGAAAATGTAATAGACCAGGAGGCTGTCATTTGAACAGAACAAGGGGACACTGCATGGTTTAAAATCAAGAAGGGAGTGTGTCAGGGTTGTTCAATCTGTACGCTGAACAAATAATCCAAGAAGCTGGACTATACGAAGAAGAACGTGGCATCTGGATTGGAGGAAGAAAAATTAACAACCTATAATACGCTGACGACACAACTTTGCTTGCTGAAAGTGAAGGTGACTTGAAGTACTCACTGATGAAGATTGAAGACTACAGTCTGCAGTATGGATTATACCTCAATATAAGGAAAACAGAAGTCCTCACAACTGGACCAATAAGCAGCATCATGATAAATGGAGAAAAGATTGAAGTTGTCAAAGACTTCATTTTACTTGGATCTACAATCAACATCAATGGAAGCAGCAGTTGAGATATTAGATGACATATTGTATTGGGCACATCTGCTGCAAAAGATCTCTTTCAAGTGCTGAAGAGCAAAGATATCTCCTTGAAGTCTAAGGTGTGCCTGAAACAAGCCATGGTATTTCCAATCGCCTCTTATCCATATGAGAGCTGGACAATGAATAAGGAAGACTGAAGAAGAGTTGATGGTTTTGAGTTCTGGTGTTGGTGGAGAATGATGAAAGTACCATGGACTGCTCAAAGAACTAACAAATCTGTCCTGGAAGAAGTACAGCTGGAGTGCTCCCTGGAAGAAGGAATGACCAGACTTCGTCTCACCTACTTTGGTCATGTTGTCAGAAGGGACCATTCCCTGGAGAAGGGTATCATGCTTGGTAAAGTGGAGGGTCGAAGAAAAAGAGGAAGGCCCTCAATGAGATGGATTGACACAGTGGCTGGAACAATGGGCTCAGGTGTAGCAGGGATCGTGGGGCTGGCACAGGACCGGGCAGTGTTTCATTCTGTTATACATAGGGTCACTATGAGTCAGAGACGAGTCAATGGCACCTAATAACAACAAGAACCCATGTCTGATCTTGTAAATCCAAATGATTCAAACTAGTCCCAATCTAGGGCCCAGGTAGTCAATTTATTTTAAAACCCTCCAAAAGCCTAGAATCCCTATTGCATGTGTGTTTTGGGTTCCAAATGCATGCCGACCCTGTGCATACCCACCTTGGGTCCTGGCAGGCCTGGCACTCCGTTTAGCCCATCCTTTCCCGGTGACCCCTGTGCCAATGGGAGAGTAAACAATCAACGTTAGAAGGCACATTTAGGGAGGCATTGCATTCCATTGTGTCAAGCCAGGAGCTGCTTTTGCAGCTGGAACTGAGAATCACAGACTTCCCGTCCTTTCTTGGATACACTGTCTCCAGAATGGGGGACCTCTGCCAGACCATCACTTCCTTACATAAAAATAATACCCCTGGTCAATGTCCTGTTTCCAGGGCCTGGATGTGTGTGGGTGACAGGGGGCTGGCCATCTGTTGAATCTGTTTTTGATGGCTCTATTTCTACCCCTAGCTTCTGAGATACCCCTTTGGAGACTACCACCTGCATCACTGCCATTCTGTCCTCTTCATAATCTGTCTTTTCTTTTTCCTCCCTTCTCAATGTTCTTTTCTCTTTCCATTTCCTTGAAAAATGCAACTGACATGGCATTATTCTATTCCGTCCTTTAATTCTAAGGACAACAGCATTGCTAGCTACTGTCGAGTCAGTTCCGACTCATGACCACCCTCTACGTGCAGAATAGAACTGCCCCACAGGCTTTTCAAGGCTCTGACCTTTGGAAGCAGATAACCAGGCCTAATTTCCAAAGTACCTCTGGGTGGTTCAAACTGCCAACCTTTTAGCTAGCAGTCAGGCGCTTAACCTTTTGCACCACTCAGGACCTCTAATGATAACAAGGTTCCCTGTATCATGTTTTCCAACACAAGGAGGTTCCTCCACTCCCACCCTTGAGAGGTGGCAAGGACAAGTGCCACTGCAGGCATTCTGCAGGAGACCAGGCAAAGGCCTCAGGGTCAGTACCGGGGACCCTGAAGGCTTAAGCCCAGGGCCCTGGCTCTACCCGCAGGGCTCCTCCAGTGCACCAGAGATGGTTATCTTTTCCTTTTTCTCTGCACCTCACATGATGCATGTGGGAAATATCCCCATGTTATGGTCATAGAGAAATCATTTCTCTCACCAACAGGGCTTCTCAGACGCTATTACCAGGAGGACCTGTGCAGCTGTAAAGTGCTCCTCAAGAGTGAGTGAGTGAGTGATGGGTTGCCTGGTGACCCTTCTCCCCACGGAACCCCCGCTACCCAATTTAAGACTCATGTCTCCCCCTGTCTGCAGCCTGGGAGGGAGGGCTGTTGGGAGCAGGTGTCCTGGGAGCTCAGGCCTCTAGGAGGGTGGAGAGGGGCTGCTTTCTGGCAGGGTGGGTGGGTAAGAAACTGGGGTAAGTGGGCGCATGCTCTGGATGAAGAGCAAATACGAAGGCCAGGCCAGTGCTTCCGGCGTTTAGTTAGCATACGCTCACTTTGATCAACCGGAACCATCCTGGACCATCCCGTTTTCTTCTCACCAACCTCTCCCCTCCTCTGAATGGTCACAATGATACGCATGCTTTCCGATGAACTGATTAGGTGAGATGAGACCGCTAATGTGTGTGAACTCTCGGACGACAGTGTCACTCTAGGAAAATGCCGGCCCACCAGAGACACTGTGGATCACTGTGTGGTCGATGTGTGCTGCGGTGCTGCAGCTGGCCGTGTGATCATGGAGCACTTGCTGTGACCAGAAGCCCCGGGTTTGTTCTGGTTCACCTGACAATGGCTTTCTATCCGCTGCCCTTTGGTGTGCTACACTGGCATCAACAGCTCAGAACTGTGGAGTTGCTGCAGTTGCTGGTCCCCATTCCAAGTGCCTCACCCTGCCACCGCCACGCATGGCTCCTGACAATGGGGAAAAGTGCGCAACCTGCTTTACCTCCGTGTCACCCATCTCCACTGCCTGACTCCCCCATCGGAGCTGCGACTAACTCAGGCTTCCCCCAGTGGTGGCCTGCAGCCCAGCGGCTGCATGAGGGAGTATGCGTGGTCCATCCACTGTCAGGTCTTCTGGTCAGCCAGTTACCTGGGTCACCTGGTACCAGAGTACTCATAGCTCACACTTGTTACTCTGCCCTGAACCAAGATGGCAAAGGAATGCATCTAACCTTTATAAAGTTGGCTGAGCTTCACCATCAAAACGTTAAAACAAAAAATCTGAAGTCTCCCTGGACCCCCAGGGTCTTCTGAATATGGACGTGAGGAAAGGTCTTCACGTGGCAGTAATAGGAAGAGCCTGCTGCATCCCAGACCATTTCCCACACCTCCATGTCCACTCCATCTGTTACCCCATGTGTGTCCCTCACGGATGAGTCATCATACCTCCAACAAGCAAAGGACCAGTGTACAGGTGCACAGTGGAATATCACTCATCCATTGAGAGATAGCAAGTTCTGATGCACGTCAGCACAGATGCACCTTGAAAACACCATGCTGAGCAGTCAGTCACAAAGGACAAAGCCGGCGTGATCTCACTTACCTGAAAGAAGCCAGGATCTAGGAACCAGAGATTCTGAGTGGTTCCCAGAGGTGGCGGAGGCGGGGAGAGGGTTTTTGCTTTGGGGCACTGACTTTACATCAATGGTGGTAGAATAATTAGGAAAAGCGCAGGGATGGGGGCTGCATGCCATAAAGAGTGCAGTCAATGTCACTGTGTTCTGTGCGCAGAAACTGTTGAATTGGGATGTTTTAGTGTTTATGTTTGTACCACAATTGGAAGAAAACAAATGTGAGAGAGGGAATGAAAACTAAAAAACCAAGGACTCTGAGTGTGTCTGGGAGTGAGAGATGGGCAGGGAAGTGTCCCTTCCACCCCCAGGCCAGGGTTCTTGGAGGAGCAATCCTGGAGATGGAGTGTGGAAGCTTCCAGAAGGAAGACAACAGTCTGAGGGCTGGGGCCTTGTCCCTGCCAGCTCTGCACAGGTGGCCCTGGTGGCCAGCTGGAGGGCCTGGCCACTGCCCACATGGACGCAGGACGCAGAGGGAAGAGGTCACGTGCAAGAGGTTCCAGGGCACTCACCACTGGCCCGGGATGCCCAGGTTTTCCTGGGAAGCCGATCTCACCAGGTAAGCCCTGGAAAGGAAACCACCACAGGGAGCTTGGTCCAACCTCACCCAGAGTCAGGGTCTCCCTCCTCGCCCCTTTCTGGGAAGGGCCCAGGTCCCTGGCTGTGACAAGGGTACAAAGGGGTGGACACTGGGTCATCTAGCCATCCTCTGCCACCACTGAAAGGTGGAGCTGTCATCCTTCGGAGGCTCTGTGCTCTTCAGCCTGAGGTACCTCCATGTTTCTACCAGTGGGGTGGGGTGCAGTGGCTCCCCCTGCCGCCTGCTGGGTCTGTCTCACCCATTGGGCAGGCTTGGCCTCTGGTCCCACCCACTGGGCAAGTGTGGTCTCTGGCCCTGCACCTCTGCCCTGCATCCTGAGATGGGGAGGGAGACGTGTGGACAAACCTTGGTCCTCCGTTTTGTCTGCAAGCCAAGTCCCAAACTAAGGGCCACAGCAGCGGGCAGCCCCACACCAGCCTCCACCATGCGTCAGACACAGCCAGCCTGTGTGCCAGCCACACCAGATCAGCGATATACTGATCCAAGGGCCTCAGGGGCCTGGAGCCTGGAAGGCTTGGGAGCCGCAGGGCGGTCCTCCTCATGGATGTCTTTGCTCTGGTCTTGGACAAACAGGTGGTTCTCCATGGAGGTGTCCTGGCTGCCTCAGGCCGTGAAACCACCACCTCAGGGCCCCCATGAGAGGAAATCAACTCTAGCCTTACCGGGGGGCCTCCGGGTCCTGGAGGTCCTGGGACGCCAGGTGGTCCTGGAGGGCCCTGCAGAGAAAGGGCGTTGAGTGGGTCAACCAATAGCACAGACGAGCGCTCTGGTGACTGCTGCCCTGTGGGAGGGTGGCGGGTGGAGGAAGAGGATGAAGCAACAAGGCGTGGGATGCCAGTTTCATTCTCAATGGCTTGTTTTTTAAAACAAACGACAACAACAACAAAAAATGACAAAATATCTAGTCAAAATTTCAAAATGTCACCACGTCCCTATTTGGACAATGGGTTTAGCTATCCGGGAAATGATCTGTCTTGCTGTATTGCACGCTCACACCTTCACAACACTGAAATACCTGCGTAGGTACCTATGGAGCCTGGGGACGCAGCGGTTAAGCACTCGGCTGCGAACCAAAAGGTCGGCGATTCAACCTGTCAGTGGCTCTGTGGGACAAAGGACCTGCCCCTAAAGACTGCAGCCAAGAAGCTCTCTGGGGCAATTGTATTCTGTCCCACTGGGCTTCTAGGAGTCAGAGCCAACCGGACGGCAGCCAACAGTCACAACAGCACACCTGTCAGCACAGAGGATCCTGTACCTGGAGGGGGGGCGAAGGGGTCAGGAAGGCCCCCGAGGCCTGCAGAGGGGAGGCAGAGAAAGGCGGGTGGGACCACGTGCACAAAGGCCAGGCGGTCCAGAGTACTGTGCTCTGGGCAGAGCAGAAGCAGGCACAGCCAAGACTCGGAGGGGGCTTTACTGTCTTGGGAGTAACTAAAGGGGCGGACAAAGACATGCTTGTCACACACATCTCAGGAAGGCAGGGCAGTCTGGAGGGAGGCAGGTGTGTGTGTGAGGGGGCAGGGGACCGGTGACACTGGGCGACAAGTCCAGGGCCTGTCACCGAACAGGACCAGCGAGAGGGACAGAAATTTCATGTTCTTAGTACTTAAGGATCCAGCTAGATGCCCACCCAGGGACTCTCTTCTTTGGGACGCCCGCTACTCCACAGCTCAAGAACCTTCAGTGGCTTACTTTCTAAGGCATCGTGGTCTTGTTCCCAGCATGGCATTTCCCACTCTTCTGCTCTCCCTCTGTTCTGTCCATCAAGGGCCCTGCACAATTTCTAGGAGGCCAGCCTGTGTGGTCTCTGCTCTGTCCCTGGAGTGCCCCCACCCCCACCCTCCAGTCACCCCCCCAACCCTAACCCTAACCGTCCAGTCACCCCCACCACTGAAGAAGCAAGTCTCTTGTCTCTTTGGGATGGTCTTCCAGTTCCGCAGACAGAACCGACCACTGCCTCCTTCGTGCTCAAGCCCAGTGGACCTGGGCCTCGTCGGACCTGCACCCACCGAGGAGCGGCCCTTCTCGTTCCCTGTGCACCTGGCCCTGGGAGAAGTACACAGAGCAGGGGCTCGGAAAGTGCCAGAAGGTCCACCGAACCCAGCAGAGCTGAGCTGTGTGTTTAGAACAAACGATGCCACATGGCCACTAGAGGGTGCTACCGACTAAAAAATGGCAAAGATGGCCGCATCCATGAACTGTTCCCTGTGTCCCACTGGGGGCACCCGTGAGTCAAAAGTACTCAGGGATGTTGATGAAAAGGGCTTTGTGGTGCCACCTGCACCCAGTGGCCAGAAGGCTGATGGTTCAGACCCACCAGCCACTCCTCGGAAGAAAGACTGAGCAGCAGGAAGAGCAGCGGGCCTCTAGGGAAGAGCAGCGGGCCCGGCAGTGGGCCCGGCTCAGTGACTGCCCACGGGAGGGGGCAGAGTGAGGACGGGAGGCAGCAGGAGAAAGGGAGCGAGGGGGCCAGCGAGCCACTGGCGTGGCCGCCGTGGACCTCGCCCTCTCCGCGAGCTGGGGCCCATCACAAAGCCTGCCCGGGCCTGCAGATGGCACAGGTGTATGACAGCGGGTGAAAAGGAAAACCCCAATGTGAAAGCTCATAGAAAGGACCATGTGGGGACAAAATAAATAACACTGTGATGGTGGCCAGGCGGCCTTTGAGCTGGGGCGACCAAGGAAGGCTTCTCAGAGGGGCTGATTTCAGTTGAGAGCTAAATGATGAGGAAGTCCAGGGAAGGAAGAGTGATGAGGACACACAAACCCCACGGGTATGGGCTAGAGAGCAAGGTGGCGCAAGGGAGCCTGGGAGATGGGCTGGACCAGGGAAAGGTCTCATTGGACACGATGGGGCTGGGTTTATTCTGATGCAACGGGGAGTCTCAGATCCCGTTCATGTAGCTCATTTAGAAGGTTCCATGGCAGACACACTGCAGAGCTAGAGAGGAAAGAGGAGAGGTGGGGCTGGGACAGCGCTCACGGGGTGTGACGATGGCTTGGACTGGGGTTTTAGAGGCGGACATGGTGAGAACTCGTCTGATCGTAGACATATCTGCTTACAGCCAGAGCAGCTGAGGGACCAGGCAGAGCTGGCTGAGGGCTAGGTAGGTACTAACCCAGCATCCTCCTTGTCAATCAGCCTTAAGGAACAGGATAGAGGAAAGTACACAGAAGCCAACAGAGCGGGTGTGTGGAGCGAAGCAAAGAGCAGGTCATGGGTGGCAGAAGCTGACAGATCGGGTATGTGGAGCAAAGCAAAGAGAAGGTCACGGGTGGCATCTATGTTTTGCCTTGAACAACCAGAGAGGGTGGTGCCACTTACCAAGACAGGAGACACAGGGGGAGGGCCCTGGGGGGGGTGTAACCTTCTTGGCCATATTACATGTTTGGTGCCTCTGAGGTCCCCTTATTTGCACTTAAATGGGCCTTGGCCATGCACTTGAGGAGAGTTGCGT
>NW_006921656.1:3606276-3607100 GCF_000298275.1 Orycteropus afer afer | reverse complement strand
CAGACACATGTATCACACATGCATACATACCCCCTACACACACATGTGCCCGATCACAAACTACACACACTCCACATGCATACATGCCATATATACATTTGTATGTATACTCACATATGCCTAAACACAACACACACATGTATGTACACACATGTATACATGCACACACGTATGCACCACACACATGCATGCACACACACCACACACACATATACCACATAGACATGCCTGACCTCACACAGATGCACACCCATACACACATATGCCTGAATATACATCACATGCACACATGCATGTACATACACATCACATACACATGGATGAACACATATGTCCCATACACACATGCACACCTCACAATGCCCGACCACTAACTATGCATACAGATACATGCACATGCGTACCACACACATATATCCATAAATACACACGTGTCTTGGGCCTGAACACACACTATGCACACACATGGATGTACACATTTGTTTACATGTACATACAGTTACCATACACATTGCATGCGCACACACACACAGATGTACACACACACCACTCGCACTCTCCCATTTCTCCCTTTGTTTCTCTTTACGAACTACATCATACAGTCAGTCTGCCGGCAAAGCTTGCGTTTTTCACGTCATCATTTATCTCGGATGAGCCTGTATCGATTCTTGGAAGGTGGCTCCACTCTGGTTCCTAGCTACCTACTTTTCTCGCACAAGGATGAAATGTCATTCATTGAAGTCATCAGTCCCCACTGGTGGACACGCAGGGCGTTTCCACACCCCTGCCTCTGGGACTGTGCTCAGTGGGTGAGCCTGGGGGGG
>NW_006921656.1:3593337-3605521 GCF_000298275.1 Orycteropus afer afer | reverse complement strand
CCTTCCTCCCTTTCTTCCCTATTTCGTGACCACTTAGTGCGCGCTGAGCCCGGATACTGGGCTTTGTGATCCCTCCTCCTCCATCTTCTCAGAAGTGCCCCTTCCTGAGCATTACTGCACCTCCACTCCAGGAAATCAGCACAAACCAAAAGCCCCATCTTCCACAGATACCCTCAAGAAGGCTGCTGCAAGATCTCATCAACGCTGCTTTATCAGGGACACGTGGACTTGCACAAGAGAGAAGTTTCATTGAGCTAAGGGGGAAATGCTCTTTGAGGAACTTTAAGTCCTAAAACCCCAAGGATCTCACAAGGCAGACTTAGCCTGCTGAGGGTGAAAGCAAAATTATAGCTCTCCCTTTTTCTTCTTGTGCATTCATCTACTAGACCTTGGGTGGAGTGTAGAGTTGAGCGAATTCATCCATTCAATGCTACTGTGTGCCAGGCATTGGGGATAACTAGCCATGGCCTCTGCCTGGTCAGTTTGGATCCATGACAAGGGTCTTTTTAGCATTGTTCTTCTCCTGAGGGAGCTCTAGCATAGTGCCTAAGGCACTTGACTGCTAACCAGAAGGCTGGCAGTTCAAACCCACCAGCCCTCCTTGGCAGGAAGGTTGGGTAATCTACTTCCATCGTGATGCCGCCTCGGAAACCCTGGAGGGGTCGCTGTGAGTCGGGTCCGACTGGACGGCACATAAGAACAACAACAACAACCTCCTCCTGAGATGTGGAGCACATTAGTCTGGAAGGTGCAATGAGGTCGAGGTCAGAATGAACTTCTTGACACATGTCAAGAATTCACAATGTAGTCACAGTTCCCCTCCACAGTAAGCAAGCCTTGGAGGCTTTGGGGCTCTGCATCCAGCAAATCCTGCTCTGAATAAAGCAAATACCAAGAGCTGGATATAAGAGAGGTAAGGTGGCCAGCCTGCCTTCCTTAGGGAATGGAAATCAGATATCTTCAATTTTCTATCTAAGCAGACACCTCTCCACTTGCTTTGGGTTTTTCCACAGTCACTGGTTATTTACAAGATGAATAAGCTGTTATCCCTCAAGGTCAGTGGGTGGTATAGTGAATAAGGATGTGAATCCAGACCCCAAATTAGCCAAAGAGCTCAGCTGACAGTTAAGGCTGACGTGGGAGATCAGGATGTTTAATGGTTTTTAGGAAAGGACCGGAGAGAAAAGAGCCACTGTTGAGGTCCGGGCTGTCACTGAGCAGGATTACCAATCACAGCTACAATGTGGTTGGAGGAGGCAGCATCAGTCTCCCTCTCCCAGGTGGTCTGATCTGCTTATTAGGGAGGCTGTAAGGTCTCAGAGGCTGTCCACTTCCTCTGCTGGCTTGAGATCTTATATAAGACGTTACTAATGCTTGGGGAGATGGGCACCTAAGATGATGTGGGAATTTATAAGAAGCATCAATGGGCTTCCATGTCATCAAGGAAGTCCCTTCAACTGTCATGGAAGAGAAGTCTGAGCAGGCAGGAAGGCTGGGATGGCAACGAGAGAAGTACAGTCACATCCACCCATTGTGGGAGAGTGGATTCCACCTCACAGTGACTGTCACGGAGTGGAATGTGCCCCCCCAATATATATCAGCTTGTGCAGGCAAAATTCTCAGTGGTTTGGCAGTTATATAATAATGTGATTTGGCAGTTATGTAATGATGATCACCACCACTCCGAAGATGTGATTAGCCAATCAGTTATAAGGAGATTAGGGTGGGATGTAACACTCTTACTCAGGTCATAGTCCTGATCCAGTCTAAGAGCACTTTCCCTGGGGTGTGATCTGCATCACCTTCTGTCTTGAGAGAAGCAAGAAGAGGGGCAGGGATCTGGTACCACCAAGAAAGAAAAGGCAGGAGCTGGGCACAGCCTTTGGAGTCAGGGTCCCTGTGCTGAGAACCTCCTAGACCCAGGGGAAGACTGATGTCCAGGCACATGGAGATCTGCAAAGGATGCTAAGCCCACAGATACTGAAAGGAGACAAAGACCTTCCCCCAGAGTTGACGGAGAGAAAGCCTTCTCCTAGGACTGCCTACCTGACTTTGGACTTCTAGCCTCCTAAACTGTGAGAAGAACATTTCTATTGAGGAAAGCCATCCACTTGTGGTATTTCGGTTGTAGCAGCCCTAGATAACTAAGATGGCAATCTCACAGGACAGAGTAAAACTGCATCACAGGGTTTCCATGATTGTAATCTTTATGGCAGAGTGTCACCTCTTTCTCCCACAGAGCAGCTGGTGGGTTCGATCTGTCATCCTCTTGGTTAGCAGCTGTGAGCTCAACCACTGTGCAACCAGAGTTAGGGAAGGCAAACTTCCCAAGCACAGGTTTCAGTGAAGAGGGAAAAAGCAAGATGGTGGCAGGAGGCCAGAGAAGAAGCTTGTCACAAATACATGATCACAGCAGTGTCATAAGGCAGCTTCCCCTCACTCAAAGAAAAAAAAAGGCAGAATACATCAAGAGTCATCCAGGAAGGAGTACCACTGAGAACATTAGGAAGACATCTTCTCTCTGGTCAGATCAAGTGCCTGGGTTCCTATCCCGCCACCCCACCCCATCCTAAGCTGCCTACAAGGCCTTTCAAAGGCATCCTTCCTTCTTGAGGCAACAACTCACAGACCCACCATACCCTCATGCCCAGTCCCTTCCAGGCAACATTCTGTTCTGTTGTACAAAGAGTCACTGAGTCAGAACCCAGTCAATGGCATCTAAGCACAATAACATGGTTCTAACCAGCTTTTGGGTGCCTAGGGCCCCCCCTCCCATCCCTCAGCTCCAGTCCAAGTGGACCACTAGGCTGGGCCCCTAATATTCCCATAGAAAATCTGGCCTCTGAGACTACCCTCACAGCTCCCTCAGTCTCCATCTCAACTTCTCAAAACCCTTTTCCATCTCAACTTGTCAACATCACATCCTAGTCCACTGCCACCTCTTTCATGACACCCCAGCAATAAGAACAAAAATATATTTGAGATCTAGACTCCTGTTTCCACCCAAGATCTCATGAGTCAGAATTGCTAAGTGTGAGGCATAAAAGTCTAAGTAGATGGTCATGAGGACTTGGCCACTCAACGCAATGAAAGGGGTTGTCTGTGTTCTTTCCCCAATCACCCACTTCTACAATATTGTAAGTCTAAGGCAGATGTGGAAAGGCAAACCCTAACTTGCTGAGTCTTTGTTTCCCCACATGGAAAATGACAATCATTACAATTATCTCAAAAGGTAGTAGTGGACGAGTATTTTAGTATTTGAGGAAGTGATTCAGAAAGCATCATAAAGCATCCCTCCGATGTTAGTGACGATGATGAGAGAAATGAAGACACGATGAAGAAGAAATGATAATATCAGCATGTGATTCCTTAAGCCCCTGCAGTGGGTGATATTCTCTGTGGCAAACAGATCTGGTTTCAAAACTGCAAACCTGCCAATCAACAGCTCTGTGAATCTGGTGAGTTGCTTCATCTATCAAGAGCTGAAGGTAATAATAACCCCGCCTCCCATCAATGTCACGGAGATTTAAATGAGACGCTGCCCACAAAGTGCTCAGCACAGGATGTGGCATGAAAAAATGTGCGATAGCAGTGGATCTAGAGGTGATGGAGTGAGCCTGGTGATGGAGCTGATGGTGGTGGTCGTCACAGATGGAATTGTACCCCAAAATATGTGTCAACTTGGCTGGGCCATGATTCTTGGCAGTCTGGCAGTTATGTAATGATTCCCAATAAAGTGATCTGATATGAGAAGCCAATCAGTTGCAAGAGGATTAGGGTGGAATACACCATCCTTAATCCCATCATAGCCCTGATTCGATGTAAGGGAAGTTTCCCAGAGGTATGGCCTGCAACAGCTTTTATCTTATAAGAGATGAAAGGTGAGATGAAAGGGAGTAGAGAAAGAGGGACCTACTACCACCAGGAAGACCAGGGGTGGATCAGATCCTTTGGATCCAGGGCCCTTGCACTGGGATCCTCCTGGGACCAAAAGACACACAGAGAAAGCCTTCCCCTAGAGCTGGCACTCCGAACTCAGACATCTAGACTCTTAAACTGTGAGAGAATAAATTTCCGCTTGTTAGAGCCATCCATGTGTGGCATTTCTGTCAGAGCAGCACTAGGTAGCCAAGACAGTCGTGATGATGGACGTGATGATGGTGGTGGTGGTGGTGGTGGGAGTGGTTTTGAGGGAGCTGAAGGGTAGAGGCAACAGTAGTGATGTTGGTAGTGGTGGTGCTGTGGGTGGTGGTAATGGTGGCAGTGGTTGGGGCATGGGTGATGGTGGTGGGGCTAAGGGACATGTGGGCAGAGATGAGGATAGTGGCGGTGGTGGTGCTGTGGGTGGTGGTAATGGTGGCAGTGGTTGGGGCATGGGTGATGATGGTGGCGGTAGCTCTAGTAGTGGTGGACACAGCAGTAACAGCTACCTGGCCTCTGCACCTTTGACCCAGAACTGGCTGTGGAAATTTGAGAATTGTTGGCGAGGGGAAGTTCTGCAGCAATAAAGAACTGTTTTATTAACAATAAGCCTGCTCCTTGTCATTTTTATTTCTTCTCTTTTAAATTGCTGCCTAACACAATATCTGGATAAATGTTTGTAACTTATCATGAGGTCAGATTTTTCAAGCCATTCTGCGTGCCAGGCTGCTGAGCGGGACAGATATTTCCAAGGCTGCCAGTCAGCCCACAGCGAAAACGGAAGGCTATAAATTCAGAGCAGCCAGGGCGAGTCACCGCAGCCAACAGAGGGCCCATCAGCCAGTGAAAGGATTGCTTGAGCTAGTGATTCTGATACGCACCGTATGGTCTTCTGCTCAGTTCCTGTTTTTCATGCCTCTAAACGTCAAACACGATTACTTTCTACTGGTTAGAGCCGAGGCCAGGTGCTTCAGGAAAACCTGGGGTGTCCTGGCACAAGCTCTGGTTTCATGCCAGGAGATAAATAAAACAGGAACCTGTGATCTAAATGGGGCTGTTACCATCTGGTGGAGCAGGAAAAGGCAGGGAAAAGGCTTTAAAAATGGAAAAGTAAAACAAATTCAGCCCAGGCTGCCACGGACAAAAGACCTCCCACGTTGCTTCCCTCAAATCAACTACAAATCAGAGCTGGTGGGCACAGCAGCTTTCAGGAATAAGAAGACCCTCAGCTCCAAGGAAAACAGCCAGAGCTCGGCCCTGTGTGTGCCACCATGTCCCACCAAGCAAGCACTGCTAGTTATCGAGAGGATCTGCACTTATCTGGGACAGCCACAACTGGCTCCGACTAAGTTCCAATTTAGAATTCTGAAGCAAAAACAGTGAAAGGTTTGCAACCAGGCAGACCTGGGTTCTAACCCAAGCCTCGCCACTGACAATCTGGGTGACACTGGGCAATTCCATCTATACCTTTAAATCCTGGTTTCCTGTCACATCTATTAGATCCCTGTGAGAATTACACGTGAAATATGAATGCAAGAAAATTGCAGTGCAAATGGTTTGAAGTCACCCCGTAGTGCCACGGAAGAAAGGGCTGGTGATTTGCTTCCATAAAGACCACAGACAAGAAAACCCTATGAAGCCGTTCTGCTCCAACACGTGGAGTCACCGAGAGTCGGAATCTACTGAACACTTTTTTTTTTATGCAATGATTGTTCCATCAATGTTAGTTCCTTTCTCCCTTGTATTATTAATCCTATGCCTATATAGATAGATTCTATTTTTTGAATAGGCTCTCAGAACAACTGAGACACCTGGGACCCCCATGTTTAGTAAGAAGAGGTACATCGAACTTGTCACTTCTTCAGTTCTTTCCTATTTATGAGAGAGAAACCAGAGAATTGAGAATATGGTCAAGGGCACCACCAACAACTCAAGGGAAGAACAAGTACAGAAACCAAGTGACCCGAGCAGGCCGTCTAATTAGGGACCCCTACTGCCATGACAATCCTGTAGCCAAATGAGACTCTGAAATCTACTTCTACAGGTAGTCAAAGCCTGATGGGTCACAAGGACAAATCAGTCTCAGGAGACACACGGCCAGAGTCCTTGGCAGCAAGGGTGGAGAGCCCTCAGCCTCCTTACTTTGTATGTCTCACCAGAAAAGACCAATCGCTAGACAAGAATATGATGTCGGGGAAAGTAGCGGGCTTCCATGACCGACAACATAAAACTTCCTCAAACAAAACCTTTATTTCTGTCCAGAGAAGAGGAAAGGAGACTTTGAGGCTATTTCAGGTAGGACATTAGTGCCACAAAGCAAGATAAGGGCACAGGAAGGGATCACGTTCCCATTTTTTTCAAACAGGGTGTTCTCTGTGCAAAGTCAGAGCTCAGGTGACCTGCCAGCCCTTTGGGGATGTGCCCCTCTCTTGGCAGTGCTGCACTGTGTCCACTGTCCAGACAGCAGCATTCAGGAGCGAGCACCTCATTGTTAGATGTTTAGTGTTATCCTGGGAGCCCCCGAGGGGACAGTGGATGGCTCAGCTACAAACGAGGAGACTACAGTTCGAGTCAACCCAGAAGTGCCTCTGAAGGAAACCCTGTCATCTGTTTCTGAAAGGTCACAGCCACTGGACGCCCCACGGAGCAGTGCCCCACGGAGCACACTTCTACTCAGACACCCGTAGGCTGCCACGAGCCGGAGTCGAATTGACAGCACCTGGCTTAATGTCATTATACACACACACTCATTTCATATGCTTACAGATGATGTTCATGTATTTTAAGTGCATATGAAATTACATGTAGTGGTTAAGGCATACGGCTGCTAACCAAAAGGTCAGTGGTTCAAACCCACCAGTCATTCCATGGGAAAAAGATGAGGCAGTCTGCTTCTGTAAAGATGGATAGCCCCGGAAGCCCTGCGGGGGTGGCTGTGAGTCGGAGATGAGTTGATGACAGTGGGTTTGTTTTGCTTTGGATGAAATCAGGTGTGGGCTACAGGTGCTGGGCTCCGTTATTGTCCACAGATAGAGAGAGAGAAGCCAAAGGCCTTGTCCTCATGGACTCACATTCCAGTGGAGGGAAAAAAAAAAAAAAAATTCCAGCCAAGAAAAATAGCAGCTAATTCCTCTGCAGAAAATTAAACTGGTGGGGTGTGAGGGTGGGTTGGGGTGAAGGGTTTGGATGACAGATTGTTTAGGAAAAGTCAACCTCCTAGAGACTCCGAGTGTCCCAGGACCTCAGTGGCCTCAAGCCAGGCGGGCTCCTCTGCCTGAACCGTCTGGGGTTCAGATGCCACCTGCTGTCCCGCCCTCAGGTGCTCTCAGGTGGACCTTCCCTTAATGCTTAGCCCCCACGACCACTCAATGCCCCCTAACGACAACAATGGTTAGCTCAGTCATCCAGGTGGAAATGAAAGTCTGAGAAAGAGAAATGCCAAAACTTCTCTGCCCCATCCCTACCTAGGAGGGGGACCTCAGTCTGGCTGTTACTGCCTCATCCCCTGTGGGGGGCCCTGCTCCTCCCATTGCTGGGTGGGCTGGTACGGAGCGTGCCGACACCATGTCATGGAGGAAAACACCAGCTTTGTCCAAATGAAGGGACTGGCTTTGCCAGGCATCCTGCAGTCTCTGCTAATCCCCCACTTCCCGGGCCTGCATTCTGGTCCCCACCCTGTGTTTTACCTCTGCTTTTGTGAGGGCACTGTTCCCTCTCTGCCCTGCCTGTCTGCAGTGACACTGAGGCTCTTCTGAGTGAAGTCGCAACGGCAGCTCATGACGAAGAAACGGCAGGTCGTGGTGAGGGAAGGGGTGAGCATAATATCTGAATGAGTCATTCTGTCTCGTGTTTTCCTGACTCAGCCAGAGACAGCCACACGGGAAGCTGCTGCCGAGCCCACACTGACACCACAGGTAGTTTGTGCTCCTGCCCCACAGAAGCAGCCACTAAGTCAGCAATGTCCATGGAGGAAACACAGGCTGAATTGGGGAGCCGTCAACAGAGGACCAAAGCAAAAGCCCCAAGCTTGTTACTACTGAGTCAGTCCCAGCTCGGGGGGACCCGATGCGTGTCAGAGCAGAACTGCACGCCTTAGGGTTTGCAATGGCGGTGACATCAATGGATGCAGGTTTCCAGGCCTTTCTTCCATGGCGCCACTGGGTGGCTTCAAGCTGCCAACCTTTTGGTTAGTAGCTAAGCACATTAGCCATTTGTGCCACCCAGGGCCCTTCACTGGAGGACCAAGGGCCCCCAAGAAGCTTTGTTCATCAGCCTCCAGTTACCACTGGATACTGGACAACAGGGCCCCCCCCACTCCGAGCTCCGCCGCCCCCCGTTAATACTCTCGTCTCTGTCCACGGTAACTCCTGGCTCACTCTCCTGCCTTCACTGTCAGACCCCAGGGCCTCCAGGGCCTCAGCTCTGCCTTTTTCTTGGTATCCCCACCACCTGGGATATGGTCTGGACTGGAACAGGTGCTGAGAAGACCCTTACTCCTCCTAGCCCCTACTCAGAATCTGAGCCACCATCCTTTCTCGCTGGGTCACTGGTCACCTCTTAGCTCCACTCCTTGCTCTCCTCAACACAGAAGCCCAGGGGTGCTTTCAGGATGTAAAGGTGACCATGCTGCTGCTACACCCAAATCCTCTAGGGACCACACTGTAGCCCAACGTGAGGCAGCCGGGGGAACATTGCACAACCAAACATGGGATGAAACGTCAGGAGTTACTTTTCAGGCATTTAGGTAGGTTAATGGGGTTAGGGTTCTTTTCCTTTCAGGACTCAGAGGTGATATGATGTGATGATGTCTGCGATTACTTCAAACTCATCCAGTGGTGGGTGGGTGTGGGTGCTGTATAAATGAAACAAGTCGTCCCTGTGTTGCCAAAAGTTGAAGCTGGGTGTAGAGTACATGAAGGTTTAGTTCACCGTTCTACCTTTCTATGTTTGTTCTTTGCACAATGAAAAGTTTTTTAAAAAGCCTACAATGTCTCCACATTTCAGTCACAGTAACTACAATGGCCCATGAGGTGCAACACAGACTTATTCCCAGGGCTCTACCTCCTCTGCTTCTGAATCAACTCAATGACACACAACGACGACGACGACTGCCCCTGCTTCCTCTCCTCCAATCACACAGGTCTCTGTGCTCACACATGCAGCTGCCTCAGGGCCGTCGGCCTGGCTGTTCTCTCAGCCTGCATCCTCTTCCCCCAACTCACTTCTTTAGATCAAAATAAACCCAGTTACTGTTGAGTTGATCCCAACTCATGGGGACTCCATGTATGGCACAGCGTTGTTTTAAGGGCTGATTTTTCAGAAGCAGACAACCAGGCCTGTCTTCCTAGGTGCTTCTGGGTAGACTAGAACCACCAACCTTTTAGTCAGCAGCAAGTACATTAACCATGTGCAGAGCCTGTTCCAGTGCAGTGGTCTCAAGGGGGCCTTTTTATATCACCAATTTAAACGTTAATTATAGTGCTTTCTTTCCCTTGTCTCCTAAATTATAAATATCATGAGAGCAGGGGTCTTTGTTCTGCTCACTGAATTATCCCACTCGCCTAGGACAGTGTCCGACACCTGGTAGATGCTGAATAAATTTTTGATTAACAGATGGTTTGTGGAAGGAAAGAAAAGGGGAAAGAGGAAGAGCAGCCGATCTGTGAGCCATCCCTCTCACTGAGTTACAGAATCTGCAGCCTAAGAGACAATAATGGTGACTGGGGCAGCCCCCACTCCCACCCATCTGGACGTGGTCCTTTGGCCTCTGAACAAAACCATGCAGAGGCAATGAGCTCTCTGCTCCCCAGGGCAGTCCCTCCATCTTTAGTGCCCATAGGACAACTGTCTGTATGTCTTAATAAAAGAGGGCCCAAGTTGAAGGGTGAGAATACATGTGGGTTGAGTCTCTACTATGTGCCAGGCACCACCATGGGAACTGGGGACACAGAGTTGAATCTGGGTCCCAACCTAGTTTGCTGTGAGGGCAGCAAGGAGGGTACCTAACCCGGGTGTTGTTTTACGTCCTTCTTTCTTAGAATGAAAGGAGTTCTGGTGGCGTAATGCCTAAGGCATTTGACTGCCAACCAGAAGGTTGGTGGTGCAAACTCATCACCCACTCTGCAGAAGGAAGATGGGGCAATCTACTTCCATAAAAATTGACTGTCTCTAAAACCCAATGGGGGATGCTATGAGTCAGAACCAACTCAATGGCAGTGAATTTGGTTTGGTTCTTAAAACGTATGGCATTGTGCCCATAGTTGTGCTTACTGGTGAATCAAAGCCCATTTGCGGCATATTATCTAGGTAATTAAAGTAAATTAATTAAATAGGATGCCATGAGAGATTATGATACCCAATAATAATATGAATGTTTGGATTAAAGTACCTGAAAGCATGGTAGAAGATTCCAAGCCTTCCCTCCATTTTCTCTTGTTCTCAAGACTTTTTTAAGCATCACCTCCTTCAAGAAGCCCTAGCTGATGCCCAGGCTGGGCCATTGCCCTGCCTTCTCTAAGGACTGAGCTTGCCTCTGCTAAGACTGATCAGACAGGGATGTAAATATCTTACTTTATGACTCAAGGCAGACAGCTGACTCATCTTTGTTTGCCCAGTTCCCAGCTCAAGACCAAGTACATCATAAGCCATCAGTCACATTCGATGACCTGAATCTAACTCTTCATCCTAATTCCACCACTTCTGACAAGCTCCACCTCCTCAATCTGAGCATCTAAAATGGCCACCAGGGATAGCAGGGAGTTAGGGCATGGGAAAGAGAAGACAGTCTACTTACTCGAAGACCTTGCAAACCAGGAGGTCCATCCTTGCCTTCTGGGCCCACTGGACCCTTTAGGTGGGGGAGAAAAAAAACAAAGAGAGCTAGTGATAAATGCAGGATTCAATAGCAGAGGTTATGTGCTTTCCACTCACTCTTCTTGGATGGAGACATACTAACCTGTTTCAATGGGGAAACTGAAGGTCAGGAGGGAAAAGGTATCTTACTCTTTCAAATAACATGTGCACTGATCTCATCAAATTGAATACTTTTAACAACCAAGGCACAAGGAACAATATTCACACTTTATAGATGAGCACTGTAGGATCAAATGGCTTGCATTAGCACTTTGCATAAAGTGCACACAAAAGTATTGTCTGGAACCCAAGTGTCTTTAACTCTAAGCTCCTCTGCCCTTTTCCTATAGCTTCCAGGCTCAGAAAGAATTGGTTTGGGTTGCCTGATGCTCAGTCAACAGCAATACACAAAATACTATGACAGTCTTGACAAAGAAATAAAATGGTCTAAGATCAGCTTTAACTAAACCAAGAAACATTGGCTCAGAGACAAGTCAAATCTTGCTCCTTCACCCCATCAGGCATTTGGTGCATGATCTTAGGCAAGTCATCTGACATTGTGGGACACCAGTTAGCTCATCTATGCAGTGGACAAAATACTCCCACCTATGGAGTGGTCGTGAGGACCATATGAAGACTCTATACAAAAGCCCTGGTTGCCAGTGCCCTGAGTTATATCCGAATGCTGGCACCTAGAATAGGCATGGGATGTGAGCAGACATGCAAAACTAGGCTCTAGCTCTGAATCCCCATCTTGCTGGTTGAGTTTTGGCCAGCAGCTACCTCTCTGCACTTCCATTTCCTCCTCTTCAATACATGCCATTTTCACACTAATAACTATTATTGCCAAAACAAGCTGCTAAGTGAATTGTTTTTAGGACCCAAACAGCCTTGGTGGCACCAGGGTGAAGCATTTCGCTGCTAACCAGGAGGCCGGTGGTTTGAACCCACAACTGTTCCATGGGAGAAAAGCAATCTGTTCCCATAGAGATGACAGTCCAGGAAACCCTCTGGGGGCACTTCTAGTCTGTCCTGCAGGATTGCGGGGTTGAAACTGACTTGACAGCATCCACCTCCAACAGCATTAGGACCCAGCTCTTTTCTCGTCACACTCTTATTACTGCCAGTGGCTGGGGAGTTGGTTCTGACTCATGATGATGTCATGTGTTGCAGAGTATAAGTCTGCACTCCGCAGGGCGTCCGCGGCTGGCACCTTTTGGACGTGCATCACTAGACCTTTCTTTGAAGGAGCCTCTGACTGGGTTCAAACTGCCAACCTCTCATTTAGTAGCTGAGCACAAAACTTTTGCACCACCCAGGGAACTGTTTCTCTCTGTAACACCTAGTAAATGATGGGCGGACAGATGGACTGCCATCAGGAACGGTGCACATCCTTCCTCCTTACTAGGGG
>NW_006921656.1:3580964-3589392 GCF_000298275.1 Orycteropus afer afer | reverse complement strand
GCCGCGGTAACCCAAGGAGGGGTTGCTATGAGTCGGGGCAGACTCGATGGCACAAAACAACAAGAAGTTTCTTCTAGCTTTATCCTAGAAAATCCATACAAATTTATTCTAATGATGTAAGGCCCTAAATAGTTTAATACGAATCTGACTTATGGACATTTAAAAATAAGAGATGTCTGATTTATTTCAGTAAAATGCTGTTGGGACAGTGCCAGTGGTGCATTGAAGAGAGGAGCAGGTGGGAGCCCAGCCTGTGGATTTGATTGAATTCTTACTGTCATTCACATCTGAACTCACAGCACAAGGTGGTCCTGGGTCCCTTTGAGTGGTCTCTTCCCAAATGGTGATTTGTTGTTCACACTGAGTCAATGCCAATGCAGAGAGATCATGGGACAGAGCAGCGTTGCCCCGTAGGGTTTTCCTGCCCAGGAAAGACTATGAGGGTGGCAGAGTGTTTCATTCTGCTGCATCTAGGGTTGCCATGGTCAGAACCAACTCACAGCACCCAACAAGAGTCTTCACAGGAGCAGAACACCAGGTCTTTCACCTGTGGAGGCACTGGGTGGGTTCAGACTGCCAACCATTCTATTAACGTGGAGTGCTTAACTGTGGTGCCACCAGGGCTCCTCGGACAGCAGGCTGCCTGATGTATGTCCAGCTCCACACCCAGGTCTTTTTGGGAACTCACCTGGCTGGGCTCAGTTTCCTCCTCTGTGAAGCGGATGATGTGATGAGCTCCTGAGACTGGGCTCAGGACTGGGATTGGTTATCACTCTCTAGACCTAGAGCTGTTCAGAGCCGTAATAGACTGAATTGTGTCCCCTAAAATGTCCTAACCCCTGTCTGTACCTGTGAACGTGGCCTTGTTGGGAAATAGGATCTTTGAAGGGATCATCAGTTAAGCAAACACAGATTCATACTGGAGTAGGGTGGTTTCCAATCTCATGTGAATGCTATTGTCAGAAAAGAGGAGAAAAGACAGAAACTAGCTGAGAGATGATGGCGCTCCTATAAACGGAGGAATACCAAGAAATGCCTGGGGCTACCAGAAGCCGGAAGAGCCTGGGAATGGCCCTACAGTGGTCAGAGAGAGGACAGCCCTGAAGATGGCATTGCTTTTGGACTCCAGAACAATGAGACGATAAACTCACGCTCTTATAAGCCACCCCCTTTGTGGTACTTTGTTGCCCTAGCCCCAAGAAACTACTAGAAGAGCAGACCTGGGCTGGGCAGGGACGACTCACCGGAGCTCCTGGTGGCCCAGGTGGGCCCTGGTGGCCTCGAGGTCCTGGAGCTCCCTGGAACACAAGCCAAACACATATTAGCCATGACTCTCCATGTGACGGGAGCCACTACCACCATGCCACCTTCCCAACTCAGAGCTGACTTCCTGAGTCCTCAGGAGGGGCCTGGAGGCACCACAGGCATTTTCATTTGGCTAAACATCAATTTGTTCCACTTCTGAAAGGTCTGATCTGAGCTCAACATGCCACCTCAGCCTCAGGGATGTGGCCTTTCTATATGTGCCACCACCCAAGGCCCACGACAGGGAGGTCCCACGGTCCTCTTACCTGCTCACCCTTTAAGCCCTCTCTCTGCACCTGAGAGACAAAACAGGCATTAGTGGAAAATAAAGGCTGGCAATTTCTTCCCGATGGTCCACTTCTCTCAACTCTGCAAAGGTTCACATGGCACGCTGTCATGCAGCACTTTGTACTTTTCTCTGATTTCACCCCATTTTTCATGTTGAAAGCCTTTGATCCGGCTCATATTCTGTCCTGGTCTTAGAAGTAAGGACTCTCCCAACACCCTGATTCCATCAACTGATGACTTTGTGATTCCAACCATTATGATTGTAGGACTTACCACAGAGCCTGGTATACCAGGGGATCCTGCAGGCCCCACGTCACCCTGTGTGGAAATAACAAATATTTCAATGGATATACTCCTTTCCACCTTCTGTCATTCTCCACCTCTTTAGATGCCTCCAAGGCCCTTGCTTTTTCTCACCTGCTCAAGAGGCCACTTCCTTCTCTGGACCTATTATGTAGAACATCATGATAACTGTCTTGCTCACTTCTTACAATAGTCTCAAATGTTTTGTGCCTGATTCTTACGTCTGCATGAAGGTCACAGAGCCCTTCTAGAGGGAAGAAGCCTGATTTCTCTATTGTGTACATCTAGCCCAGTGCCAAGATCTGGTTGGTGCTCTGTAAATACCGCCTAGCTTTCCACAACCATTTTCTGCTTACGAGCAGCCCATCATCCACTATTCAGTGAGTGCCTGCTTATACCAGGCACTGAGTTAGGCATGGAGGGTGGGCAGTAAGTGCAGTGTATGGCATGTTCATCCCTGTGTTATCTTCAGCATATGGTCAGCATTTAAATAACTAAAAAATATGCCGTGGTGATCCCCATCCATTTTCACAAGTCACCGTATATAGAAGGCTTGGTTGGTACCTTCTCCTCCTTTGGCATCATGTCACCTGGGCCATGATGGCTGCATGTGGAACAGCTTCCCCACGTGTGAGGGGCAAATGCTTATTTACAGAACACTACCAGAGCTATGCACTGGGCTGGATATATGCATCAGCTATTGTAGCTATCTGTAGCTAAATTATGAATCTTTTGAGCGTCCGAGCTATGTCTTTCTCCTTTTATTTATACCAAGTCTATCATATTAGCTTAGCTTGTTTTTATTTTTGTGTTTATTGCTATCACTCTTATACCCCAGAAAGAGACTTTTCAAGAATAGTCATGAATCAATGAATCAGGACAAGTGTTTTGATCATCTGTCCAGGTAGTCCCACCCAATGTGAGGTCAAGTATTCTGACATATTTAGTCATTAGTGAGGAAAACGAAGGAGCTCTGGTGGCGTAGTGCCTAAGGCATTTGACTGCTTAACCAGAAGGCTGGCGGTTCAAACCCGCCAGCCACTCCTCATAAGGAAGGTTGGGCAATCTACTTCCATAGTGACGCCACCTTGGAAACCCAAGGAGGGGTTGCTATGAGTTGGAGACAACTTGACAGCAGTGAGATTGGTTTGGTTTGGTTTAAGGAAAATAATGATTCTGGCATTCATTTTCTATCTTCCAGGACTTGTTCTGAGGACTTTACCTGGATTAACTCTTTTCCCTATGATACCTTCTTTCCCAATGAAGGGACCAAGAAGCTAAGGCATGGAAATGTTCAGTGACTTAGTCAAGGTCAAAAAGCTAGGAAACGATAGAACCAAGCAGAAGTCTTTACTTGAATCATTTTCCTTCTACTATCTGTGTAGCACACTTATGTAATGATCATTTCTAGTCATTGTGGTAGCCGGCCACCAAGATAGTCCCCAGTGTGGGTTGAGTTGTGTCCCCTCAAAAGGTATGTTCAGGTTCTAATCTTGGGCACCTGTGAACATCATCTTATTTGAGAATAAGGCTTTTGTAGATGTAATTAAGATGAGGTTATGCTAGAGTAGGTTGGGCCCTAATCCAATGACTGTATCCTTCTAAGAACAGGGAAACTTGGACACAGAGACACAGCAGAGACTGACATATAGAGGGAAGACAGCCATTTGAAGACAAAGGCAGAAACTGGAGTGATGTAGCCACAAGCCAAGGGGCGGCAAGGATTTTTGGGAACTACCAGAATCTAGGAAGAAGAGAGGAGAGAGGATTCTTCTACAGCCTTCAGAGGGGCACAGTCCTGCTAGCACCATGATTTCAGACTTCTCACCAGCTTTCAGACTGTGGAAGAATTATGCCACCCAGCATGGCATTCGTTACAGCAACCCCAGAAGACCAGTGACCACTCCCATATGTGACCAGTAGCATACAGCCTACAAGATGGTATGTTGCTTCCAAGATTAGGTTAAGAATGTCTGTGGCCTCCATCTGGGGCTCTGTCTGTCTCTCTCACTACCACTCTGGGGAAGCCAGTTTCCATGTCTGACCAGCACTAGGGAGAGGCTCAGGGAGGGAGGAAGGGAAGCCTCTGGTCAACAGTAGCAAGAAGGCCTTCCAAAGACCCTGAGGTGACCACAACCTCACAAGAGATCCTAAGCCAGTATTCTCCACCCATGCCGTTCCCAGATTCCTGCTTCTAGAGAATGTGAGAGTGAATCAAGGACTGCTGTCCTAAGCTACTAAGGTGCAGGGTACTTCATTACACAGCAGCGGGTAACTAATACAGCCAAAGAGCCAGGTCTGCAAAACGCTGCTGCTGCTGTCCCCAGGTGCTATCGAGTCACCTTCGACTCAGTGACCCCGTGACAGAGCAGAACTGCCACACGGGGCCTTCTCGTCTGTAATCTTTGCAGAAACATATTTTGCTGTGGAGAAGCTGGGTGTGTACCCACTTGGACAACAGCTAAGCACTTAACCATTGTGCCACCAGGGCTCCTTATAGTAAAAGTCCTAAGATAGTACAAATAATGCATGCACCCACTGATACTTACATGTGGCTCCACATTGGATGGACAGGTAGATAAGCCAAGTTTTAAACTTTGGTTTGAAACCAAATCCACTGTGGGGTCTTGTACAAGACACCCCTTGTTTCTGGGCCTCTCTTCCTTTACTGCAAAATGAGGGTGTTCAGAATTGTCCACTCCATGGCACCACTGACTGCCTCAGACTGTGTAACAGCTGAGGCTCGTCTCAATGACGCTCTCCCAGAATAAGTTGAGAGCTATCACCCCACCTGGGCATTACTGTTTTTTTATTCCAATGATTGCCTTCCAAATAACACCCTGCCCCTTGACTCTGTCTTCTAACCTCTCCAACCTCTGCTCTCATCATGGTGTCTAATGAAAATTCAATCTGTTTCCCAAACTGGAGGACAAAACAACAATCTAGAAATGAGAGGAAAGTTTGACACATCAGATGAACACATGCATAAGTAGGCTTTTGAGCACATACAACGAGCAGCAGCAGGAAACAGAGACACGACTGAGGTGCAGCCTTCAAGAATCATCCTTCTTAGTGACTTGAAACAAACTACTATTTCAGAATTTAGCATCCCCCTGTCAAAGAAGTGAAGGGAATGTTAAAATCCTGACATCAGCCCATGGAAGTATCATGAGTCTCCAAGTTTAAGAGCTATTTTCAAAAGTAACAATGTGAATCTCATCTCTAAAAATACGTTGGAGAGAATAATTAGCTGAGTTTGAAGAGCTTCACGCCTCCCGTCCCCATTCCCAAGCTGGGCTATTCCAGCACGTAGGCTCTATTTATTTATTTATAATGTATACCTGTCTGCTCCTACAGAGATCAGAAGCAGCCTGGCTGTCCTTGCAGCACAGCCTGGTAACCAGCCTGAGTCAGTCAACGACCTTCACCTGAACTTGTCAAGGACCTATGCCAGGTTGAAGCGGTGCTTCTCGGGTCCCATCCAGAGTCATCCTTCTCTCCCCACAGCTATTCTCTAACCTGACATCCGATGTCTTTCCTAAGGGTCTGTCTAGGAATCTGGAAGAAAACCATTCTCTGGTAGACAGTGTCTCATCCACCTGCCATTAAGCCCAGGACTCATCGTACCTCCTTATTCCCTCTGAAGACAGACTCTCAGAATGCATAGGCAGGCTGTGATGTCCACACGCATTTCCACAGCCCTCCATGGAGTGCAAAGAATGTTTCCAGACAGTTATATTTGATTGAGTTGAAGTCCTCAGCAGCATGTTTATTTTTCTAGGCCTTGTTGAAAAATCTTCTAAGGCAGATGGCCAGTATAAGACACACCTTTTATTTTATTTACTAAAGACTAGTAAATTTCCAGGATTATTATTCTGATTTTAATATATATATATATGTACAATGCTATAGAGGAGAAAAAGGAAGACAGGGAGGGGCAAGAGGTCTGTGGGATTGTATTGGGATTTATCCACAGCCTTCCGTAAAACAAAACCTGCCATCAACTGGGTTCTGACTCACAGTGACCCTATAGGACTGAAGAATCCCAGAGGGCTTCTTCCAAGGTTGGAAATCTTTACAGAAGCAGACTGCCTCATCTTTCTCCCACAGGATGGCTGGTGAGCTTGAACCTCTGACCTTTTGGTTAACAGCCCAGTGCTTTAACCACTGTGCCACCAGAGCTCCTTAATGCAAAAAGACATTTTAAGAAGCATAGATTTTTAAAAGGCCTGGATATTATCTAGACCTTTCTAGAGAGCTCTGGTGGCATAGTGCCTAAGGCATTTGACTCATAAGCTAAAGGCTTATGGTTCAACCCACCAGCCACTCCTCGGAAGGAAGATTGGGCAATCTACTTCCGTAGAGATACTACCTTGGAAACTCAAGGAGGGGTCACTATGAGCTGAGATCAACTCGATGGCAGTGAGGTTTTTGTTTTTTTTTTTAAATGGCTTTTTACTTCTAAAAGTAGAAGTAATAAAAATACAAAGAATACCAGAAATTTCTCGAAGCTGACTTCTTGATGCTGAGCCATATTCCTGGCATCTAATTTGCATTTCAAGAAGCTCCCCAGGCTCAGCCCTCTCCAGAGCCTCCCGCCAATTCAACAGTTTCTACTTGTAAAATTTAGTGGAACTGATTACATTCGTAATATTGGGCAATGATTGTCATCATTCTTTTCCAAGTTATCCCACCATCATTAGCATAAACTCAATCCCCTTAAGCAGAAACTCAATCTCCCCTCTCCCTGACTCCTTGCCACCCCTGGTAACCACTATTCATCTCTGGTTTCTAGACATAGGCATATTTCGTAGACGTTAGATCATACAGTATTTGTCCTTTGGTGACCCTCAGAACGTTTTCAAGGTTCATCCATGTTGTAGCAGGTGTCAGGATTTCATTTCTCTTTCTGACTAATATTTCATTGTGTGGATGGATCACACTGTGTTTTTCTCTCAGCTGTTGGTGGACGTTTCGGTTGCTTCCACATTTTGGCTATTGTGAAAGGTGCTGCAATGAACATTGGTGGCCCCTACTTTTTGAATGTCATCTCAGTCTGCCTTCTTATCTCTACTCCCTGCCAGTTTCACCCTAGCCCATCGATTGGCCAGTCAGTGACGTAACTGGGAACTCCTGAGCCCCAGTTACCAATCAAGGGGAGGGAAATTCCAAGTCTGTTTATTCTGAGTATTTCACTGACACATGTTACAACACAGTCGTTTATTAGCTCATAGTAGTATATATTTCAACATTTAAATTTTTTTTTCCGATAGGAACACAGTCATTGAAATTCACCTACTGGGTTTAAATCTGTGCTAGACCCCTGAGCACACCCTTCCCTATACAAGGTTGGGTTCCTGGACTTCTACAAGGAACCTTTGGGCCGAACTTCTCTCCCGGAGCTGTCTCCACCTTCCCTGTACCTTATGCTCTGTCCCGGGCTCTCCAGTTCCCCTCACTGCCTCCTACCTGGTGCATATATCATGTCTACCCCAGCTGGCCTCTTCCTTGTTGCACCGAGGCATCTTGTTGGCCTAATTATTGCATTCTTTGGAAGCTACTGCTTAACTGTCTCTTGAGTCCACTCTCTGTGGACACTGGGTCAATCCCAATTTACCACCCTTTGTCTGCACCTTGTTGCCAGGACTCCAGCCTAGGTCTCTCTCCCTAAGCCCTGGTCTGTTCAGGAAGGCAGTTCCCATACCTGCCCTTCCTGAGCCATCTACCACCCATTTCACTCACCTTCTCTCCTCGGGGCCCTGGCACACCAGGGGGACCAGATCTTCCCTGGAGGAAAGAAAGGAAAAGGGGGCTCATTGCCGGAGGTAACTGGAGAAGAAAGAGGCCAAGGGGCAAATGCAGCTGTAACCTGGCTTCCCCAGCAGGCACACATCCCTCGGACCAGACTTTGTGGGTGGTGCCCGATGCGAAACATTCTTCCTCATGCTGACCAAACCTCACCCCTCTGTCTTTTCTCCCTTTGGAATCACACTGGTGCTTCTGTGTGGAAAAGCATTGTGAGAGAGGAAAGGACCCTTTCCATGAGGATATGAGGGGCACATCAGGGAGCATCTGGGAAGTGCGTGGGAGAAGCACATGGCCTAGATCTTCCTTTGGACCAGGTCATGTAGAAGGCAAAGTTGGATGGGTTACACTGACATCCTTATAAGATGGTGTGGACAGGGTAAATCTTTGAGTTCCCAGGGATACTGCAGATATCCCCTTCTCCTCTTCAATGGCCTCACAGGGAAGCCTTCTGAGAGTGACCAGGAGGAGATCAGAAGGAGTAGAAGCTCCTACAGGAGTAGAAAGTGATGAGAGGGCCTGGGGCCACCCAACACCAGGAAACAGTGTGAGTGCCCTGGTAGAAATGAGGGAGAATGTGGAAGAGATGAACAACCCATATCCATTCCCCTGGACAAAGTGATTTTTTAATATGAATCTATCCTAAAGAGGTACTCGGAGACACACTCACAGAGTATACACAGCATACTCACTTTCTTTTCACTATCAATAGCAAATGACTGAGCCC
>NW_006921656.1:3571074-3580399 GCF_000298275.1 Orycteropus afer afer | reverse complement strand
ATAGTGGCTAAGGCACTTGACTGCTAACCAGAAGGCTGGCGGTTCAAACCCACCAGCCACTCCTCGGAAGGAAGGTTGGGCAATCCTACTTCCGTAGTGGTAGTGATACTGCCTCGGAAACCCAAGGAGGGGTCACTATGAGTCAGGTGTGACTCGATGGTACACAACAACATTTTATATATTAATTATGTTGCTATTTGTATACACATGTTAACTGGCTAACAAATTCATATATCAAGTTATATTATGTAATAGGTATTGCCCTGTCTTCAATGAACATATAAATTTTTAACTTCTATTTAATCTTTATTTTTTAACCATTTAAATACAGTTATGTTTTGAATTCATACGGTTCAAAATGTCCATGTCACCACAGTTTCCTTCCTACCATGTTCCAGCCCCCTAGAATCTTCTGCAAGGGGCAACAGGGTCATTCGTTTCTTTTCCTTCCAAAGATAGTCTATTCCTATATAAGACACGGATGTCTTTTTTTCCTATGCCATTCAACATTATTTTTCTCTTAACATTAACCTCTCTGCACCATCCATTTTAGATTTCTTCACTATTTTTCACAGCTTCTTACCATTCCCTTGTGTCAAGACACCTTTGTTCATTCAACTATGTTCTTAGTGATGAGCTTTTAGGTGGTTTCTAATCTCTTACTATCATGGATAAGATCACCATGAATAATTGTGTACATTACATCATTTGGAACATGGGCACGTGGTCCACGCCTTTCCATCCATACTAAAGGTCACACGACCTCAGGTAGAGTGGATGTAAAGCAGTATGTTCTCTGGGACCCCTCCCAGCGCAGGTGTTGTAGGACTCAGGTGACCACCCAGCAGAGTCCCCAGGTGAAAACTGTCAGGATCCAGCCACTCCTGTCTTCCAGCAAAATCTAGCCCACCAGCATCAATACAACCTACCTGCTGTCCTGCCTCCCCTGGCTTCCCAGGAAATCCATCCAGGCCTTGCTCCCCCTGGCAAAGGAAGAGACAGGGAAAAATGAGGACTGGGCAGTGGTCACCAGGCAGCAGACCGACTGGATGCCCTGCAGTTGCCGTCTGAAGAGGAAGGATGAGCAAAGGCCCTGTGTCTGCACACACTTGGCATCCATGGTCCACTAGGTCCCGCGGGATACAGGGGAGTCACAAATAGTGTAGTGTTCCTGGGGTGCACAGTGTGCCAGAGGTCAAAGAGCATAGGTCACAGGCCAGAGAAATGCCCAGCCAGGCATGCTGGTGCTGGGGCAGAATCGGGGTCTCCTGAGCCTGCCTCGGGTATTTCTCCTCCCTGGGTTCTGTGCAGAAGACATGAGAGCAGCATGCTGGTCTCTTCCCTGGATTCCTGGATGGCTAAGCTGCCCAGGATTTAGAGCCCATGGGCTCCAAGGTCCTAACATTACAGATGAGGAAAGTGATGACCTTTGAGTGCATACCTGCTGCTAGAGTGGTCTTCCAGTTACCAGTCTGGTATTCCTCCTGGTCCCAGACCCCGATGGCCTCCCATCACATGCAGCATAAGCTCTAATTCCAGCCAGGCCACAGGTCTTCCACGCCCATCTCCATCCTCCCCTGCCAGAAGCCCTCTGCCTCAGTCAGGGCTCTGCCATTTGAGCACATGCTTCCCCTTTCCCGTTCTGCTTGGCCATCTGTGCCTCTTTTCAGACAGCCCACCTTCCATTCCAACCTCTGCCAACTAGCACTAGAAGGCAGCTTAGGGTGGTGGGAGGTACATGTGCTTTAGGGGAGACACACACAGGTTCTACTCTTCCATGTATTCACTCCGTGGCCTTGGACAAAAACTCTAATCCCTCTGAACCAAAATCTACTTGTTTAATAAAACCCATGGCTGAGTCAATTCTGATTCATAGTGATCCTGTAAGGACAGGGTAGAATGACCCCATAGCATTTCCAAGGCTGTCAATCTTTATGGAAGCAAAGCCCAAATGAAACTCACTGCTGTTGAGTCAATTCCAACTCACAGTGACCCTGTAGGGAATAGTACAACTGTTCCATAGGATTTCCAAAGCTATAATCTTTATGGAAGCAGACTGCCTAATCTTACTCCCAAGGAGTAGCTGGTGGATTTGAACTGCCAAGCCACCAGGGTTCCCTCTGCAGAAAGGAGCCCTGGAAGTAAGTGACAAGGATTCCTTACTCATTTATTAAATCCCAATACTCCAAATTCACTGCCATTGAGTGGATTCCAACTCATAGTGACCCCCATAGGGTTCCCTAGGCTATAAATCTTTATGGAAGCAAATTGTCTCATTGTTCTTCTGTGGAGTTGCTGGTGGTTCGAACAACCGACCTTCTGGTTAGCAGCCAAATGCCTTAACTACACCACCAGAGCTCCTTCTCATTTATCTAATAAACTAGACTCACTGCCATAGAGTTGATTTCAACTCATAGCAACCCCCATTGGTTTTCTGAGGTGGTAAATCTTTAGAGGACTACATTGCCCCATCTTCCTTCCACGGAGCAGCTGGTGGGTTTGGGTTTGAACCACCAGCCTTCTCATTAGCAGTCAAATGTCCTTAGACACTATGCCACCAGAGCTCCTTATTTGTTAGGAGCAATTAAAATATTCTTCTCATCTTTCCTTTGTTGGTTGGTTGCTTGGTCAGAATGTGTGATTAGGTCAAGTGTCTGGTCTTTAGCAGAAGACGACACATGGTAGATATCACTATTGCAACCCAACTCAAATCTGCCTCCTCCATGAAGACTCTCAGGATCTCCCGTCTCCCCATTCCTATCCAGAAGTAATTTCTCCTTCCAGAATCAAGTCGCCCTTCTCTTCCTCTCCCAGGACATGTGTGCCTTCACTGACTAAACTTTGTATGCCTCACCTTCCCCACTCTGCTGTGAGCCACAGAGGCAGGGCTTCACCTGACTTCCCCACTCTGCTGTGAGCCTTAGAGGCAGGACCCTCACCTAGTTTCTCCTGCACACACCACATTCTCAATGACGCTCATGGAATGAACAAGCATATGCATTACAGTGACGGGCTTCAGTTCAATAATTCATCAGTTATTCCAGAAGCACACACTCATCACCTTGGGGGATCCAGGCCACATGACATGGCCCAGAAACATGAGGAAGAATTGAGCACACTCTCTGTCCTCAGAGAGTTTTACCCATCCAATTATGATAGCAGACTCACCTGCTGAAAACAGGAAATCAACAGAGAAAATCAATAAAACCAAAAGCTGTTTTCCTGAAAATAAATCAATAAAACTGATGAACCTCTAGCTTGGCTAACTGGTCAAAAAGAGAAGACACACGTTACTTACACTAAAATTCACTAGGAGGCTATCACAATTGATGCCATGGTCATTAAATAGATAAGGCTGGCTGTTCAAATTCATCCAGAGGTGTCATGGAAGAAAGACCTGGTGATGTACTTCTGGAAAATACAGCCATTGAAAACTGTGGAGCATGTTTGTATTCCAAAACACATGGGGTCGCCATGAGTCAGAACTGACTCAATGGCAGTGCATTTTTTATGAACAATTCTAGGCCCTCAAACTTGATAACTAGATGAAATAGACCAATTCCTTGTAAGATACAATATACCAAAATTCACACAAGGAGAAATAGATCATCTCAACTTGGTTATATCTATTAAGGACATTGAATCAACAGTTAATAAGTTTCTAAAACTGAAAATACCAGGCCCAGAAGGTTTCACTGGTAGATTCCATCCAACATTCAAAGAAGAAATGTAGTGATTCCCTCTAATCTTCCCCAGAACACAGAAGCAGAAGAAACACTCTGTAACTCATTTTGTGAGACCAGCATTACCCTGACAGCAAACTCACCCATAAGCCAACTGTGGTCCCATGTGTGGTCTGGGAAGGAGGCTGAGAGTTCCCCTGGCTGGGCCCTTCCCTCTTGACATCTCCAGCCAACAAAGTCCATTAACAGGAAGCTCCACCATGATCTACCTTGTCCTTCAAGCAGAGGCTCTACCTCAATCCATTTCAAAGAGTAGCCCATCCTGGATGCACCAGCAGAATGAATGCTGGAGGTATCTGGGACCATGGCGCCTGGGACCCCAAGTGCTCTCAACCCCTTGATTTTGAGCAAGGGAGCCCCCCAGCTGCCAGTGGGCACCTGCTCTGTAAAGGTTCACCAATGACTGACTGAGTGTACGTCCATCCACGCAGCCCACATTGGACAGTCAACACACACTATTATAGCAACGACAAATAAAGACAGAAGAAGAATTGATGTATTTAACTTGTGATGTTGGTGAACAATATTGAATATACCATGGACTGCAAGAAGAACAAACAACTCCATCTTAGAAGAAATAAAACCAGAGTGTTCCTTAGAGGCACAGATGGCAAGACTGTGGCTCACTTACTTTGGGCGTATTGTCAGGAGAAGACCAATCACTAGAAAAGGACGTCATGGTTGGTAAAGCAGAAGGTTAGTGAAAATGAGGGAAACTCAAGTGAGATGGATTGAGACAATAGCTACAACAATGGTCTCAAACATACCAGTGATATAAAGATGGCTCAAGACTGAGCTATGTTTTGTTCTGTTACACATACAGTCATGATGAGTGGGAGCTGACGCAATAGAAACTAATAACAACAAAAACCTGGTGGACAACCCTGCTGACCCTTCAAGAACACCACTAATGGAGGGTGCCTCTCTTATTGATGATTTATTGTAAGGCAGGGTTGGAGGTCAAAATGGACAAGATGGGGGTGCCTTGGCGGGCAGGATGGATCATGGCATTAGATGCTAATGGAGTTCCTCCAGGTGCCATGCCTTGTATTTGCTTTCATAGCCCATTTAATTTGATCCTCATAGCCACTTCATGAGATAAGTATTATTAGCCTTCAATTTCAGATGAAGCCATAGACGGTCAGAGAGGCTAAGAGTCTGTCCTGGTGCCAGAGCTAGTAAAGGCAGAGCCAGGTGACAATCTAGCACTTCTGACGCCCAAGCTGGTACTCTTACCATCTTACTATGGCCACCTTCCTGAGCTTCCTTATTCCCAAGGTAAGGCAGATACCTAGAGAATCTCCCAGGAGCCTCAGGGCCTTTCAATGTTCATAGCCTCCCAAAGCTGTCAGATGGACAAGGTTTTCCAGAGCTGGAGGCCCCAGAAACCAATGCTGACCCCATTAGTGATTTGCCTTACAATTTTCCAATCACCCCAAGTGCAGTATCCCTGGACAGCCTGCTTGGACTTCACTGCCCCTCCATCAGCAGGACTACCTCCTGCAAACAGAGCCTCTGTCACCTTGCTGCACCTGCAGGAAAAGCTTGAAGCCAGGGCCACCTCCACCTCACTGAGAACACCCTGCTGTGTGCTGTTGGGTGGGGCCTCGGTGGCAGATGGGTGGTGGCTCCCTGGCAGGGTGGCTCTGGAGCACGGGCTCAGCTCCACGCCAGCAAGGGCAGGCAGCTGGCTGGCCTATCTCGGGAAGATGGACACTCCATTCCTGCTGATGTAAGGGAATCAGCAGAGGCTCCTGACAAAATAAACACTTCTAAGTACCCACCAAAGAGCTCTGGTGGTGCAATGATGAAAGCAATTGGCTGCTAACCAGAAGGCTGGCAGTTCAAACCCACTAGCTGCTCCACAGGAGAAAGATGAGGTAGTTTGCTTTGTAAAGATTTGCACCCTTGGCAGTCCTATGGGGGTAGTTCTGCTCTGTCCTAGAGTGCTATGAGGTGGAACGGACTCAAAGGCAGTGAGTTTTTGGTCAGTTCCCACCGGATGGAAGAACTGGAAATGACCCCAGGGATCAATCAGTGCATGTGCCTCATTTAAGAGATGGGGGATGGAGGGCAGAGAGGAGGCCAGCTCCCCTCAGTCACCTGCATGGCAGCAGGGAGCAGAAGTCATGCTGTGTCACAGAGTGCACAGGCTGTGCATCCACTCCTCTGTCTCTGTGTCCCTCCATCTCCGTCTCTGTCCTTGCCACTCCCTGTTGTTGTTGTTGTTGTTATGTGCCGTCGAGTCATACCTGACTCATAGCGACCCCTCCTTGGGTTTCCGAGGCAGTATCACTACGGAAGTAGGATTGCCCAACCTTCCTTCTGAGGAGTGGCTGGTGGGTTTGAACCGCCAGCCGTCTGGTTAGCAGGCAAGTGTCTTAGCCACTATGCTACCAGAGCTCCCTGCCACTCCCTACTCGCTACAAATATGAAACACATGGTCCAGCACTTTTCTAACAACTTTACAAATACGTTGTTGTGATTGGTGCCATGAGGCAGCCCTACTCATGGCAACCTCACATGTAACAGTAGGATGGTTGCTGGATCTTGGGCACATTCGTGATTGGTGACATGTCTGAGTCCACTGTTGTGTCCACTGCATCAAGCCATCTCACGGAGGGCTTCCCTCACTTTGGCTGGCCCTCCACTTTGCCAAACACGATGATGTCCTTCTCCACTGATTGGTCCCTCCTGATGACACGTCCAAAACAAGCAAAGTCAAGTCAAGTCTTGAATGATACTCTATCATCCATAGGGTTTTCACTGGTTAATTTTCAGAAGTAGAATGTCTTTCTCAGTCTGGAAGGTCTGTTGAAACCTGTCCACCATGGGCAACTCTGCTGGTACTTGAAGTACAAGTGTCCCAACTTCTAGCATCACAGTAGCACTCAAACCACCACAGTATGGCAGACTGACAAATGAGCTAAAATAAATTCCTTTGATCCTCACAGGACACTTATGTGGTAGATACAATTACTCTTCTCATTGAGGAAATCTGAGACTCAGAGGTGAAACAACTCTTCAAAGATCACACCACCAGCAGAGCCCAGAGCTGGCATTCAAATGCTACAACTTGTCTCCCAAATCATCACTCAGCTTCCCCTGCCCATGAAGACATGGCTGGGGAAGGCAGGAGTTCACAGCTTGGCGAGACGCAGGCCCCAGCTAAGCTCCTCTTCTGGACTCCACACCTCAAGGTGGCCCTTCCCTTCCTGAGCTTCCCAGAAAGGGGGCACCTGCAGGAGAAGGGCTGAGGACTGACAGGAGCCCAGGGCACACTGATTTTGCTGCGTTCCCGACAGCACTCCAGGCCTGATGCACCAGGGAGGGGAAGCTCGGTTAGGATAAGAAGTTTCCAGCACTTGCTTACTTGTAATGGGCCACACAGCACTGGGAAACCCACTACCTCTGGGCCTCAGTTTCCCCATCTGTGCAATTAGGAGACTTCTCTTTTACAGGTCGGATAATTTAGGGTTTTGCTAGGACAAATCTTAACACAAGTTTCCAGAAGCTTGCTGGGAATGTTGTTCAACACTACGTGGAAAAAAGGCTGTTGCTTCAACACAGTGTTTTTGCGAGAACAAAGACCTGAATGTGTGCAGACTGACTTTCTCCTAAAGTACAAGTGGGGGAAGGAAATCAATGGCTGGTGCTGTGCCGGTTGTGTGCTGCACGCTTGGCTTCTGTTCTCACAGCCAAGCTTCCCACAAGCCTGTGAGGGCAGTGTCACTATTTCCATGCTGTAGATGAGGAAGTGGAGGCTTCTGTCAATCAAGTAGCCATCTGGCTTGTAAGCGTCAGAGCTGGCTGTCACATAGGACATCACAGTTATGGACCCTTGTGTGGGGGAGCCACCTTCCTAGAGTGACCAGGGCTTCTGGGTGTCAATATCGGACCTAGGACTGCTGACCAGGGCCCAAGGGAGAGTCCTGGGGACCCCGCATCCTCTCCAAATGGAGTCTTCTGGCTATCTCTGTCCATACTACTATTCTAGTTCCCACTGGTCAGAGTTCTCCAGAGAAGTAACAGAGCAATAGCTGTTGTTGTGTGGCATCGAGCTGATCCCAACTCATAGCAACCCTGCAGGACAGAGTAGAACTACCCCATAGAGTTTCCAAGGCTGTAATCTTTACAGAAGCAGGCTGGTAAATCTTCCTCCTGCAAAGTGGCTGGTGGGTTTGAACTGCCAACCTTTTAGTTTGCAGCTGAGATTCTCAACAGCTGCACAACCAGGGCTCATATATATTTGGCTCACACAATTGTTGGGGCCAGCAAGTCCAAACTCCATAGGGCAGGCCAGCCACCCAGTGGGAGTGGACACTGCATCTTGAGGCAGAATTTCTTCTTTGGGAAATCTCCAATGATGCTCGTAAGGCTTTCCAGCTGGATGGGGGGAGGCCCACCCCCATTAAGGTAATCGTGTTCTCTACACAAAGGAGATAAGCACACCCACCGAACACACGTCACAGCAACACCTGGACTGGTGTTTGAGGAAGGACCTGGCCATGTCGGCACGTGAAATCCACCATCTCATTACCCTTCTCATAGGGGATCTGGTCTCAGGGCAGGCAGCCTGCTAACCAATTCATCTTCCATCCATTCATCTACTTGGCAAATGCTTATTGGGAGCCATCTATGTGCCTATCTCTGTATAAACACTGAGCCCCTCACCAGGCACCTACACCTACAGGCCGAGTTTGGTTTCTAAATGTCTGTCCCCTAATCCTCCGATCTCGAAGGCAGGAACCAAGCCTCCATCCACCCTGCAGTCCTGCAGTTGGCACAGGGCCTGGCAGGCAGCAGGCTTTCAGTAGCTTCTTGAGGGAAGACTAAAGCCGAGGGGTTTGCCATGACCCTCAGGCCAGGGGATGGGCATACACTCACCCCCCCAGGGGAGCCAACCAGACCTCCACACACTTGGGCCTCCAGCAGGAGTCACCACTGAGCTCATCACACTCCTCAGTTAGCCTCACCTTTCTCTCACTGTCCCACAGCCCAGGTCCTGGAGCAGGGCCCCAAACCCTTCTCGCTTCCTCTCAGGAATTTCGCATCAGAGCCTGGTTCTGTTGCCCACCACAGCTGCTCACAGTGTTACCATCAACTCTCCTGCCTTGGGCCTGAGTCCTCAGTTAATCCAAAGGCCACTTCCAGGTCTCTACAATGCCAAGACCAGGAACACTGGGCCCCCAAGATGAGATCTGACTGGTAAACACATACATAGACCCATATCCAAACTCTCCAAACAATCAAGAAAGGCAAGCCCTCCCCACCCTGGGGTAAAGGTTGCCTATTAAAATTACAAGGATTGAAGTTTAATATGCAGACAAACAAAAACCATGCTTTGGAGCCTGAGATGGGATAGAACTCTAGTCCCTACCTCCCTTAATCACAAAGAACTTCTGGAAAGCAACAGGGCAATATGCTTCCAGAGCCTCAGAAAGTTCATTTTCTTGGACCAGTAATTTCCCTTCTGGGACACCAGCCTAAGGAAATAATCCTAAACTTGAAAACAACAACAACAAAAAACTATGGGTTTAAAATGTTCACCAAAGCATTATTTTTAATAGTGAAGAACCAGA
>NW_006921656.1:3567471-3570534 GCF_000298275.1 Orycteropus afer afer | reverse complement strand
TCACAACCTGGCAGCATGGTTGTGAAGGAATGGAGGACCTTCCCTACTCAAATGCTAGTGGCTCCAGCTGTCCACAGTTGCTGGCTGCGGCACACGTGGCTGCCCACACCCCTTGGTGAGTGACACTCAGGTGCAGCTCACTAACACCACAGGTGAGCAGAGCGCCTCCGGCTTGGGGGCACAAGTGTCTCCATGGGCTCCCTCTCGTTTGAGAGTCAGGGAAGCTGAGGAGTGGAGAGGCCATGTGGATCACACATGGCTGTCCAAGTCAGGGGGGGGTCCGCAGCAGCCACTGGGAGCCTTTGAGTGCTAGTCCAGGGCCTTGCAAACCCTCTCTCCTTGGTCTGGAAACCCTGAGCCTTTGTGGAGAGGACTTCAGGGTCCTGCAGGTAAGAGACTACAGCCTTCCTGGCACCAAATTGATGTTTAGGGTGGGAAACTAACACCTTGTCTGCACAGGCCCCCCTGCCCCCCTATGCGCACACCTGCACGCACACAGTGATACACCTGCACGCACACAGTGATACACCTGCACACACCTGCATAAACACAAACATGCCTGCATACACTCACACATGCCTGCATACACTCACATACATACACACTCACACACGCACGTGCACCCACACAAGCAGGTACTGATGACTAAGAGAACTATGTAAATACCTTTTCTCCTCGGGTGCCCTTTTCACCTCGCTCTCCTTGGAGACCCTGGGGACAAAAGAGCAGTGACAAGGTGTCAGGCAGGCTTCTTTATTCTCACCATCCAAGAGCTGAGCCGAGAGCCTGTGGGGAGGCTGCCTGGCCGCCTCTGGGCCAGGGCGAGGGCTGGGTGCTGGGAAAGAGCCCGTCCATTCAGGCAAACCACACAGCGGACCTGCACCCTTCCCACTGGTACTGCCAAGGTCACTTCCCTAAGGGGTGAGCACTGAGGGCTGGTCCCCTGGCTGGGATTAGCCAGGTCCCCGCTGCCCCAGACTGAGACACACCCTGGCTCCTAAGCTCATCTGGCCGCTTCCAGGGAATGGTGGTAAAAAATATTCTTTGGACCAAGTGTCAGAGATGCCTGTGGTAGAAATGCAGGTTTCTGGGAACCTTCCAACCCTGGGGCTGCGTTCTCGGGAATGGCCGAGGGATGTGCATTTTCAACTTGCTGCTGGGTGATTCTTGAGGATTATGGGTTGAAGAATGCCTGGTTCTCACAGGAAGAGACTGGCAAGTCATTGTCATCACGTCTGACAAGGGAGCACCCTCACACGTGGCTGCTGGGTTTTCATAGGGCCCGGCTCCGAGTCCTGTGGAAGGGAGCACCCCCTGCCCCAGGCAAGTGCGTGACTTACAGGGGCTCCCACGTGTCCAGGGGGTCCGGGAAGTCCAGACGGTCCTCCGGGCCCCTGCAGGAGAGGGTTCACAAAGGAAAGCACAAGATCAGAGGGGCGCTCACTCAGTGCCGTGTTCAGGGAAAAGATTTGCTGCCTCTTGCCTCCACCATATGCTGCCCACGCCATGTACACAGGCTTTCCCTAATGGCTACTACAATAATTTGGTTACATTCATTAATGACAGGAGTCCCTGGGTGGGAATGGTTAATGCACTGGGCTGCTAACCAAAACGCTGAAGGTTCAAGTCTACTCAGAGGCACCTTAGATTAAAGGCCTGCTAATCTACTGAAAATCAATCATTGAAAACTCTATATCTACTCTGACACACGGGGGGTAGATAATTTGACAGCAACTGGTGCTGGTATTAACGGTGCCTGGAGGCCAGAATTGACTCAATGGCATTGAGTTTCCTTCTTTGGTAAAACAATTTGCAGATGTCTATTCCATCCACTGAAATATTTTGGCGGCATCTATCAGTATCTGAAATAACGTGATGATACCCACTAACGACTGTTAAAACAAAAATGCTCCTTCAGACAAGAGTAGCCCAGGTTTTGGAATCCATCCTACTGAAATAAACACGCAATACAAAGAGAGAGCACACACATGCATGCACACACGTACACATGTGCATTACGGCCTTCTTGGTTTTAATGAAAAACCAATCAGAGACCACTGTCAGGGCCACAAACAGAGCACAGGATATATAAATTATGATGCATTCACATCATGGAATACCATGCAGTTATCGAGAGAAGGAGCTAAAACCCACTGCCCTCCAGTCAATTCTGACTCATAGCGCCCCTAGAGAACAGCACCTCATAGGGTTTCCATGGCTGTCAATCTTTACAGCAGCAGACTGCCTCATCTGTCTCCCACAGAGCAGCTGGTGGGTTTGAACTGCCAACCTTGCGGTAAGCACCGAAGCGCTTAACCTCGGTGCCACCAGAGCTCCTCAGAGAATGAGCTGGCTCCATCTGTACTGAGGCGCAGAGATGCCTCAGATCTCTTGTTAAATGAAAATGACACATGGCAGAGTACTGGACAATCTCATTTTTAAGAGACTTCAGGAGAAATCATGTGTGTACATACACACTACACACACAAGCACGGCAACAGCTGCATGGGAAGGGCAGGGAGCGAGCCCGTGAGGTACTTCCCCTACATGGAAAACAACTGAGTCCTGAACACAGGCTTGTCCCCAGAGACACTTACCCGCATGCCCACCTCGCCAGGCAGCCCTGGCTCTCCCGGCTCTCCCTGCATGCAAAACAGGACACGGTCATGATCGGGGGACATACACCCTGGCCCACCAGGGGTCCTCTGGGGTACTCATTTCCTGGAATTCAGAATGTACCCCAGAAACTATGTGCCCATGGGGGTCAGGGCCTAGGCTGCCCACAAACCCTTGTTCTACAAAGCAGCCAGCCACCTTCCTCCCGTGCAGAACGGCCTCAGCTCCCACCTGCACCTGCTGCTGCAGCCACAGAACTAAATCAGATCAAGCACAGCAACAGGGTCACAAAACCAGTTCTGATGAGAAGGGATTTGGCTCCTGGGGGGTGGAGAATATGTGGGGAGGGAGCCCAGCCATTCCCGGGACCCCATGTTCTCTCCTGGTCTCCACCCCAGACTTCCTGTCCTGAGGTGGTATCTGCTATGGGATTACAGGGTGCCCACA
>NW_006921656.1:3534765-3566201 GCF_000298275.1 Orycteropus afer afer | reverse complement strand
CTGTAATGGTAACAGTCACTGCAGCACTGTTCACAAAAGCCAGTAGGTGGACACAACCTAAATGCCCATCACCAGATGAAGGATAAACAAAGCGTGATCCATACATACAGTGGAACACCACTCAGCCCATCGGATAAATGAAGTCTCGATGCGTGCTGCAGTATGGATGGGGCTTGAAGACATTACGCTGAGTGAAATGAGCCGATCACAAAAGGACAAACATTGTATGACCTCACTTACATAAAAAGATAAGAAAAGGCAAATGTATCGAGAAGAAAGTTTATTAGTGGTTACCAGGGGTAAGAGGGAAGACCTGGTGACTGCTTCTGGAGACATTACAGACTAGAACACCTACAGGGCAACCCATGGGATTGCTTTGAGTCAGAGTATACTTGATGCACCTGGCCACAACAACAACTGCAACCTTCACAAAAGCAGATCACCAAGTCCTTTCATCTGCAGGACCCTCAGTGTGTTTGAACTACCAAACTTCAGGCTAGCGGTCCAACTCAGACTACTTGAGCCTCCCAGGCTCCTTTCTATACTTCTAGGGCCACGCTGAAGATTTTCCATCACAAAAGAGTCCAGACTTTCCATTAGGAAATGTCCTAGATGGTGTTTTCCTCCAGAATCAGGCCTATGCTGGTGCAGGGCTCCCGAAGGCTGATTACCCACTTAAAATGGCAGTCCTTTAAAGGCCAGTCTGTCATGTAGAGCCTGCAGGTCATGAAGTCCTACAGCTGAAGGCAGAGTGAGGAGTGTCTTAATGAGTCCCTGTCTCAGGAACAAAGGGGAGGGAGCACAGGACACTGGAATGCCCAGGACCATCCAATATAGGGAACCAGGGACAACGACAGAACTCCAGAGAGTTCCAGAACTTGGCCTTCTCCCATAGCTGTTGGTTCTTTCAAATAAATGTTCAACAAAATGTGCCCTGTATGAATTGTCTCACCCACAGGATGGTAGATTAGGGATGGGGAGGTAAGATTCAATCTCCTCCATCTTGATAGAGCCTGGCTTTGCACAGGACCCCACAGGCATTGAGAGTCTTTCAAAAGCCTATGTGTGTGTCCAGAGGGAGACAGTGGGGGATACTCTTGTACTTGAAAATTAGTCTTGGAGTGGGGAACCCCTGAGAAACAAGAGGGACAGCATAGTGTGGTGGAAAGATAGTGATCTCTAGAGCTGGCCAGACACAGCTCCAATTCTTCCTCCCTCACTCAGTACCACTGGCCTTGGCCAAGTTAGCGAGATGCTCAGAGCTCATGGTTCTCATCTTAAATCAAGATTGGAAAATGAGTTTCAGAATCCGTGCTTCCCAAGGAAACTGACAATGTGCCCACTGGTTTTAGATGACTGGGGTCCGAGAGCCAGCCTCTTCTGCCTTGTCACAGGGATTGAGCTAGCCTTGCTTTGTATTCTAAGAAACTGACCAGTAGACTACTTAGAGGGGAATATTTTCTGGGTCAAGAGGGTAATGACTCCCAAAGCCTCTCCTTTTCCATCTTATATGGTTAAGATAATCACACTGGCCCAACAGACAGACATTCTGAGGAATTTCCATTTCTAAATCATCACAAGAGCCAACAATTTCATCAGATGGGTTGCTGTCCTCTCAAAAATGATGTCCCCAATAAAAAGCCAGCTTCACCCAGATATTTCATGGGTTAGTGTCACTTAATTCCAGCATTACAGAACACACACACACACACACACACACACACCATGATGTCCCTCCCCATATTCTCCACCTGGACTCACCATCCACTCCTTCAGTGACTTCAAAAAAAGAAGGTTTGAGCCCCAGACTGCCCATGCATAGATCCATATGCCAATAGGAAAGTCACTTAACCTATGTGACTCTTGAATTCATCAGCTGTAAAATGGAGGCCAGTACTTCTTTCACACAAGAAATTAATATGAACATAACTTGGAGACTATAAAATATTACTGAAACTCCAGCTGTTTGTATGGTATTCAGAACTAAGAAAGTACCAAAAACCCATGGAGTGGGCCTTGAAAAGGGGTGAGGAAGAAACTAAAGAGAGCCTATAATTAGTAAGGTCAGGCTTAGACAGTGAGATTTCCAAAGGAAGATGTGTAGCTAAGACCACTGTAAAGTACAGAAGGAAAGGGAAAAGGAGGGAAGGGAGAAAACAGAGAAAAAAGAAATAGAAGGAAGAAGGATAGGAGGAAAGAGTGGAAAGAAGGGAGAGCGAGGGAAGGAAGGCACTAGATTGGAGGGAAGGCAGTAGATTGGAGGGAAGAGGTCTGGCTCCACAGGAGGCCTTTGCCTTGTCTTAGCTGAGCAAGTCCCTTCTCCTCTGGTCTCTATGATACGGGTGATGCACGAGGAATAGCACCTGTGGCCCAAGATGGCAGATAAGATGCCCTGAGACGGTGCCTTGGGAAATGCCTTATACACAGGGAAATTCTAAACAAGTACTGGGCTATTATTTTGGGAAGACAACCAGAACCTCAACACTCGGGTTTTAAAAGCAAGACAAATCATGAAAAACATGTTACAGAACAAGATAATAAGGCCCAGGGAAGACAGCCTCACTCACCTTCGCTCCAGCCGCTGCACCCAGTATCAGCCTTCATTCCAACATCTGGGCTCTACACTCTGAGGTCTCAGCTGCCCCTCAACTCCCAGCTCCCCACCCCACATGCACACTGCCTCATGACCCCATTTGGAGCACCCTGGGAGGGCTCACATGCCAACAGGAAATTACCTCCCCACAGACACCCACCTGTCCGCATCCGGAAGCTTAGTCATCAGGCACCACACAGAAAAAAGAGGCAGCGGGCAGCCCCCTTGCTCTTCTGGTTAATTAAACATCAAAGCTGACATTTAAATGCTCACCAAGACACTGCTCGAGGGGCTGCATCACAAGGGTCAGGAAGCAGAGGACTTCAGGGGGGTGCCGAATACTAGGCACTGGTTCTTACAGTGAGGTCCCCAGACCAGTCAGTCACCCCAGTATCACAAGGGCCCTTGTTAAAAATGCAGATTCCAGACCTGCCGAATCAGATACTGGGGGTGGGCCGGGAAATCTGTGGCCTCCCCAACCCTCCAGGTCATTCTGAAGTCTCTCAAGTCTGGCAAACACTGCTTGGGGCTGATAAATGCAGGTTGTGGGACAAAAAACAGGTGCCGTGGAGTTAACACCAACTCATGCCCCCTGCCACTGTGTGTCAGTGTGGGGCTGTGCCCCACAGGGTTTTCATTGGCTGATTTTTCAAAAGTAGGTCTCCAGGTCTGTCTGCCAAGCACCTCTGGTTGTACTCCAACCTCCAACCTTTCAGTTAGCAGCCAAGTGGCTCTGTGGTCAAAAACAGAAAATCTCACTGCCATCAAGTTGCACTGTAGAGAGGCTGTCAAGCTCTATGGAAGCAGACTGCCTCGCCTTTCTCCCATGCAGCTGGGGGTTTGAACCAAATGCCTTACCCACTACACCACCAGAGCTCCTTCAGGTGGTCAGAAAAGGTGAGTTCGAATCACTTGCACCTGGTCTAATGGTTAATCAACTGAAACACAAGGTACAATACAATCTACCTTAAAATTTACCTTAAACAGCATGTGCATACTTCTTGGCAGAGAGTAAATGCTTATCAGTACCACGTACGGTTATTCTTAGGTGCTTAGGGAACTACTTCAGATGAAGGGAAGGGCATCCATGCCTTTAAGTCAGCCGCCTAGACTGGTTTTCTAATAACCTGCTCTGGCCTACCTGGAGCCTGGGGAGTTGGAGGAGTTGCCCTGAGGCGGGGCAGATGAGTTCTGACATTTTACAGCTGTTGGTGCCTCTGGGGACAAGACCTCATTGATGCCTCGGACTCAGAAGACATCATCTGGTGTATGAAATAATGGTGCAGTGGCAATTATAACAAGCACTTTGGAGCACTTTTTATAAACCTAAGTCATCTATTTTCATTAGCTCATTTCATCCTTACAGCAACCCTCTGAGGCAAGTGTTATTAGAACCCCAGTATATAGATGAGGACAGCAAGGATCACAGGGCTAGGTCATTGACCTGGTGTCACATAGCTGCTAAGTGTCTGAGCAGTGGTCTGAGCCCAGCCTGGCTGTGTCTAGAGTGGCACCCACAGGCTCCAAATCCTTCCCAGGCCAGCAGCCCAGCATTTCTCCATCCCATAAATGCTTGTTTCCTCCAGAATGAAGCCCTTGGTCCTGTGACTGGTCGATTAGACTTGACAAGAGTCTGAGTGTCAGACGGAGCTGGAGGGAAAAGTGCAGACTTTCCTAATCCAGCTCTGCCTGCCCGGGGCTGTGAGATCCCGTGAACACCAAACTCCTCCAAGGTGTCCTTCAGCACCAAGGACAGGACCCGTGGCACCTTTATTTATTCCAACTCTCAGCATCCAACAGGGCTATTTGAGGGCACGTAAGCAGCTAAATTTATCTCCCCCTAAACCCTTTAATTATTGTAAAAATAGAAGGCACTCAACCAGTTCTTCAACTCGATAAGCATGAATAATGCACATTAATGCTCAGGCTAAGAATAGGAGATGGGGGCGCTGATTAAACAGCCAGAGCAGAAAGGGACCCAGAGCTAGCAGCAAACAGCATAAACACATCTTACAAGTTTCACACACACAAACACACGCATATAATTTATGGTTTTTTTTTTCCCCCTCAGAGTCTCTGTCATGCAGTCACTACATAAAAGAGGTGCTGATTTCCATGTGGGCATGGTTTTTAAGGATCAGGAATTCCCAGACAGGAGCACACTTTCAGGAGAAGGGCAGGGAAGGAGTGATGGTCATCACCTGCAGGACTGAGCATATGGGAATCTGGAGCCAGACAGAGGCACTGGTGGGTCAGTGGTAGGAAGCTCAGGTCCCACACGGGAGACCCGGGTTCAATTCGCAGCCAGTGCACCTCAGGCACAGGTACCACCCACATGGCAGTGGAGGCCGGCATAGCACTGTGACGCTGAACACGTTTCAGTGGAGCTCCCGGACAGAGAGGGACTAGGAAGGAGGTCTGGTGATCTACTCCAAAAGTCAGCCAGTGAAAACTGCACAGATCACAATCGTATGATCTAGAACCGGCCATGGGAATGGCACAGGACCAGGCAGTGTTTCATGCCATTGCACACGGGATGGGCATCAGTCAGGGGCTGACTTTATGGCAACTAGCAAGAGTCAGGTTTACCAGGCTCAGCCCTGCCCACTGGCCAGTCCCAGGGTCCCGGGCATGACCCAGCCTACTTGAAGGCCATATTTACTAGGCTCAGGCCTGCCCACTGGCCAGCCTCCATGAAGGGGCTCTAAGAGGCTATGACATCATCTGAGTAACTGGCACAAATTAAGATGTCAATGAAAGCTGATGTTATGACTTTTCCACTACACGGCATCTTCTTTTGAGACAAACTCACTCGATCGCAGAAAAAATCAGAGTGTTGTTGATCGATTCCACATGGTGGGCTATTGCTTATGTTCCATCCCAGGCCCTTGGGAAGAACAGTGACAATAAAACAAAGATGTGCCCACTATCCCTCACTGTAGCATGTGTTTCACCTGCAGCAAACTCAAACCCAACTCACAGCAACCCACAGGACACAGTAGAACCGCCCCATAGAGTTTCCAAGGCTGTAATCAGACAGAACCAGACTGCCACATCTTCCTTCTATGGAGTGGCTGGTGGTTTGAACCGCCAACATTTTCTTTAGCATCTGAGTGCTTAACCACTGCACCACCAGGGCTCCTTCACTTGCACTAGGAGCCCTGATATTTACGAGCTCCTGGTGTTTTCTGGAGGTCTTTCCTGGTCACTGCCTTGGAAGGGAGGCACCAGGAGGAAAAGCCCCGTGCAGCAGGGGCCCTCCTCGTTCCCTGTGCAGTCTACTCCCACCTCCCAGAAACTCCCCTCTTACAATCTCCGGTAGAGCCTGCCTTTGAGACACAAAAGGAAGGACCAGCTTGGGTGGGAAGGACCATTCTTGTGGCACAAGATGTGTCCGTCACATTGGGATCTGAGACTGTCACTGTGAAAGCAGAGTTGGCTGTCACCTGCAGTTAAGACCTGAGGCACAAAGGTGGCTGCTGCGTAGGTAGGTAGGTCCTTTGGTAAGATGAGATCAGGGGCTGCTTCAAGGTCCTCATCTAGTCAAGACTGGGCTGTGTGTGTGGACATCACTTCTAGCCATTGACATGGCCCTACTAGCCGTATAGCCATCAGAACTCCTTTTCTAAAGCACAGTCCTGCTTAAACCTGTTGAGCTCGCAGAATCAAGTCCAGGTTGCCGTATTCACTGGTACACACTCTTCATCCCCTCACCCCTTCTAACCACAGGTGAAGAAGGCTGAGGTCATCATACTCCAGAATTGGTGTCCCACATGTGTGTCCTGGCCCTGAACACAGTGTCTGGCCCTAAGTAGTTGGTGTCCCTCAGTCCATATGTTTCCCTGCCCCAAGCACAGTGCCTGGCCCTAAGTACGTGGTAGTCATGAGTTTTCCCAGTCACTGAACAAACCAGAACTTATTGTAAACAACTTTGTCACACTTCTACAGGGTCTTAGTGTGAAAACATCAGTGTGAGTGTTTCTCTGAGCCTCAGTGGCCTTTTCCATGAAACAGGGATAAAAATAACTTCTTCCTGCAACTGTTGGGAAGAATAAGTCAATGCACTTGGAAGGGAATGAGTCAGTGCACGGCACATTGAAAGGCACTGGGGAGGGAGCACCCCTTGGTATGGGGTGCGGGGTCATAGGGAGGGAGGCAGACACGTGCAGAGAGCACCCAGGGAAGACAATTAAGACACATGGGGAAGAGACACGAGGCCTGCATCACAGCTGGCAGGAAGAGCACCCAAACACACTGAACATCATTTTCCAAGCTCCATGGAGTGGGCTGGTATCCTTTAGGGGCATGGCCTGACTGTAGCAGCGTTTCAAGATCAAATGCAACTTCACGTGCAGTTGACATTTCAAAGGCTGCATGTTCAAGCCAAAGGAAGATATTCAGAGCTGAGGCATTCCCCAACCCACTAGGGGTGTAGCTTTTGCGCAGGGGGTCTCCCATCTCCCCCCAGTTGACATTCCTTTCCTGAAAACCAGTCTGTATCATGGCCCACAGCAAGAGGGGAGTAGCCTACTTACTTCAATTCCGAAGGACCACTTTTATGGCCAAACCTCAGGAAGCTGTGGGCTCCCGGGAGGCAGGTTTGGTACACATGCAGCCAGAACCCTACTTTTCCAAGAGCCAGCTGCCTCCTTCATTCCGTCCTGACTGGCCGCTGACCATTCCCACCGTGTCGGCTCCCACTCACGGTGGCCCCGTGTACAACAGACCAAAGCACTGCCTGGTCCTGGGCCATCTGCAAGCTCACTGGTCCACTGTTGTGGCCCCTGTGTATCTGGGCGCCTTCCAACATGGCAGCTCATCTTCCAGCACAACATTGCACGATATTCTGTCGTGATCCATTCACAGTCAACCTCCAGACCTTTGTTCCCAGTCTGTCTTAGTCTGGAAGCTCCACTGAAAACTCTCCACCATGGGGGACTCTGCTGGTCCTCGAAATGCCAGCGGCCTAGCTTGCAGCATCGTGACAGCACATAAGCAACCACATCAGGACAGACTGACAGATGGGGGTGTTCCATCCTTACGGTCTCACTATTCTCTCATCAGTTGTCCAATTAACACCTTGTTCATTTAGCTCCAGTGTAGACTCTGCTCCAGGATGATTCCAGACTTCACGCTGCTCTAGACTCTGGCGTCATCCTCAGACCACTCTTGAGGTTTGAACATGCTGGCATCCCAGGAAGGTGGACCAACCTCAGCAGTCTGTTTGGTTCAGAGCTCCTTGTTTCCCATGTTCATTCTCTGGCAGCTCTAGGGTCTCAGTCAAAATGGAAGAAAACCATAAGAGATAACAGAGCAATGTTTGTGTCGCCCAAAGTTCTGTCTGCTGCTGAGTAAATGAACTCAACAAAATTCAGCTCAGTGTCTCCTCTTTGCTGTTTTTTATTTTTTATTAATTTTTTTTCTGGAGCAGCACACTGTGAAATCTGAGCATAAAATCCATATGAAGTGTTATTTATTGCCATATGGATTTCTGTGAAAACGCTGAAGAAAGGACTTTCTGGTTGTAGTTTTGTTTTGGTTTTCCTCTGCCAAATGCTGAGTGCTTGGTTACTGATTGCACATGGCTTTAGGGGACACTCGGCCTCAATTTCATTTCCTGTGGGTCTCAAGGGCTCCTTGCTCTCTACAAAATGTCATCCAGCCTCGGCCAGGGTCTGGGAAGACTCCCCCTACTGTGTCCCTTGATGGTGAATTTTATGTGTCAACTTGGGAAGGCTATAGTTCCCAGTGGTTGGGGCCACTGTTCTGTAATGTGATGTAATGTAATGACCTTCTGTAATGCACTGTATTTTCACATATAATGCACCCACATAAATAATGTGCCCATGCATATAATATGTACAGTGCACATAAGAAACTAATGTGTAAGGAGGGTTGGTGGTTTGCAAAAAAACCAGGTAACCTGCACCTTATTTGCATAAAAATATGGTAAGCCAATGTCATGCGATCAATGGATTAGTTGAAAAGGGAATTTCCTGAGGCGTGGTTGGCATCAGACTACAATGTAAATATGTTGGCAGCACTCTCTCTCCCTCCTTCCAGTCTGCACTGTTTCTGTTACCAGAGCTATGGATCTGAGGCCTCAAGCCTGCAGGAGTCTCCAGCCTGATCCATGGATTTGGGACCTGCCAGCCCCTACAGTTGCATGAGCCAACCCCTTGAAGTAAACAAATCTCTCTCTCTCTCTCTCTCTCTCTCTCTCTCTCTCTGGATTGGGCAGCATCTTAATCATGACTCTGTCCATGTAGAAGCAAGGGTGGGGGAATAAAGGTGGTACAGTGATGCCCTTAAAGGGGCAGGGAGAAGACTCAGGCTGCAACAGAACCATGTAGACAGACTTTGCTATGTGTCTCTTCCACTTGACTTAGGAGCTCCTGGAAGGTGGGGTCCAGCCCTGGTTTTAGTACCTGGATTGGTATTAAATAGAAAATAATAATGACAAATAGATACTCAGTGGTGGAGCTCTGGTGATAGCTCCTTGGGTAGCCTCTACTCAAGGAGAAACCATGTCACCCCTTACTGAATTTTAGTGATAACTTCTAGCAAAAACAGAAAGTGATACAGGCCCTGGGATGGATTTTTAACATGTACCTACTGTGTGCCAGACTAGGTAAGGCATCTGCATCAGCATTACAAGCCTCCTCTAAGCCAAGAACAGGCCTGGGAAATAGGCATCACAGTTGATTCCGACTCATAGCGACCCCCATTGGGTTTCTGAGGTGATAAATCTTTACAGAAGTGGATTGCCCTGTCTTCCTTCCACAGAATGGCTGGTGGGTTTGAACTGCCAACCTTTTGGTTAGCAGTCAAATGCCTTAAGCACTTGCCACCAGAGCTCCTTCTAACCCAAGAACAGCCCTGAGAGACAGGCATCACAGCCCCCTTTCACAGATGAGGAAGCTGAGGGATACCATCTGAAGATGGCCCAGCCAGCTACGCAAGAACTGGATCCAAACCTAGGTCTACCCAACCCCTAAAACCTGCTTTCTTTCCGTCACCTGTGCCCACAAATCCAAGCGTCCCTTTGCCCTCTTCCCTCCCAGATGCCAGCTTCCTAGGCTGAAGAGAATTACCCAAACAACAGCAGAGCCTTCCCACCATGGCAAAGCGTGAGTCTCCACACAGAGGAAAACTGGAGAGATGCTCCAGCTTCCAGACACTAGAGGGCGTTGTAGGTCCAAAAAAGGCGGGCTCCTCCTCTGTGAAGACCTTGGCTTCCCTCAGAACAGAAGGACTAAAGGAAGTTCATTGGCAAGTGCATACTTTTACCTTGTTTTTTGTTTCTTCCAAATCTTTTTCCACCCCTGGGATTCATGGCCCAGAAGATTCTGAGACACTATCACCATACACCATGGACTGAAACCTTACACCAACACCCACACTGTGCTTGTTGATGTTCTCAAGTTGGAAGAAGCAAGGACTGAAAGAGGGCTCTGGGAGATATTGCCCTCCTCCCTGCTATCCCTGACTCCACTCTGACGGCTCCAAACCAGACCAGAGCAGTAGCCTTTTGTCATCATGACCATCATCACCATGAAAGTATTGAACGCTGCAATGTTGGTGTAGCAAGAACATCATCATCATAGTAATGAGTTCCTGGGCACTGGGTCAAACCCATGTCAAACCCATGATGCGTACTGTCTCCTTTAATCCTCCCACCAAACCAAACCCACTGGCATCAAGGTGATTCCAACTTCTAGTGACCCTACAGGACAGAGGAAAACTGTCCCAGAGGGTTGCCAAGGCTGTGATCTTCAAGGAAGCAGATTGTCTTATCTTTCTCCCATGGAGCAGCTAGTGAGTTCCAACTGCTGAACTTTTGGCCAAACGATTTAACCACTGCACCACCAGGGCTCCTTCTTAATCCTCCAGCCACCTCACATATTAAGGGCTATTATATCATCCTTCCACAGGAAAGAAAACCAGTCCAGAGCGGCCCACAGGCCATGGTTAAAATGAGGCAGTGAGAACTGAAGCTAGGCCTGTGACTCCAGCCCTCACACCTTCCACTGACTCCAGTAACACTTGGTCCTGAACATACACAGGTCTGCAAGCATCCAGGGACAACCAGGAGCTGTGGAAATCTCCAGAATCAATCGTTCAATAAGTCTCTCTCTTCCTCTCACTCCATGCACACTCACACTCATACTCACAACTAGGATCATCTGATTACATACACTTCCCAACATGTTTTTAAACTTAACAAACCACTGTCTACATTTTCTAGTCATTAACTTCTCTTCTAAATGGGATTTTGCACTAGACTGCTACTGTGGCCCCTGGCTGTCCAATGAGTCACTTAACCCTTTGCTCACTGCACAGCACCACTGCTGTTTCCAATATCACTTATGAATTACACTCAGGGGCGGATTAGCCAGGAGTGTAATATGCAGTGAAACCCATGTACAATTGTTCACTGCAGATTGGTAAGTGAGTCCCCGGAAGCCCGTGCTTCCCAGGAGTAGTGGTTAGTGTGCACTGATCACACTGAACGCAACCTGCGGGAGGCACCGGTGTGTATCCTTGGGGATCTCCTTAGAGTAAACCTCCACGTGACCGGCTGGAGTAAAGGGAGTGGGCATTGCTGAGGCCTTCAGTAGGCTGGCCTCAGGGAGAGAACGCGTGGTCCTGAGAAGGCTGTCTGCACTGCAACCGAGCACCTGGTCTGTGCCAGCAGCCAGGAGACGGTGATGTGAGTGCTGGGTGCGCCGCCGGGGCAGGCGCTCGGCAGGGTGCTCTGAGGCCATAAGACTCCGAGGATGCCATCGACAACGTGCTCTCACGGAGCCTCGTGGCTGCCTGTCCTGGGAAATGGGAGCGTTTCTGCGTTGTTTTGTCTTTAGCAGCTGGTGTGAGTGGACGGTGGCACTTCTGGTCAGTCTCTGCTTTTCATTTCTCCTTAGCCAACAGCTGAGTGAGCTTTCTTCCTCAGAAGGCGTCCTGGATTTTTCAGGATCTGCTAAGCCACCCCAGCTCTGACCCTCATCACCTCCCTTTGAAACTCTTGCAATAGTTTTTTTTTTTTTTTTTTAAAGAACAAAAATTTACCTCTCACACTTTTGGAGGCTACAAGCCTCAATTTAGAGGGTTAGCCATGTCAGTGCCTTCTGAGCACAGGCACGCCTTGTTTCATTGCACTTCTTTGCCAGTATTGGGGTTTTCACTAACTGAAGGTACGAGGTGACCGGAGTCAAGCAAGTCTATGGGCGCCATTTTTCCAATAGCATGTGCTCCCTTCCTGTCTCTGGCTTCCATTTTAGTCATTTTCACAATATTTCACACTTTTTACATCATGCGATTGCACACTTCGTGGACTCCATTCTAGTGTAAACATAACTTTGATGTGCACTGGGAACCAGAAAATTCTTGTGACTCTTTATCACGAGGCTCTCCTTATTGTGGTGGTCTGGAAACACTGCAGTATCTCCACGGTCTGCCTGTCTAAGAGAGGACCTGCTTCATGTCTCTGTCCTAGTTGCTGGTGGCCCTGGCAACCCTTGGTGTCCTTCACTGTTTGCACATGAGTCCTCATGTGCTGTCTTCCCCCATGTATGAAGTTTGCTCCATGTCTCTGCTCCCCTTTCAGAAGATGCTACTCAGAAGGAATTAGGCTTAGTAACCACCCTACTCAGGTATGACTTTGTCTGATTTCACTTAAAACTGTATTTTGAAACAAGGTCATGTTCCCAAGCACAGAGGTCAGGATTTCAACCTTTATTGGACACAATCCAACTCAAAGGAATATATATAGGGCAGGTGAGAATAACTTCTAAGGTTATAAGCTACCATCAATTAGCTCTGACTCACGGGTGACCTGTGTATGACAGAATGAAACCCTGCCCAGTCCCATGTCATCCTCACAATCACCAGGATGTTGCAATCTCTTGACTATCTCCCCAGTTCTCCTGGTGCCTCCCTTCTCAGATCCGCTGGCATCTGCTATTTGGACAATCTGCAGAAAGAACGTTCTCAGTGCATCTCAGGATGCACAGACCTTTCATTGCTTCTTGCCACTGTGGCACAGCCTCAAACACGTCGGGTACTCAATGCTCTTCATCCAGGTTGCAAACAACTTCCCAGCTCCATGTCCCACTGTCTTCAGGGGTGATTATGTAGCCTCTGTTCTAAATATTCTGACCACCTGCATCCTCAGCCCTCTCTTCCCCACCCACTCTGTCCTGCTCGCATCCTTCACCACCTGGGAGGACCTCTCAAAAAGCTCCACCTCTCAGGTGCAACTCAAATGCCAACTTTGCTCTCAGAATCTCCCTGAATCTCCCTAGACATGTGGCCCTGCTTCTTGGTCCTCAACCACCATTTCCTATCTCCACCCTCTCTCTGCCTATTGACCAAGAAGCGTGACCATGAAGTGTGCTTCCATGACCTAAGTCGGGGAGGGGACTATGAGGCTCAGTACTGGGCACAGGAGACCCCTTCTCCCTTGAACTCCTGCCAGGAGGCACAATGCTAGCACACACCTCTCCCGACCAAGCCCCCGTCTTGTTCCCAGCCATCTTTACAGCCCTCGAAAGAGTGTTACAAAGAGGGGGACGTACCTTTTCACCCTTTTCGCCTTGTATGAAAATTCCTCTGCCCTAGAAAGAAACAAAGCAGAAGGCAAAGGTTTCAAACTGAGCCTTCCCATGGCATGACGTCACATACCACCCTGGGTTTGAAATGACCAGATGTGCCCCGTCATCTGCACCACAGTGCCCCTGGAAAAGATGGTACCTGCTGTTTAATGAGTATGAACAGTCATGAATGTTGTGTCATTTCGTTTTGGCAACAACTCAACATTCTAGACAGTGTTTTCTCCAACAGTAGCTTTATTGGGATACAGTTCACATACCATACCATTCACCCATTCAAAATGTATAAATCAGCGTATTTCTAACATATCCACAGAGGTGTGCCACCACCACCACAGCTAATTTTAGAGTTTCCCTGATGCCAGAGAGAAACCCTACACCCACAGTCACCATCCCTATCCCATTCATTCCTGCCCATGAGCATCTCCACTCTTCTGTCTGCATACATCTGCCTGCTCTGGACTTTTCACTTGAATGGACCCGTGAAGTATGTGGCCTTCTAGGACTAGATCATTTCAGTTACCTATTATTTCCACCACTTGTCTATCACTCGTACTGTGGTGGCTTCTGTGTTGCTGTGAGACTGAAGGCTATGCTACTGGTTTTCAGATACTAGCAGGGTCACCCATGGTACAGGTTTCAGCAGAGCTTCCAGACTTAGGTAGACTGGGAACAAGGGTGATGTCATCCACTTCCAAGAAAGCTGGCCACTGAAAACCTTGTGAATAGCAGTGAAACACTGTCTGACACAGTGCCAGAAGATGAGCCCATCAGGTTGGAAGATATTCAAAATATGACTGGGGAAGAAATGCCTCCTCAAAGTAGAGTCGACTTCAATGATATGTGGATGAAATAAAGCTTTGGGGACCTTCGTTGGCTGATGTGGCACAACTCAAAATGGGAAGAAATAGCTGCAAACATTCATCAATAATCGGAACATGGATTGCACAAAGTATGACTGTAGGAAAATTGGAAGTTGTCAAAAATGAGGTGGAGTGGATAAAGATCAATCAATATACAAGGCATTTGCACTGCCATCGAGTCAGATCTGACTCATAGCAACCTCTCCTTGGGTTTCTGAGGTGGTATCACTACGGAAGTAGATTGTCCAACCTTCCTTCCAAGGAGTGGCTGATGGGTTTGAACCGCCAGCCTTCTGGTTAGCAGTCAAATGCCTTAAGCACTACACCACCAGAGCTCCCATACTAGGCATTAGTGAGCTGAAATGGACTGGTTTTGCCTATTTTGAATCAGACAATCATATGATCTACTATGCCTGGAATGACAAATTGAAGAGGAATGGCATCACATTCATCATTCAAAATGAACATTTCAAGATCTATCCCAAAGTACAATGCTGTCAGTGATAGGATAATATCTATATGCCTACAATGAAGGTTAGTTAATATGACTATTATTGAAATTTATGCATCAACCAGTAAAGCCAAAGACGAAGAAATTCAAGATTTTTACCAATTTCTGCTGTCCGAAATTGACCAAACATTCAATTAAGGTGTATTGATTATTGCTGGTGATTGGAATGCAAAAACTGGAAACAAAGAAGGATCATTAGTAGTTGGAAAAGACAGCCTTGGTGGCAGAAATGATGCTGGAGATCGCATGAGAGAATTTTGCAAGACCAGTGACTTATTCACTGCAAATACCTTTTTTCAACAACATAAATGGCAGCTATACACATGGATGTCTCCAGATGGAACACACAGGAATCAAATCTACTACATCTGTGGAAAGAGGTGATGGAGAAGCTCAATATCATCAGTCAAAACAAGGCCAGGAGCTGACTGTGGAACAGACCATCAATTGCTCATAACCAAGGTCAAATGGAAGCTAACAGGAAATTAAAGTAAGTCCAGGAGAGGTAAAATATGACCTTGATTATATCCTACCTGGATTTAGAGACCATCTGAAGAACAGATTTGCCACACTGAACATGTGACCAAAAACCCCAGAATTGTGGGATAACATCAAGAACATCATACATGAAGAAAGCAAACGACCAGTAAAAAGACAAGAAAGGGAAGAAAAGACCAAAATGGATGTCAGAAGAGACTCAGAAACTTGCCCTTGAACAGAGAGAAGCTAAAGCAAATGAAGAAAGGACAAGATAATAGAGCTGAAGAGAAGATTTCAAAGAGCAGCTCGAGAAGACAAAGTCAATTATTGTAACATAATGTGCAAAGACCTGGAGATAGAAAAACAAAAGGGAAAAAAAAAAAAAAAACACTCAGCATTTCTCAAGCTGAAAGAACTGAAGAAAAAAATCAAGTTTCAAGTTGCAATATTGAAGAATTCTATAGGCAAAATATTGAATAATCCAGGAAGCATCAAAAGAAAATGGAAGGAATACACAGAGTCACTGTATCAAAAAGAATCTATTGATGTTAACTTATTTCAGGAGGTAGCACTTGATCAACAACCAAAGGTATTGAAGGAAGAAGTCCAAGTGGCACTGAGGGAATTGGTGAGAAACAAGGCTCCAGGATTGATGGAATACCCACTGAGATGTTCCAACAAACGGATACAGCACTGGAGGCACTCACTCATTTATGCCAAGAAATTTGGAAGACGGCTACCTGGTCAAATGATTAGAAGAAATCCATATTTGTGCCCATTCCAAAGAAAGATGATCCAACAGAATATGAAAATTGTCCAGCAACATCATTAATATCACATACAAGTAAAATTTTACTGAAGATAACCCAGAAGGCTGGCGGGTCAAACCTACCAGCCACTCCTCGGAAGGAAGGTTGGGCAATCTACTTCCATAGTGATACCACCTCAGAAACCCAAGGAGAGGTCACTATGAATCGGGTCCAACTTGACGGCACATAACAACAACAACAACAATTCAAAAATGGTTGCAGCAGTATACTGACAGCAACTTCCAGATATTCAAGTTGCATTCAAAAGAAAGACATGGATTTAGGGATATCATTGCTGATCTCAGATGAATCTTGGCTGAAAGCAAAGAATACCAAAGATGTTTACTTGAGTTTTATTGACTATGCATAAGCGTTCAATTGTGTGGATTGTGACAAATTATGGATAACGTTGAAAAGACTGGGAATTCCAGAACACTTGATTGTACTCATGAGGAACATGTACATAGACCAGAAGGCTGTCATTTGAACACAGGGGGATACTGCATGATTTAAAATCAGGAAGGGTGTGAGTCAGTGTTATATCTTTCCACCATACTTATTCAATCTGTATGCTGAGCACATAATCCAAGAAGCTGAATTATATGAAGAAGAACATGGCATCAGGATTGAAGGAAGACTCATTAACAACTTGTGATATGCAGACGACACAACCTTGCTTGCTGAAAGTGAGAAGACTTGCAACACTTACTAATAAAGATCAAAGACTACAGCCTTCAGTGTGGATTGTACCTCAACATAAAGAAAACAAAAATCCTCACAACTGGACCAATAAGCAACATCACAATAAATGGAGAAAGGATTGAAGTTGTCAGGGATTTCATTTTGCTTAGATCCACAATCAACACTAATGGAAGCAACAGTAAAGAAATCAGATGTTATATTGCACTGGACAAATCTGCTGCAAAAGATCTATTTACATCTTAAGGAGCAAAGATGTCGCTTTGAAGACTAAGGTGCCCCTAACCCAAACCATAGTATTTTCTTTTTTAAATTTGTATTGTAATTTGGGTGAAAGGTTACAGAGCAGATTCATTTTCCATACAGCAGTTCATATACATTTTGTTTCATGACATTGACTGCAATTCCCCACAATGTAATAGCTGTCTTCCCTCTCCCTCCCCATAGTTAATTCCTCCCTGTGTCCTTCCCTCCCATGCACTCCTACCCCATGCCCAGCTGTCTCCCTGTGCAAACACTGCCCTTCTGTTCTCCCATGACTGATCGATTGCTCGCTCTAAGGAGTGTATCTACCTGATGTTCACCCCATACGCCTGTCTATTGTTTGGCTGGAAGCCACAGGAGTGAGTTCAGTTAACTCATGGTATTTTCAGTTGTCTCCTATGCATTTGAAAACTGGAATATGAATGAGACCAAAGAAGAATGGATGCCTTTGAATTGTGTTGGCAAAGAATACTGAAAGTACCATATACTGTCAGCAGAACGAACAGATCTATGCTGGAAAAAGTACAGCCAGTATGCTCCTTGGAATCGAGAATAGCCAGACTTCATCTCACCTACTTTGGTCATGATGTCAGAAGGGACTATTCCCTGGAGAAGGAGATCATGCTCGGTAAAGGGTCAGCAAAAAAGGGGAAGACCCTCAACAAGATGGACTGACACAACAGCTGCAACAATGCGCTCAAGCACAGCGAGGATTTTGAGGATGGCACAGCACTGGGCAGCGTCTCACTCTGTTTGCATGGGCTCACTACGAATCAGAGCCGACTCGACGGCACCTAACAACAGTAACGTTTCCAGGGTTGGTCCACTGCACCACTGTCTACATTATCCCTATAAGGAAAGGGTTTTGTCTTGCCATCTGGGGTTTTCCCTCAGCACTGAGACCTAGAAGGCACTGATTATGGCCAGAAATAAATAATGCCTGTAATTCCCGGGCATTTTACAAGTCCAGTGGTCATTTTCCTCATCTTGTTGTCAGAGAAGTTAAGAGGACTGCCCAAGATCACACAGCTAATAAGGGCTAGACCTAAAACCATTTAGTGAGGTCCCTCTGATACCACATTCATACTGCCCAGTGCTGTCTAGGGGCAGGGGTTAATGCCCCGACCATGGAGAGTAACAATGCCAGCAACACTAGGATTTACTACACTTCCGGAACTGATCTAAGCCATTTGTATGGACTCATTCATTTAATCCTCAGTACAGCTTCCTTTATCATTCCCATTATACAGATGAGGAAACTGAGGGCAACAAGGTTAAGTAACTTGACAGAATCGGGATCCATTTGGCTCCTGAGGCCACACTCTGAGCCATGTCTGGTTCTCTCTGAAATTCTTTCCTGCCCCCACCACTGAGTCCATTCATTCATCACTTGGCAGACTCATGGACACACTTCACACTACACCATGTGTCAAACCTCAGACATGGCCCTGAGGGGATCATTGCCTGATGCGGGAGCTGGCCAGGGAAACAGACAAAAACTATGGACACTTGGCTGAGGGAAGCCGGGTGATGTGCAGTTCAGGGTGCTGACAAGACCTGGAGGCTGGAATGACATCTTGAAGGTCCTATCAATTTGAGTGTGAGTGATGAGAAAACATGGGCCAGACAAACACGAGTGGGGAGGGCCAAAGAGAGAGCGGTGGGGGGGTATTCCTGCAGAAGAAAGAACATGTGCAGCAATGACATGAGACAGTGAGTGACAGAGGACCAGTGTAGGGGCTCACAGCTGTGGCCTCTCGGGCAGCTCCGAATGCCGGCCGTGGGGTGGTGAGGGACGAGGCAGGAGAGCCCGGCTAGGCCATGTCCCACAGGGCTTGCTGCCTATGAGAAGTGCCTGGGCCCTCCGTACAACAGTCACTGCCCAGTCCCCAGCAGGTGGCCAGCCCGGGCTGGCTGATTTGTTCACCTGGGGAAGCCCTGGGTCTTTCACCCCAGCCACGTAGTGTGGCCACACAGCATAGCTACACGGCACAGCCATCAGCCACAGCCATGTAGAAAGGTGGCCCTCTACTCACCAAGTCGCCTTTCTGTCCCTTGGGTCCAGGTGCTCCAACCAGACCACGGATTCCCACGTCTCCCTGAGAGATGGGGACAGAAACATGCGTCAAGCTGGACCTTCTGCTCAGAGTCTTATACTCGGAGGCTGCCCACTGCCCATGGCCAACCTGGCCCTGGCCCTTAAGGTAGCTGATTCCATCACTGTCCACTGGGGACCCTTTATGTGGGAGTGCCTGCCTGAGCTGGGCCCATCAGGACAGGTAGGGACTTCTCAGGACAAAGAAGATACGCAAAGGCACCCGGGCAAAGGGAATAGCATCAGCAAAGTAGCTGTATGTTCTTAGCAGGCGGTGTGAGTCAGGGATGGTAAGACACACGAGGAAGCCAGGCTGCCCATCCCTGGGGAGGGGAACCATGGCAACCCATCCCCCAGCTTCACCATCTCAGGAACTGAGGAATCTTGAGAAAGCAGGTGAATAAAAGCACTGCAAGTCCGGCCATGGGAGCGGCCTGGTGCAGATCCAACAGCCCAGACCCCACAGGGTGAGTTATGCCCCCAGTTCAAACCCAGGCCCTGCCGCCAAGCCTGAGGATGTCTGTCACTTTCTTTGGGCCCCAGGCTCCTCCTCTGTAAAACGGGCACAAAGTCCTGAGCACACACATGGCTGAAGGCACAGAAGTGCTTTGAAAACCGCAATGGGCCGACGCGGGCCCTGTGATTGTGCCATCTGCATCAGAAGTCCGTGCCTGAGAGCTGGGCCTTCACAACTGCCACCGAAAAGGAGGACATGCAGGGAGGAGCTGTGTCCCCAACAGGAAGGAAGAGACTGACCAGGGCCAAGATCCCAGACAGGAACCCAGTCTACCACTGCTCTTCTCGGTCTGATTTCAACTTTCCCTATCCCTGTCTCACGCTCAGCATACTAAGAACATAGCTACTTGGCTCATGCTGTTCCCTTTGCCTGTAATGCCCTTCCCTGCCATCTATGTCCTGGGAAGCTCCTAGGTAGCCTGCCTGACCCAGTTCAGGCTGGACCACCCTCACCAGGTGGCCTAGAGGGCTCCCCTCTTGACCCACAGCCCGGCCCCTGGACTTCCCTCGGCCTTGGCCTCATCCAGTGGTCCCCCTTTTCTCTCTCACATCTGTCTTCCCACTGGCCTGTGAGTCCTGGGCAGGGGCAGAGCTCACTGACAGTTACATTTCTAGCCTCACGTCCAGAATGGGCCTTGGTCCCAGGAGATACCAGGTGGAGCTTGTTGACATGACCTGATCTGTCTCTAGGTAAATGGAGCCATGGTTCGCCACAGAGGTTTACTCAGAGCCTCAACCACTGGTTGGGGTGGCTTGCCCGATTGTACTATCAGGCCAGGGATTGCAAGTCAGCCAGGCAGGCTTCCAGGCGGTTACATTGCCCTCACTCCTTAGCACCCTCTCCTTCCACCCCTACCTCTTCCCTCCTATTCCAGGGCTCGGGGCTCTGCCGCCCACATCACCCAGGCCTGGTCAACCACAGCAGAAGCACAGTCCATACATAAACCGCCACTGTTCTAGACAGACACTTTCTACTGATAGGTCCACCCAAGCCCAGAGATACCCCAGGTATCTCTGCTCCTTTCTTTTTTCTGACAGTGAGGAAGCAGTGAGGCCATGGCTGGGAAAGTGCTCAGTGAGGCAGAAATGCCTGTCTGCATCTTGGGTATGGCCCCTGGCACCCTATAACGCTCCTATGGCTCTCCACTGCACAGGGAGGGGAATCAGCAGGGGCGAGGAGTGCAGTAGGTGGCAGGGGGTGGTGCAAGCACGCACATACGTTCATACCTAGGTGTGTGCACATGTGTGTGCAGGGGCGTGACGTGCATGACAAGGGCTGTCTGAGTGCCCCCTCCCAGCAGTGTGTGGGCAGGTAGGAGAGAAGGGCGAGAAAGAGGAAGGGGGAGGAAAGAGGTGAAAGACGCAGGACTGAGGGAGAAAGGAGGAGACGGAAGAAGGGAGGGGAAAGGGAGTGAGCAAGAAGACATAAGAAGGGAAAGAATGAGCTAGGAAGTGGACAAGGAGGAAGACGTTCTTGGGCAAGTCCTGTTATCCTTGGCCTTTGGTTTCCTCATCTGTAAGATGGGATGAATGCTGCCTCTCAGGCGGGTATGATGTAAAGACTGAATATCATTCATTCAACAAGAACTGACCACCTTGCATGGGCAAAGCAAAAGTGATCCTTATACCTATGATGCATGCTGTCTACAAGACAGGTAACAGGTAAGCTCCTAGCCCAGAACCTGGCATGCAGCGGGTGCAGTCATTGTTGCTAGAATCTGGTAGAGAGGATAGAGGATGAGAAAAAATCCAGTAGAAACAGATTCCGTTTGCTCACAGGTTGGCCTGGCCCTCCAGACTCAGGGTACCTGAGGACAGGGATGTACCTTAACCATCCTGTGAGCCCTGCATCAAGTTCTGTGGATATTCAGTGATTATGACTGAATGAACGAGAGACCAGGAAATGCAGGAGAGAGGAAGAGGGAGATGGGGGAGAGAAGGAGGCAGGGAAGGGCAAGGAGAGGCCAGAGCATGGCTTGGGGAAGGGCAGAAGGGAGAAAGAGCAGAGGAGTGAGAGTTCCAGGGGTTCCGCCAGGCCCCCAACACCAGACCCATCAGAGCCCACTCAGTCTGATATGGGCATTTCAGTTCACCTCTCTGGTTTCATCTTCTGAGACCTGAACAATGGCGAGGGCACACGGCCCCTTCTAGCTTTGTAAGCATTCTGCTATTGTTGTTACGTGCCATCAACTCAGGTTTCGGCTCATGGCAACCGCACGTGACACAGCAGAGCTGCCCTGTGGTTTTCTAACCTGTATTCTTTGTAGGACCACACTGCCAGGTCTTTCTCCCTTGGAGCCTCTGGGTGGGTTCAAACCACTAACCTTTCAGGTAGCTGCTAAGCACCCACCCATTGCACTACCAGGGCTCCTTGCAAAGACTATACACCTGAGGATGCTTGGAATAGCTCCATGAACGAGGCCAGGGACTCCATCAGCAAATACCTGGCTGCACGCAACTAGTGAGTTTGGAAAGTTCGTGTAAAACAAATTTCACACAACTTAAAGGGCTCTTAACAGCTCAGTCCCTGAAAATCTCTCAACATAACAGACTAAAAAGATTGATGCAGAATTAATTGCCTATGGAGAGTTAGGCCTGTGGGGGCAGAGAAGAACAGAGCAGGGCTTGGGTAAGTCCACCCTTTCTTGCTCGTATTTTCAGATGGAAATGGAGCCTCTAAGAGATTCAAGGGGTTTGAAATTCATGGCTTCCTATCTCAACATCTGGGGCAAAATGCCAGCAGGCAGCAAGCACACACACCTTTTCTTTCCTTCGTCATTTTGGACGTAAAGAACAAAACCCAGGTTGACTCATGATTCTGAACTGCACCAGTACTGACCTTTGGACCAGGGAGTCCCACGGGGCCATCAAAGCCTTTTTCACCCTAAAGATAGAAAGACAAAGAGGAATAGGTGATGCCTTACCTTAACTTCCCCCTTCTCTCCTCACTGTGGGCTACCCACCCACCATATTCATCAGCCAGTCTCTGAACAAGCTAACGGTGCAGTTGGGTAAGAGAACAGGTTGATGGGAGCCAAGCACCCCTGCTCTTGACCCAGAAATCCACATGGGGAGCTTCAACATACCCTCCAAACACAACCATCAGGGGATCACAGATGGAAACAAGTACAAAGTGGTCTTCACAGACTGTTTTTGCCTGAATCTATCATCACTTAAATTAAGAATAACGTTGCCTGCTATTGCTCCATGTGATGGGCTGTTCCCTAAAACACAAAACAGGTATGTTTACAGACTACTTCTAAATGTAAACTTTGCTCAGTTTTAAACATGTGATGGGAACATCTTGTTACTGGGTTAAAAAAGCGTGATTTATAGATGTGTACACGTGTAGATGCTGCCATACTAAAAGCAAAGGTATCATGATTCCTGTAGTTTCACATGTGCAATATCACCTCATTAAGGAAGAGAAAAGTAACACCACACCAACTACTTGTGTGCAGCCATCACTTGACAATAACCTTTACTCAACTCACAGTTGCACACTTGGCTACTTTGGAAACATTTTTTAAAAAAGACATCATCCAGAGATGCGTTTATCCATGCAAATGAAAGTCAGTCAGTTTTTGTTCTGACCTCACGTGGTGCCCTGCGGAAGGCTTGCTACACAGTTCATGTTCAACCTGAGTTACAGAGATGGAAACATGGACCTGGGAGCATCGTTCTGGTCTAGTTGAATAACTGAGATGTTTCGCAAACAGAATTGAAGATTTGAACCACGGAAGCAGAGTCTTCCTGTGGCCAGAGTGCAGCCTCCTGAACGAACTGTCAGGCTTGCCGGGCCCTGTGCTGCTGGGAGAAGCATACAGAGCTGTCTTTCCACCTGAGCTTCCCATCTGAGTTGCAGAGCTGGGGGGGGTGCCTCGCAGCACACTCCTGGTCTGGAGTCCGGCCCCAGAGCCCCTGGGTTTCCCTACCAGACAGTAGGCTGTGGGCTTTGTGAGGGCCACCATCATGTTCTATTTGCCTTAAAACCCCAGTGTGCAGCACAGTGCTCCACATATGGGGATGATTAAGGGTTATTATCAGAAATAAAGAACAACCGCAGGAACCAAGGGATGATTTATTACCTGATGCCACTTGAAGTGCGGGGATGGAAACTTGTAAACTAATTGATCATTATGAACAATGGGATCTTGTCATGCCAGAGAAGAAGACAGGTGTGTTTTTTAACCCGTCTGCCATCTGCCCACTCATCCACCTGCCCATCCAATGATCCATCCATCCATCCATCCATCCATCCACCCATCCATCCATGCATGCATGCATTCATCCATCCATCCATCCATCCACCCATCCACCCATCCATCCACCTACCCACCCACCCATCCATCCATCCATCCACCCACCTATCCATCATCATCCATCCATCCATCTCTTCATGCCCTGGTCCAATTATTCTTTAAGTTAATCATTATATAATAGCTCTCTCTGTGTATTACTGGTAGAGGAAAATGTATGAATGTAAAGATTCAATCTCTGCCATCTGGAAGCTCAAAATGAATAGAGATTTTCAATTCAATGTGATAATGTTATGATCAGTGGAAGCACAGGGTTTGGTGAAAGAAAAGGATCATATTGTCCTGAAAATGGCAGGTGCTGGATAGTTACTGAATGAATGAATAATGAAAGAAGGGAAGGGAGGGAGGAGGGAGACTGGGAGGACAGAGAGCGAGCCTGCGGGGAGGGTAGAGGTGGAGCCCGCTGCCCAGCACTGAAACTGCCCAGCCTGGCTCACTCCTCCACATCTTCCCATACCTAATGTGGGGCACCAGGCTGGGCGAGCACCCAGCTTCACAGACTGCCCAGAAGCAGCCTCAGCTGGCAGAGCCTGGGGAAAGAGCCACCTGAGCCTACCCCAGTGAGACCTTCCAGCAAAAGCGAGGGTTCCCAGCCCTGCCTGACAGAGAGCTGCTGGAGGGTCCCCTGTTCCCCCAGGGTCTGGCTCTCCGACAGCAACAAAAGAAAAGGGAGGGCAGGCGTGTGGGAGAACAGAAGAGGAAAAGGAGAATGGGCAGGAGGAGGGTCAGTGGGTAGGGCGGGCCTAGTGGCAGAAAACTCGGTTGCTAAAAAACTCTTTTACTTTTTTAAAAAATTGGTTTATTGATTTTGTTGTTGTTGAGAATACACATAGCAAAACATAGACCAAACCAACTGTTTCTCCATGTAGCATTCGGTGACACTGATCCCATTCTTTGAGTTGGGCAACTGTCCTCACCCTCCTTTTCTGAGCTGTCTCTCCCCCATTAACATCAGCTCATTGCCCCCTAAGCTTCCCCTCTCATCTTTTGAGTTTTTGTTATTAATTCGTCCCACAGAGATCTTGAAAGAGCCCAGTGCACAAGGGAGATATTTGTTACCAGGTAAGCTTGGTTTTAAAAAGACTTCGGGATTTTCTGGTTTCAGATTTAAAGATTCTCTCAGAGAAAGAGTTTCAGGGGTTCATCCAGCTTCCATGACTCCAGAAGTTCTGGATTCCATGAAAATTTTCAATTCTGTTCTGCATTCCCCCCCCCTCTTGATCAGAATTCTCCTGAAGAATCTTTGATTAAAATGTTCAGTAATACTGGTTGATGAAATTCTTAAAGTGAATTCCCTCAAATTGATTCCAGTCATCACTTCATGTTTTGGCCTGTGTGTCCCCAGTCCCTAGCACAGAGTCACTGAGACCCTCCTACATGCTGGCATGAGGCTAGGAGGTGCAGATACAGCAGTGGATACGGCCTCACCCTGGAGATCAAGGAGCTGAGGGCTACATACCTGTCCTGGGGCTGCCACCACAAAATATCACATACTCATGGACTTTGAATAAGAGGGATGTGTCTGCTCATAGTCTAGAGGCCAGAAGTTCAAGGTCAAGGTGTCAGCAGGACCATGCTCTCTCTGAAGGCAGATCCTTTCTTGCCTCTTCTGGTTTCTGTGGCTCCTGGCAATCTTTGACATTCTTTGGCTTCTGGCTGATGCCAATCTCCACCTCCACCTCCATCTCCATCTCCACTCGGCCCCGTCCTCTGTGTCCCTGTAGCTTTGCTCCTCTTCTTATAAGGACACCCGTCAGACTGGATTAGGACCCACCCTACTCCAGTATGACTCACACTACTTTACCTACCAACCCCTTCAGAGACTGTTTCCCCACAAATATGCTCTTTGCAAACAAGGCCATATTCCCACAGACCAGGGTTAGAACTCCAATCTGGGGACACAGTTCACCACAAGAGGAGCTGCCAGTCCTGCAGAGCTTAACGGGGACCTTCCCCAGCACAGTTCTGCCTCTGTCATCCTTACATGTTTGTTTATGTTCCTTTTGCTTAAATAGTGGGCACGATTTTTTTTTTTCTTCTTGTAATCAAGAGACACTGGTCAGGCACACGGAGAGAAATGTTGTCAGGGCTGACAGGCAGTGGTGGTGGTGGGGACATAGAAATCCACCACCTTTTCACATGACAAAACGCATAAAATTCTACTCAGACATCGTTAGATTATCAACTGCAACTGATCAAGTGAAACGTGGAGAAGAAAGAGGTGAGAGGGTGTTCCCACAGGACATGTGGAACCCCTCACTCCTTGCCCTGTGCTGAGTCTTATTCTCAAACAAATCTAGGTTGACTTAGTTGCCCATGAGTGGAGACCCTACAAGCAGGAGCCAGGAAAACCTGCCTAAGGCACATTAACTTGAGGAAAATATTGATGAAATCCAGATCTGGGGCTGTCCCCTCATATAATATGCACATAAATCAACCAACAAGAGCCCTCAGGAGCAAAAATGGGGCTCTGGCCTGAGAGCCATCCACAGCCTGGCTCCACCCTGCCCTGGGAGGCTAGGTGCATGATGGGAAAATCTCACCATCACTGTAGGACCAGGAGCCATGATCCTGCTGATCAGCCTCACCCTGCCCAGCTCTGGGGCTCTGGGCTGGGAACTCAGAGGAGACTTTGGAAAGTACCTTCTCTCCGGGTGGGCAGGAGCAATTGATGGTCTTCAAAAACCCAATCTGTTCACTGCCAGAGGTGGGAGGCTGCTGGGGTGGTGGTGGGGCCTCTGTCACGATGGTCACCTGGCACTGGGAGGAAAGCCCACTGGGTCAGAATGCGGCTTCACCCAGCAACCACTCTCCAGCAGGGGGTGCAAGGAGGCAAAGGGGAACCGTGAGTGCCACCTGCTGGGGGCCTGTGGACCATAACAGTCACAATCACAGGGCGCACACTGTGTCTGCGTTCAGGGCCAAGTGTCTTACATGGATTTAATCCTTCAGATCTGTGAAGCAGCCTCGATGACCGTCCCCGTTTTCCAAGGAAGCAGTGGATTTAGGACTCGGTCAAGGGACTTGGAGAAGGAGAGACTACTGAAAGGGGAGGGTGGAGAGGACAAGGAGAAGCAGAAACCTGCATGGGGGGGTGACCTGAGCACATGCCTCCTCCTCCCCGTGTCGCTGCCGGCTGGGAACACTCCTGCACTGTCCTCTCCACTTTGTGCCTTTGTGCAATGCAGCAAGGATGGTCACATCCCCCTTAGGGCACATCCCCTCAGCCTGCAGGGCTCCCCAGAGCTGGGCCCAACTGCTCCCTGGCAGCCTCAGGGCCTCTCAGACTTACAAGGCACTGCCTGCCCCTCTCCAGCATGCGCCATCTGACCAGGAAGCAGAGGCCTGGCAAGGCTCACAGGCTCTGCTCACACTACGTTCTGATGGCATGAGGCGCCCCCTGGCCTGGACCCCACATTCCTAAGCTCTGACACACCTCAAGCCCACACACCCACTTCTCCCACTCCCTCGTGAAGAGTCTTTGCTTTGCTCACCGGACCCGAAGGGATGTCACAGCACGTCTCCAGCTCGGCATGTCGTGCGTCACAGTAAATGATGATCCACTGGAGGTCGAACTGGGGAGGAGAGCAAGGGCAGAGGGCTGGTGTCAGGGCTTCTGTGACCTGGAGGCCTCCAGGCCTTACCCAGGGGTCTGGCCCACTTCCTCTTTGGGTATCTCCTGGTCTGACCCTGTGGACACTGCCTTCCTGGAGCCCCACTGTTGAGCTTTAGAGGGACCTAAGCATCGTCCATTTGCCCGAGTAAGGAGCCCAGGGGCAAGGGAGGCCAGGGGTACCCACTGAAGTGCAGGGTTTTATTCTGCGCTGCGTGTCCTGTGGCCCTGAGCTCATCACAGGCACACACCCCTCTCCGTTTTCTCTGCTGCTGCTTGTATTTAAAGCCCCTCCAGTGCATGCCGGTGGAATGAATGAATGAATCAACAGCTACATATCACACAGAGCACGAGCTGAATCAATGCATGAAGGGACGCTTTCATGGAACACTGGCCTCAGCATCCCTGGCCCTGCACCTTCCCCACACCCTTCACTGGCCCGTGTCCCACCCAGGAATCCCTCAGCCAAACAGGTGGCTGGCCAGCTGCTTGGAGGCAGCCTCCTAGTTTTAGAAACCATCCCTCTAAGCCTAACTTCTTGCCCACTGACTGTGCTCAGCAGACAGAATGACAATTCCATGTATCCGTCTGTTTTACTTCCTATAGAGACAGCAGGCCAGAAAGAAAGAGAAGAAAAGGGCAAAACACAAAATCACAAAAACTTGGAACAAGGCCTGTTTCACAGAGCCTGTCCTGTGTTCCTCATTAGCCGACCCACACCAACAGCAGCTGGCCAGGCTGCAGGGACAGAGGAGAGGAGAAGAGGGTGGAGGGTTGGGACCATCAGAGGCATTCCACAGTGAGGTGAGAAGGCCCAGGAGCTGAGGTAGGTGGGGGCTTCCAACTGCCTGAAACCCCCAATCCTCCAGCCCCCCATTCTGCCTCTTCCTCAGTCAAAAGTCAGAGGATCTGTGATTCCTGGGTGCTTGGTGCCAAGCAGACACACAGTCAATATTGGTGGGAAAAAGGAGGGGAGGCAGACCTACTGGGGCCCTGAGACAACACGCTGCAGATGAAAAGGGCCCAATGTGCTGGTCAAATGCAGGCATCAGGGCAGGACAAAGACCCAGCCTCCAGCCTCACAGGAAAGCAGAGAACTTAGACTGGGAAGCCCATGCCCCTACTTACAGTGTTGCAAAGTCCTGTAGGTTATCTGATCTGTTGGTGCCTGAACATCCTCACCGAGTGAGAGTAAGACTAAATGGCCTATGGGGCTGGAACAGGTTAAATGGATGAACATATGGAAACTACTTGGAACACAGTACACAGCACATTAAAAAAAAAAAAAAAGCAGTCGCCATCCAGTCGACTCTGACCATGGGGACTCCAAGTGCACCAGCGCAGGCTGCGCTCCTCGGGGTTTTCAAAGGGTGATGTTCGGGAAATAGGTTCTTCCAAGGCATGTGTGTGTGGATTTGAACCACCAACCTTTCAGGGAGCAGCCAAGTGTGTTAATCATTTGCACCACCTGGGGCTCTACATAGCACGTTGGGTTTCAGAGGCTATTAACCTTCACAGAAGTAGATTGCTTCATCGTCCTCCCACGGAGCACCTGGGGCGTCTGAACTGCTGACCTTCAGGTTAGCAGCCAAACACCTTACCCACTATGCCACCAGAGCTCTTCACATAGCTCACGATGTTGTTGTTATGTGCCGTTGAGTGGGACCCGACTCATAGTGACCCCTCCTCGGGTTTCTGAGGCAGTCTCACTACAGAAATAGATTTCCCAACCTTCCTTCTGAGGAGTGGCTGGTGGGTTCGAATTGCCAGCCTCCTGGTTAGCAGTCAAATGCCTTAGGCACTACACTACCAGGGCTCATAGAAAGTGCTATTTCCATGTTTGCTGGACTATGGAAGCATGCACTGCTCAGTGTCTGTGAGAGGCCTGGGCCTGCCCCCCACACCTAACAAGTGGAAGACAGCAGCAGCCAGCCTCCCCTTTTTCCTGATTGGACCCCCAGTGCCCTTGTCTCTCTTTACCTAGAAAAATGAACCGTGGCTTCGGGACCAGCCGGTGCAAGAGCAGCACAGCAGGAGGCTGATCAAGTCCAGGGCCCATGGCTGTCGGCCAGGAAGGCTGCTTTGAAGGAGGCTGCTCTGGGCATGTGCTGCTCAGAGCAAAGTTAACTAACAGCTGGGACAGGCTGTGGGACCAGGAGCCAAGAGCAGCCAGGAAACGCCAGGGAGCTAGGGCCGTTCATCACAGATTTCCCCAGGCCCTGGTGACTGAGGGCTTCTTAGCAAACCCCATTCTCCAGGATTTGGAGGTTCCGAGGCCTGTATGGTTCAGGGTCATGAGGGGTAAAGAAGAGAAAACAGGTAGACACAGAGCCAAGGGCCTCAAAGCCTCATGTCTGCCTCCCAGCAAGCTCCTGCTCAGAGAACTGGCTGCCCTGGGCCTCTGAACCCACAAATACACCCTCCACACCCCACAGGTTCGAGTGTCCTCTGTCCCCAGACTGCTTCCCTGCTGTCCCCTCAGATCAGGGACTGGCACCCATGTCTGTAGGCCCAGATGCCTGATGAGTCACCCGACACGTCCCTTGCATCTCCTTTCCTGAGAGATGAGGCTCAGGTCCTCACACAGGTGGAAACCACCAAGCCCCACCACGAGTCCACCAGGCCGGCAGAACAACAGCAACCTCCCAAAATGAAAAATGAAAATCTGTCACTGTGTTAATGGTCACAACAACGTACCCAACCACAGCAACGGTCATGAAGGGGTGCAGAACCAGGCACTGCTCTGTTTTGTTAGACACAAGGCCACGTGAGTCAGGGCTGACTCCATGGCAACTAGCAACAGCAACATGTTGGCGAGGGTTTAAGAAAATGGGACTCTGGGACATGGCTGGAGGCATAGCAACATGCTGCCCCTAAGAGAGACATTTGAAAATGTGAGAAAGTAAAAATGAGATACCCAGAATCCAACCGATAAACCCAGGCCACGTGCCCCTCAAGAACACTTGTAATCACTCTACATCTAAGCCTGAAGGGCAGGCAGTGCTCCTGTTTCCGCGTGTTCTGATGGGGTCAGGGAAACACTGGGGACAATCCACATGTCCACAAGAGTCCAGTGTGTAAACAAAGTGCACAATAACATAGACCACTAGGAAGCAGCTGAAAGAAGGGATCAAAGCTTAAACATGGAATTTTCAGTGGAAAACAAAGCAAAATGTAGCTATGCACACAGAACCACATCATTTATGCACATTTCAAAGCTCCAGCACACAGCCACCACCACCGTGTTTGATGGTCGATGTGCACATGAGCATAAAGAAGCAGGAGAAATGGTGTGGGCTCAGTGCCCCCCAAACCTGACTCCTGCTGTTTCTGGGAGGTGGGGCATGTGTGGCAGTGAAGGTGGCTGCAGCTGGAGAAGGTGCACACACAGCACCATATCGTGTGTGTGTGTGTGTGCACACATGCACTTAAGGATCAAGGGTCGCTGAGGGTACAGATGTGTATTTGTAAAGGAAAAGAAGTGAAAAAAGAGAAAGAGGAAAGAGAACAAAAAAGGAAAGCACCCAGAAGGCACGGGGCCGGAAAGGTAACATCAGGCTTATTAACAGTGAGCATGGGCTAAAGAGCCCTAGTGGCACAGTGGTTCCAGTGCTCAACTGCCAACTGGAAGTTGACGATTTGAACCCACCAGCCACTCCACGGGAGGAAGATGTGGTGGTCTGTCTCCATAAAGATTCCAGCCTTGGAAATTTATGGGGCAGTTTTTCTGTGTTCTATGGGATCACTAAGGAGCTGTGGAGGCTTAGTGCCTAAGGCATCTGACTGCTAACCAGAAGGTTGGTGGTTCAAACTCACCAGCTGCTCCACAGAAGGAAGATGGGGCAAACCACTTCTGTAAAGATTTACTGCCTTGGGGGTTGCTAGGAGTCAGAATCAACTCAAGGGCCATGGGTTTTACAGGATCGCTTTTAGTCAGAATCAACTTGACAGCAAAGGGTTTGGTGGCCTTTTTTTTTTTTTTTTTTCAGGGGATAGGTATCATTGGTTGGCACAATTAGGAAAAATTTTCATTTATTTTTCAGATTTCCTACAAACAAAAAAGA
>NW_006921656.1:3529348-3530500 GCF_000298275.1 Orycteropus afer afer | reverse complement strand
ATATATGCAGTAAATGGCCAGATAGTTAAATGAACAAATGAAAGAAAACAAGGAAAGGAGGGAGGGAGGAAGTGGGAGGGAAGGAGAGAGAGAGAGAGCAAGGAGAGAAAGGAAGGAAGCAGGCATTGTGAGGGAATGATGGTGTGTTTGTGCCTCAACATGGCAGGTTCTGAACTGGGGCCCTCCCTTTGAAGACATCCCAAGGTGATGCCTTGAGAAATGATGCAGGCAGATGTGGGAGTCGGGGGGTGGGGGGGATAGCTCCTGAGGTCCTCCCCGGTGGTCTCGGGGGCTGGAGAAGGCCCGCTGGTACTCACATCGATGGGCACACTATCATAGAGGCGCTTGCCGATCACAGTCTTGCCCTGGATGTCGATGTTTTCCCTGTCCTCGATGGGCAGTGTCTGCACCAGTGCACAGTCAACGTAGAGGGTCACATTCTGGCCCTGGATGCTCAGGGCCATCTTATGCCAGTTGCGGTCGAAGAGGTCATCGACCTGGGGCCCACGGAAGACCACCCTGACGGCATCCTCCATGACGCCCACGGAATTGTACTCCACTGCTCTGTTCTCACCGTCCAGCCGGATGGAGACCTGTGGGGAAGAGCAGAGACTCCTGAGCCTCAGGGGATCTGGGGAGGGGAGATGGGGGAGCTTTCCGAGTCAGACAGACCCGAGTTCAGAGGCTGGCTTCTACTCCTACCAACCATGCAACCTTGAGAAAACTCCTTCTCAACTCTGAGCCTTGGTCTCTTCCTCGGCACAACAGCACCTCGCAGGTTGTTCCAGCATGTTATTAAATGGAATGATCAAAAGCAAAAGCCAAACCCACTGTGTTGAGTGGATTCCAACTCACAGTGCCCCCAGAGAACAGAGTAGAACTGCTCCATGGGGTTTCCAACGCTGTCAATCCTTACCAAAGCAGAATGCTTCATCTTTCCTCTGCAGGGCAGCTGGATTCAAACCACCAACCTTTTGGTTAGCAGCCAAACTCCTTAACCACTGCACCACTTGTTGTTGTTGTTGTTGTTATGTGCCGTCGAGTCGGCCCCAACTCATAGCGACCCCTCTTTGGGTTTCCGAGGCAGTATCACTACGGAAGTAGGATTGCCCAACCTTCCTTCCGAGGAGTGGCTGGTGGGTTTGAACCACC
>NW_006921656.1:3527030-3528078 GCF_000298275.1 Orycteropus afer afer | reverse complement strand
GTCCACCACCAGCTAGACGGCCATGGGGAAGGCCTTCCATGGCCCACACCCATCAGCAAGTTCTTTTGGTTCAATTTTCAAAACACACCTGAACTCTGGTGATTTCCCCCCTATTTCATTACTGCTGCCTGGTCTGAGCCACTGTCACGTCCTTGCCTGCGTTACTGCTACAGTCACCTATTCATTTCCCCACTTTCAGGCCTTCCCACCTCTCATTCCCACCTCCCCAGAGACTATTCTCAAACAAAAAGTCCTTGAACTGATCTGCAAGGCTTATACAGCTGGCCCTGTGACATCTCTTACTTGAAGTCTTAGACATCTGTTGCTGCTGTAACAGAAATACGACATGAGCGTGGCTGTAACAATTAAAGATTTATTTTCTCACAGTTCAGAGATTAGAAGTCCAACTGCTGGCAGCCGACTCTAGGGAGGGCTCTCTCTCTCCATCAGCTCTAGGGCTTCTTGGCTCCTTGGTGATCTTCACGTGGCATCTCTCTTCGCCCAACTCTGCTGGCTTTTCTGTCCTAGTCTACTCTTGAAATCTCATAAGTGTTGGTTCAGACCACACCCAATGCTGATACGGCCACTTATAACAAAACCCATTCCGAATGGGAGGGTAGCCACAGGTATGTTGTTGTGTGGTGCCCTGGAGTCAGTTCCCACTCACCCATCCTGTACACAGCAGAACAAAACACTGTTTTATATATAGCTCATATATAGCAGTGATAGTGAGTATGGTAAGGACCAGGCAGCCACAGGTACAGGGGTTAAGATTCATAGCACGTATGTTAGGGGGACACAGTCCAGTCCACACACCTGAAGTTTCACCATCCTCCTCCACAGAAACACATACACTCTGTTCCAGTCACACTGACCACCTTCTTGTCCCTTGATCATGCTGAGAATGAATGAAAGCTGCTCACTTTCTCCAAATAACCAATGGGTAAAATCTGAACATCAGAGAGAGGCTGCAAGAATCAAATGAGATCATAGATCTATAAGGCTTGTTTCTGTTGTTAGGTGCCACGGAGTTGGTTCTGACTCACAG
>NW_006921656.1:3474696-3526580 GCF_000298275.1 Orycteropus afer afer | reverse complement strand
GCTCACATACCAACTTCCTGAAGATCCATATCTACATTTCCTGTGTCTAGCCAGATTTCCTCCAAGGCATGGAGGTGGCCATTGGCATGTCCGGTGAATAGCACTCGACCAAGGCTTGTTTAATGAAATTGAATTGCCAGCTCCCCCTTCAAAAATGAGTCTGAAGTCTTGGAGGCGGACTCAACCTCCTCACGGCTCGGTGATACTCCAACCACTGCTCAACCCAGTAGAAGGAGGGGAACAGGGAGAAGTGGCAAAGGGGGAGCACACACAGCTCTGCAAACACCATGAAAGAAGAGAACCCAGACTGTGCGGGTGGTGCCAGCTCACCACACAAGAATGTCATGGCAGGTGCCCAGCCTCACTGTACCAGACCCTGAGAAAGTTGAGACTCAAGACCTGGGTAACTAGAGACAGACTGGATGTGGAACATGTGGCGCTGCCTGCCCTCCAGAAAAATGGGCTCCAGGGAAAATCAAATCTCCTCCATTCAGCCTCCCACACACAGGAAATCAGGCCACTGGGCAGTCAAACCTGAAAATGTTTGTGCATCTCAGTCCGGCCAAGGATGCTACAGAAAAATCCATCAGCAGGACCAACTGACGGGCAGAAACGGAACAAGAGCCAGCTAAGCACACAGAGTTAAAGCACAGACAAGGGGTTTGACTTCCTGGGTTCAAATTCCAACTCTCCCGACCCCGCATGTAAACATGGGCAAAGTTCTTAAACTTCCTGTGGCTCATTTCCTTCTCGTAAGATGGTAAGAGTAGAACCTGCTGGTGGGGTTGTTTTGAGACTACAGGAGTTAAGGTCTGTCAAGCCCTCAGGACAAGCCCTAGCTCATACTAAGTGCTGTCTGCTTGTTGTTGTTGTTAGGTGCCCTTTCGTTGGCTCTGACTCATAATGACCCTACGTACAACAGAGAGAAACACTGCCTAGTCCTGAGCCAGCCTCACAATCCTTGCCACACCTGAGCCCATTGTTGCACCCACTGTGTAAGTCCATTGCGTTGAAAGCCTTCCCATTTTTCATTGACCCTCCAATTTACCAAGATGACCAAAGTAGGTGAGATGAAGTCTGGCCATTCTTGCTTCCAAGGAGCAGTCTAGCTGTACTTCGTCCAGGACAGACTTGTTCTTTCTTCTGGCAGTCCATGGGACTTTCAGTGTTTTTTGTCAACACCACAACTCAAAAGCTCCAACTCTTCTTTGTTCTTCCTTATTCACTGTCCAGCTTTCACATGCATATGAGGCTATTGAAAATACCATGGCTTGGGTTAGGCACACCTTAGTCTTCAAGGAGACATCTTTCCTCTTCAGCACTTTAGAGAGGTCTTTTGTAGATGATTTTCCCAGTGTAATATGTTGTCTGATTTCCTAACTACTGCTTCCATTGGAGGAGCTCTGGTAGCATAGTGCCTAAGTCACTTGACTGCTAACCAGAAGGCTGGTGGTTCAAATCCACCAGCCACTCCTCAGAAGGAAGGTTGGGCAATCTACTTCTGTAGTGATACTGCCTTGGAAACCCAAGGAGGGGTCACTATGAGTTGGGTCTGACTTGATGGCACGTAACAACAACAACATACCAAAAAAGAGGGGGCTCTGGTAGCATAGTGCCTAAGTCACTTGACTGCTAACCAGAAGGCTGGCAGTTCAAACCCACCAGCCACTCCTCAGAAGAAGATGGGGCAATCTACTTCTGTAGTGATACTGCCTTGGAAACCCAAGGAGGGGTCACTATGAGTCAGGTCCAATTCGATGGCACATAACAACACAACATACCAAAAAGAACTGGTCAATGTTTATCTATTTCAGGAGGTGGCATGTGATCCACCTTTTTTTGGAATAGGTACAAGTATGGATCTCTTCCAGTCAGTTGGCCAGGTAGCTGTCTTCCAAATTTCTTGGCATAGATGAGTAAGTGCCTCCAGTGCAGTATCCATTTGTTGAAACAGCTCAATGGGTTTTCCATCAATTTCTGGAGCCTTGTTTTTCACCAAATCCTTCAGTGCAGCTTCGACTTCTTTCTTCAGTACCATTGGTTCTTCATCACATGCCAACTGTAGTCTTTAATTTTCATCAGTAAGTGCTTCAAGTCATCTTCACTTTTAGCAAGCAAGGCTGTGTTGTCTACATATCGCAGGTTGTTAATGAGTCTTCCTTGAATCCTGATGCTGCATTCTTCTTCATATAGTCCAGCTTCTTGCATTACTTGCTCAGCATGCAAATTGAATATGTATGGAGAAAGGATACAACCCTGATGCACTTCTTTCCTGATTTTAAACCATGCAGTATCCCCTTGTTCTATTCAAACAGCAGCCTCCTGGTCTATGTACAGGTTCCTCCTGAGCACAATTAAGTATTCTGGAATTCCCATTCTTCTCAATGTTATCCATAATTTGTTATGATCCACACTGCTAAATGCTTTTGCATAGTCAATAAAACACTGGTATCCTTTGCTTTCAGCCAAGATCCATCTGACATCAGCAATGATATACCTTGTTCCACATCCTCTTCTGAAACCAGCTTGTATGTCTGGAAGTTCCCTGTCGATATACTGCTGTAACCATTTTTGAATTCTCTTCAGTATGATTTTACTTATGTGTGATATTAATTATATTGTTCAACAATTTCCACATTCTGTGGGATCACCGTTTTTTGGAATAGGTACAAGTATGGATCTCTTCCAGTCAGTTGGCCAGGTAGCTGTCTTCCAAATTTCTTGGCATAGATGTGTAAGTACCTCCAGCACAGCATACATTTGTTGAAACAGCTCAATGGGTTTTCTGTCAATTCCTGGAGCCTTGTTTTCACCAAATCCTTCAGTGCAGCTTCGACTTCTTTCGTCAATACCATTGGTTCTTGATCACATGCCACCTCCTGAAATAGATGAACATTGACCAGTTCTTTTTGGTATAGTGACTGTGTATTCCTTCCTCTGAAGTTTCCTGCATCATTCAATAATTTGCCTATAGAATCTTTCAAAATTATAACTTGAGGCTTGAATTTTTCCTTCAGTTCTTTCAGCTTGAGAAATATTGAGTGTGTTCTTCCCTTTTGGTTCTCGATCTCCAGGTCTTTGCATGTTTCACTATGATAACTGACTTTGTCTTCTCGAGCTGCTCATTGAAATCTTCTGTTCAGCTTTTTTTCTTGTCATTTCTTCCCTTTGCTTTAGCTATTCTCCATTCAAGAGCAAGTTACACTCTCTTCTGACATCTATTTTGGTCTTTTCCTCCTTTCCCGTCTTTTTAATGACCTTTTGCTTCCGTTGTAGATGATGTTCTTGATGCCATCCCATAATTCCTCTGGTTTTCAGTCACTGGTGTTCAATATATCAAATGTATTCTTCAGATAGTCTCTAAATTCAGGTGGGATATAATCAAGATCATATTTTGGCTCTCATGGACTTGTTTTAATTGTCTTCAGCTTCAACCTGAACTTGAGTATGAGTAGTTGATGATCTGTTCCACAGTCAGCTCCTGGCTTTGTTTTGGCTGAAGATATGGAGCTTCTCCATCACTTCTTTCCACAGGTGTAGCCACTCTGATTCCTGTGTACTCCGTCTTGTGAAGTCCACAAGTATAGCTGCTATTTGTGATGCTGAAAAAAGGTATTTGCAATGAATAAGTCATTGGTCTTGTAAAATTCTATCATGTGATCTCTGACATCATTTCTATCACCAAGGCCAAATTTTCTAACTGCTGATGATTCTTCTTTGTTTCTGACTTTTGCATTCCACTCACCAGTGATAATCAACACATCTTGATTGCATGTTTGGTCAACTTCAGACTGCAGAAGTTGATAAAAATCTTCAATTTCCTCATCTGTGGCTTTGGTGGTTGGTGCTAAATTTGAATAATAGTAGTATTAACTAGTCTTCCTTGTAGCCATATGGATATTATCCTATCACTGACAGCACTATACTTGAGGATAGATCTTGAAACATTTTTTGTGACAATGAATGCCACACCATTTCTCTTCAATTTTTCATTCCAGGCATAGCAGATCATATGGTTGTCTGATTCAAAATGGCCCAAACCAGTCCATTTCAGCTCACTAATGCCTAGAATATCCATCTTTATGCATTCCATTTCTGGACAGCTGTCAATTTTCCTAGATTCATACTTCATACATTCCATGTTTTGACTATTAATGAATGTTTGCAGCTGTTTCTTCCCATTTTGAGTCACGGCACATCAGCAGATGGAGGTACTGAAAGCTTTACTCCATCCACATTATTAAGGTCGACTCTACTTGGAGGAGGCAGCTCTTCCCCAGTTGTATTCTGAGTGCCTTCTGGCCTGAGGCACTCATCTTCCAGTAGTATATCAATGTTTCAGGGCTATTCATAAGTTTCTAGTAATATATCAGATAGTGTTTCACTGTTATTCATAAGGTTTTCACTACCCAATTCTTTGAGAAGTAGATGGCCCCTGCCTTCTTCCAAGTCTGTCTTAGTCTGGAAGCTCCACTGAAACCAGTCCACCAGGGTGACCCTGCTGGGATTTGAAAAACCAGTGGCATAGCCTCCAGCCTCAGAGCAACATGCAAGCACCACAGCACGACAAACTGACAGATGAGTGGTAGGCTGTTTGTGTGGTGACCATCAAATGCATTCAGCATCATGGTCTAGCTTTAACTGCAGAAGAGAGAGCTCAGTCTCATGGGTGCCTTCTCTTTCAAATAGCCATCCATGAGGTTGGGTCCTGGAGTTCAAAGGCTTGAGCATGTTTTTATTTAATTTCAACCCAAATGAAAATACCATCATTATCTTTCAGCTGAAGACGAGTTATGTCTTCACATACTTCATTTTCTAGGAAAGGACAAAGGTCAAGGGCAAAGATATGGTTGGACCATGAACTCTGAGAACAAGGGGATTTAGAGTTGGCAGAGCTTTCAGCTCAAACCAACAGACTGTGTTGATGGCTTTGGTTTTTAGATGTAGCATTCCTCACTCTGGGAGCTCTGGTCGTGTAGTGCCTAAGGCATTTCACTCCTTACCAGAAGGCTGGCGGTTCAAACCCACCAGCCACTCCTTGGAATGAAGGTTGGGCAATCTGCTTCCACAGTGATACTGCCTCGGAAACCCAAGGAGGGGTCACTATGAGTCAGATCCTACTTGACAGCAGTGAGTTTGGTTTTATTTTGGTTCCTCACTCTGTTGTGTGTGGTCAATGGGCTGTTCTACCTTCTTGGGAACCAAAGGCCAAAGCTCACCAGAGGTGGATGAAGGAAGGGCTTTAGAGCTTCAGTCCAGGGAAAACTGAAGTTTCAGAAGAACTACTCTCGACAAAGTCTTTCTTATATGTCAGGTACTGAGGGCAGCCATTAACAGAAACACCATAGCTGGGTGGTCCATAAACGTACCATCTCATTGTTTTGGAGGCTAGAGGTTTCGAGAGCTGTGCTCTCTCTGGCCCACCCTAGAGGAGGAAGATCCTTCCTCCTACACAGGATTCATCTTCTGTAGTCCTGGACATAACTTGGTGCTCCTTGCTTGTAGATGGATCCTTACATGGTGTCTGTCTTCCCCGTGTATGTGTCTCTGTGTCCATCCTTCTCTTTCTATGAGACACCACTCAGAAGTGGTTGGGTTTATGACCCACCCTACTGTGGCATGACCTCATTAACATAATAAAGAAAACTCCTATTTCATATTTCAAGCACAGGGTTAGAATGTTCACATTTCTTTTCCAGGGGGCACCATTCAACACATAAATTATGTATCAGGCACTGTTCTAGATGCTTTACAGACACTATCTCAATGGATCCTTCCACCAACCCTTCATGGCAGGCATTCTAGTTCCCATTTTAGATAAGAAAAGCAAGACTCAGACAAATAAACTCACTTGTCTCTGCCCACAGCAAGAAAGGAGTGAAGGCAAGGTTTGAACCCAGGACTCTCTTAGCCAGTTATTCCACCACACGGTGCAGCTGGGCCAAACATGCTGCCAGTAGTGCATCAGTCATAGGACAGCCGACCAGATGGCCACCTCCCTAGTAAGGCCAAGAGCCCCTGAAGATATGGACTAAGTCTTCTTCATCTCTCACAGTGCCTGGCCTTGATCAACTTTAGTCAAAAACTTGGACCCCTCTGTTCTTAGGCTCACCATACACTGCCCCCACTTCCTGAGCTCTGGGCCCAGGGGAAAGGTCCCTGCAGAAAGCATAATAGGCAATGCTGTCACCTGTGAGAACAATGCTGCTCTCACCTGGGGAATGCCCTCACCTGGGGAATGCCATACTGGTCGATGACCTGCCAGATATACCAATCTTCTTTCCGAGATGTTTTCCGGAACCGGAAGGTTGTGACAAAGGCGTACTCATCAGGCAAACCTTGTGGGAACACATCCCTGGAAGAAAACCCAGACAGACAACACCAGCTTTAGTGAGCAGAGCAGGGAGCTGGCGGAGGAAGTCTGCACATCCCATCAGGCACCAACCCAAACCAAACTCACTGCTGTCAGGTTGACTCCAACTCACAGTAACCCTGCCCTGCAATCTCAGCTCCTAATATTTCTAAACTCCCCCTTCACCTGCCCTTCACCATCTCTTCCTTAGACCAGGGCCTCAATAAGACCCTTTGCAGACCATTTCTGCACCCGCCCTCAGCACCCATCCATCTGCCTCTGTAGCTAGCAGACGGATCACTCCAAACCATGCTGCTTCTGCTCCCATCGCTCTACCACCCTGGTTCCTGACAAAATTAATGTGGAATGTGCGATTCCACCCTGCAGGTCAAGTCTGAGCCCTCCACCGGGCCCACAAGGCCCTCTGTTCTGGGGTCTGAGGCTCCCAGCAGTCACTTCTCCTTGTTCCACTCCTTCCCAGCATGGCCACATGGCCACATAGCTCACCCTGCTTGGTCCCTTGTCTCCTTCCCCAAGGCATCCTCCATTTTGCACAAAGCCCTGGGCTCCTGCTGAGTTTATGGATCTAGGCCCTCACCTGGGTGTTTCCTCGACTCCCTGCCACTCCACCCAGACAGGTCTGGACATGCCCTTGTCCTTTTGAATTCAGGAATGAAATCTGTGCCTTCCTATCCAGGATGGAGTCCCGGGATGGTGCAAACAGTTAAGCGCTCAGCTAATAACTAAAAGGTTGGTGGTTCAAGCCCACCCCAAAGCACCTTGGAAGCAGAGCCTGGCCACCTGCTTCTGAAGAAGCACAGCCATTGAAAGCCTGGGGAGCACAGGTCTCCTCGGACACATGTGGACTCGCCATGACTCAGTCAACTTAGCAACGGGTTTGGTTTTTCTGGTACAGGGGACCAATTCCTCCTAAGGACCCAGGGTCATATCCCTGTCTACCTCCTCAGATTGCTGCCTGACCTGCTGCCTCGTCCTCACCTGAACTGCAAAGAGCCATCTGAACCTCACATCACTGTTAACCAACCAGTTGCTGTCCAGGCAACAGCAACTCATGACAACCTCACGTGTGTCACAGCAGGTCTGTGCTCTTCAGTGGCTGAATTGGGGAAGAACATTGCCAGGCCTTTCTTCCAAGATGCTTCTGTGTGGACTCAAACCTCCAACTTTTCACTTAGTACTCTAACCAGCTGCAGCACCCAGAGTCCTCAGTACTACCACCACCCGCTCCAGAAAACCCTCCATAAATTTGTGTACTTTCTCTACCTTCTCTCCTTTTTTCATTGCAAGAACTTAGGAAGAAGCAGTTCTTACCTCATGGTATAAATGAGGGCATCCCAACTCTGAGGGTGAACTGGATGCCATACAGTTGGTGAGGGGCTGAGGGGAGGTTCTCGACAGGGGATCCCCAAGCTCTGCTCTTCCCCGCCAGTGGATGGCACCTTGCCCTGCCTAGCCCGACCGTGGAGGAGCTGAGCTCTGTCTCATTGGGGGTGTAGGGGGCTACCTCGGGAAATGGACATGGCCCTCACCTCTCCATTGGGCGAGGTGGAATCTGTCTAGCCAGACAGCCAGGAAGGGAAGTGGGAGGCAGCTGTGTTCCAGGTTCTCAGAATCACAGATTCTTGGGGACCCATTTTCTCTGGCTGCAGAACCTATGAGCAAAGCTGGGTCCTGGCTGATTTAGTTTACAACCCATTCTGGGAGCAGGTTCAGTGGCTCAAAGTCTGCCTCTGAGCTGGACCTCACCCAGGATCTCATTCAGACACCAGCAACTCTAGTGGGCAAAACCTAGAGATGACGTGGGGTGGTGCTATGCCTACACTCTAGTGGCAGAATGGCTACGGCATTCAGCTGCTCATGGAAAGATTGGTAGCACAAACCCAGTGGCCACTCCATGGAAGAAAGATGAGGGGGTCTGCTTTTGTAAAGACTAACAGCCTTGGAAGCCCTATAGGGGAGTTCTACTCTGTCCTCTAGGGGCGCTGTGAGTTAGAATTGACTCAACAGCAATGGAGTCAGTTTGGGCTTTGCTTCTGTGAAGATAGGAGCTCTGGGGGTGTAGTGCCTAAAGCATTTGACTGCTAACCAGAAGGCTGGCGGTTCAAACCCACCAGCCACTCCTCAGAAGGAAAATTGGGCAATCTACTTCTGTAGTGATACTGCCTTGGAAACCCAAGGAGGGGTTGCTATGAGTCAGATCCGACTTGACAGCAGTGGATTTCCATGAAGATTGACAGCCTTGGAAACCCTATGGGGCAGTTTCACTCTGTCCTCTAGGGGCACTGTGAGTCAGAATCGACACAATGGCATCGGGTTTGGTTTGTGTTTTACTCCTGCCATGTTCTGCAGTGACTGGTCCACTGGTGGTGCTATGTACCACAAATGCTCATTGTTACTGAATTAACAGACAAATGCACGCATGCATGAGTGACTACTGCTGAATTCCAGTGGAGGGATAAGTGTGGTAGGACCTAACCTAAACCACACCAGCTGCCATCGAGTCAATTCTGACTCATGGTGGCTGCTCATGTTCATTGGCTATGATCACCAGACCTTTCTTCTGCAGCCCCACTGGCTAGATTCGAACTTCCAACCTTGGTGAGTAGTTAAGCCCAAACCGTCTGCACTACCCAGGCACCTGTAGTAGTTCCAGGGACCCAAGAGAGTCAATCATAACAGATCAGATAAGAAACCTACATACGTTCCCTCCTTTCTTCCTTGTAGGAACTCAGGAAGGGGCCATCTTACCCTGGTGCTACACGTGAGGGGCCCCAGCTCTCAGGGCGAGCTCGCAGGCATTCTCTTCTGCAGCCACAGTTTTGTGATTCATTTGGACTTTGTTTGGGTCGTACTTTGGCAGCTTTCACATTTCGTGATTTTACTGAGAGAAGCAAGCTGTTCTCACGATCCTGCTCTCATCAAACGCCCAAGTCAGCCATTCAGCTGCTACATCTGGGACACCCTTCCCAGGCACCAGGGAGAAGCCCTACTCGGTGCTCGTGAGCAGCTGTGGCCAACTGGCCTCTTGCCTGTCCTTTGTCAGGGTGTCCAGGGCAGGGCTAGAAGGAGTCGTGGCCACTCACTCAGTCCTCTGCACCACGGGGAAGGATCCCATCCGAACATAGGAGCTCTGGGCGCCATTCTCTCTCCTCCCCAAGATCTCCTTCACGCTGAACAAATCCATCAGGTCAAAACCTGTCCAAAGAGAAGAGCCAGGGGTGAGTTTGGTGCAGGAGAGCAAGGTGAAAACATCTGCTCTGTGCAAAGTGGTCCTGGCCCAGGGAGAACGGATGTGGACTCCGGCAGAGGGCGTCTGTGCAAAGACACATTTTGGGAGAACAAAATAAACAGCCAGCCGTGAGCCAGGCACAGCTTCCACTTCGATTCCAGGAAAATGATCCAGGAAAAACACAAAGGGACCCGAGCAGCCGTGATGTTCCACAGTCAAGGAAAAGGTAAAGAAAGAGAAGGTGTCACCCCAGTGGGACTGTGGCCAGGAGCCTTGGCCCTGCCGATTCTCAGATACCTACACCTGGCTCACCTGGGTTGGCTCCCCAAGCAAAACAGCGACATAGGGCTTTCTTTCCTGCAGCCACATTGTCCCAATTCACTTGGATTTGCCTGGACTGCAGTTTGGCACACTTTACATTTCACAATTTCAAATAGAAACATCAAGGAGAAGCACCTGTTCTCGTGATAGTGCATTTCCTGAAAGGTATTGTTCTGGTTCCCTAGTGCCACTCTGACAAGAATATACCACAAATGCGATGCCGTTAACACACAGGAGTTTATTCTCTTACAGTTTGGAAGCTTTAAGTCCGAGTTGAAACTGCCAGGCTCTAGGGGCTGGGTGAAGGCCCCTCAGCCTTGGTCTTCAGCTCTGCCTCCTGCTCCCGGCCCACTGGAGCGAGAGGCATTTCTTCACTCAGACAGCTGCCGGATGCCGAGGCTGCAAGCCCAAGGTTGATAAGTGAAATGGCACAGTCCCGACGTTACCAAATCACACGGCAGACCATCAATTCAATTCCATTTTAAGTCCCAAAGTCAGCAGAGCATGGCAGGCTGCTGAACAACAACAAGGCTACATGTAGGGTCCAAGTGTGCCACAGGCTAGAGACCATTCCCAAAGCTGTTGCTTATACACGGGAAGCAGACCACATACCCAAAGGCAGCTGCTTAGCTGCTTGTGATAGAGCCCGCCACGGAGCTGACTGCCAGCCTCATCGTGGGGAATAGCGACCTCCAGCTGCCCAGCCACTCAACCAGGCCCAGCCAAGCAGACACACAAACCGAACTACCACAGGTGTTTTTGTTTGCTGGGCTTCGTTTTGCTTCCGCCCGCCCCAGGACTTCACAGGCATTAGCAGTGTAGGGTCATAGGGAGGGAGAGCTCTGGGTTCCAGAGAGAGTGGGGGGTTCCAGTCTAGCTCAGCTGCCGATTTGTATGACACTGTACTTTGTCTGTGACTACTAACCTAAAGGTTGGTGGGGTTCCAACCCACCCACAGTGCTGGGTAAGAGCTGTCTGGCAATCTCCATCCATAAAGGTTCCAGCCAAAACAAATAAACAAATCAATAACCCCACAGGGCAGTTCTACTCTGTAACAACAAAGGGCTCCATAGGAGTTGGAATCAATTCCACAGCCGTGAGTTTTCTTTTTTGGGGAGGGCAAGCAACATAACCCCATGAGCCTGGGGATCTTGATCTTAGAAGGAAGGAGATAATACTTAGGCCTCGGCTGTCAGGAGAATCACCTGGGACTCTGACTGCACATCACTTGGCATGTGGTGGGAGGCGGGTACAGATGGTTAATGCACCAAGCTGCTCATTGAAAGGTTGGGAGTTCAAGGTCACTCAGAGGTGCCTTGGAAAAAAAAAAGCCTGGCACTCTCCTTGTGACAGATCAGCTCCTGAAAGCCCTGGGGCAGGCAGTTCTACTCTGACCCACGCAGGGTTTCCAAGTCAGAATTGACTGATGATGGCTGGTTCAGCATATGGTGGAGATGAACAGGGCAGGTCTGTGCTCCACCAGCACATCCTCATCCACATTTCCCCACACATGGGCCCTTCAACAGAAGTGCCCAAACTGGTCTGGAAGACGCACTTGAGTCCCACAGAACACACCTTCTGAGGGGCATGGCCTGAAGGCAAAACTCATCCTGGAGGCGACAGTGTAACACGCTCACCTGAAACCATGTCCCTTAGGGGATGCGATGGGCACCTCAGAGGGCAGACAGCTGAGGAAGGGGACAAGCTGAGGAGTAGCACGTGGGCCTGGCACCCACTCGGGAGACCCGAGGAGGATGCTCTTGCCACCGGCCTTCTCAGGCCTGCCATGCAGAAGAGGATGGGTTCCATCATGGCGGCCAAAGCTCTCCTACCAGTAAATTCTGCCCACAGACACCATTTCTGAGTGCTGCTGTGTGCCCAGAGAGGTGAGAGGTGGCAGGCAGGAAGGCTGCGCCCTGAGGAAGAGTCCACGCATCAGTCACCCAGCTCCTGGCCCTGTGACCTTGAGACGATCACCTGACCTCTGTGGACACCTTCCTCTTTACACAGGGGGTTGTTTTAGAATGAGCCTCACACGACTGTCATGAAGCTTAAATGTGATGGCAGAAAACACGCAACTCTGTGCCTGACACTTAGTTGATCACCTGCACAATTGCTTTTCAACTTATTTTCCCATTATGATTTCAGCATCTTCATGCCCTCAATTCTGTCCAAAGGTGTCCTTTGTCCTTTCCAAAGCCAAGCACTGTGAGGGCACTGGAGATGCCATGGTGGGGAGACAAAATCCAGGCTCTGGGAACCGGAGCCTAGTTCCAAAAGAACAGCCAAGTTGCCATCAGGTAGGCTCTGAGTCCTGGCACTGCCAGGTGTGTCAGGGTAGAGCCGTGCCCTGTGGGGCCTTCAAAGGCTGACCTCTTGGAACACATGTCTAGGCCTTTCTTCCCAGGTGCCTCTGGGTAGACCCGAACCATCGACTGTTCAGTTAGCAGCCGAGCACGGCAACTATTTGTACCACCAGGGCCTCCGCCCCTAGTGGGTGGACCCTAACTGAACAGATGCACAGCGTGATTCCAGGCAAAGCTGAGGACTGTGTAGAGTAAGTGAGCAGGGCCCAGGGTTGGCAGGGGCGGCCTCGCTGGATGAGGGCTGCGACGGTCCTAGAAGGGGCTCTATGCAGGCGGAGGCGGTGCCGGGACTGAAGGCCCCGCTGGTGACTCTGCACCGGGCCCTGCCTGGTCCCTTGCCACCATGAGATTGTCTAATTCTGGAAGATGACTAAGTGTCTTCATGATGTCATTCTAAACAGCACTCCCAGCACCGCTCAGGGACTGAATGTGTGCTGCAACGTTAAGTGCTCCTGGAACTGCAGGCTGAAAGCACACGCCAGAGGCTCCGTGCAGGATGGAATGGCACACCTTCCAGCTGGGCTTTGTCACTGAACCAAACTTGTTGGAAATACACGCAGCAAAGCACACACTCCCCACAAGCACAGTGCAGTGATGCTGAGGCCGTCCTTCGAGTTGGGCAGCCACTCTCAGCCCCCTCTTCCGAGCTGATCCTCGGGCCCACTGACCCAAACTCTCTGCCCTGACAAGCCTTCTCATCCAACTTTTCGAGCTGCCGTTGTCAACAGAATCCCATACCAAACTCAAACCCACTGCCATCCGGTCGACTGGAACTCACAGTGACCCCCTTTAGGTTTCCTAGGCTGTAACCTTACAGAAGTAGACTGCCCCATCTTCCTTCCAGGGAGTGCCTGGTGGGTTTGAACTGCCAACCTTCTGGTTAGGAGTCACATGCCTTAGGCACTGTGCCACCAGAGCATCTTTGATCCCATACAGACAAATCTTAAAAGAGCACAATGTTCAAGACAGACATCCTTTACTAATTAAGATAAACTAGCATTTGGTTTAAGGAGCTCTGGTGATGTGGTGGTGAAGGCATTTGGCTGTTAACCAAAAGGTTGGTGGTTTGAATCCATCTGGAAGAAAGATGAGGCAGTCTGCTTCCATAAATTCTGGCAGCTTTGGAAACCCTGTGGGGCAGTTCTGGCAAAAAAGACTTCAGGGCATACTTCTGGTTTCAAGTTTAAAGATTATGTCAGGGCAGTGGTTTGGGGGTCCCTCCAGCCTCCATGGAAACCTTGCTTTTTCATGGACACTCAGGGAATGCTTTGCCTCCCAGAGATGCTGTGTGTCCCCCAGGCCAGGCACCACGTCCCCTCTACCGATGTCCACCATGTGGTGGGCTCAGGCAGGGTCCAGAGAGGCTGTAGCTGGACACAGGCTGGACAAGGCAGCCTCTGCTGACTCACAGCCCCTTGGGGACAGGGCCTGACCCACCATGTTCACCACCCTGACCCCAGGTGGCACCAGCATGGGCTGGCACACAGGGCACATTTGTTGAAATGGCCCCATGGCCTTTCCCTGAATGGGGATGTGCCCTTCTGCCTTTGAAGGCTCAGTGCAGAGGAGGAAGTCCTCAGACTTGGACCAGACGCTCACAGACAGGTCCTGGCTGTGCTACTTACAGACAGTGTGGCTGTGAGTGTGAGCTCATCCTGTCTGAGCCTGCTTCCTCTGTATTTCTGAGAACTGGGATAATAAGGGAGTAGGATACTAGAAGGAACAGTGGCAGCTCAGTGGCAGAGTTCTCCCCTTTCATGCAGGAGGCTGGGGTTCAATTGTGTATGCATCACCCGTCTGTTAGTGGAGGCTGGTGTTGCTATAATGGTGAATAGGTTTCAGTGGAGCTTGCAGAGTAAGATGCAGTAGGAAGAAAGGCCTGGGGATCCCCTTCTGGAAACCAGCAATGAGAATCCAGTGGATCACAACCATCCAATCCACTGCTGGGGTGGCCATGAGCCAGGGCCATGTCAACAGTAGGAGCAACAACAACACAGGCAGTGAACGCAGGGGCTCTGGCAGGAGAGATACTGGGGCTGAATCCCTGCTCCCCCTCTCCTGGGTGGGTTACCCTGCCTCCCTGAGTCTCCATTTGTTAATCTGTCAAACGGGACACGGACATGACAGTACCGGCTCTGGGAGGTGGGCAGATGAACACACAACACAGTGACAACTTCACTTGACAACGTGTGTAAGAACATGCCTGGCACGAGGTGGGTGCTCACTAAAAACCTGGTGCTTTATGCAGGCCCCTCCCCCTGCCCATCCCATAATAAGCTATGAGCAGACATGCAGGGGACAGCAGTGGGTAGGTCTTTCTGATGTCCCCTCACCATGTAGCCTTGGCTAAGTCACGTTCCCTTTGTGGACAATGGTTCCTGATCCGTGAAATGGGGGAGGATGTGGAATTACATCAACCTTTATGTTTTTCGCACCAACAACTACTTATCAATCCCTCCTCTCAGTCTTTGCTGTGGCTACAAAGACTATGCCTTCCAATCAATTGTATTTCTTGCATAAAATTAAATGTCCAGTGTTTGGGCAGCAAAGCATCCCTAGGTTCTGCTCAGAAGGCTGGGAGGTGGAGGGCTGGGAGGTGTGCTCCGACAGCAGGGCTACTGGGGAAGTCGAGTTTCACCTCAAAGGAAGGGAGTTACTCGCGGGTAAATGATTCCGTACACAAGACACACAGTCCCGCGGATTTCCAGCTTGGTGATCTTGAGGAAGGCATTCAATTTTTTTAGCCTGTTCCCCAGTAGTATTACCAGGAGGGTTGGAGGGGTATGAAGTACCCACTCACTAATAGTCAGAGGGGGGACACCAAAATGAACCCAGGGTCTGTGATGGCACACAGACAGCACCGTAGGACAAAGGGCCACCAAGACAGTGATGTCACTAGGGTTAGTATCACCCATCGCCCAGTGCAGTAACTTGTCACCACCATCACCACCTCCTCTGCTAGTCAGGGTGCAGGCAGGAGGGCTGGGGTGCCCATCACTGGGAGGAGAGAAGGGTCTCCACTTTGGCCAGAAGGAGAGGGGAAGAGTTGCAGGGAGCTGCAGGGGGCAGGGGTTCACCAGCTGGCCCCACCCCTCAGGGGGTGCCACCGACCCTGGTGATGCCACTGCCATGCCCTAAACTAGAAGACAGGAGAATAATTCCTGAAGGGCATCAGGGGCTCAAGGGAGGTGGTGTTCCCAAGTCCCCATGGACGAGTGGCCACCAAGGAGTTCCAGCAATATCTCAGGTCTTTCCTGCGGTCACTGTGGGAACCCTTGAACTGAGGTCTCTGCAGAATCCCGGGGCAGGAGAGTCCCCGTACTCCACATAAAACCTCATCACCATCACCTGGTTATACAGGACTAGACACATGGCATGGAGTAGCCTGTCCCCAGCCCCCTGCAGGGAAGGGAGCCCCTAGGAATGCTGGAGTGGGGAGCAGGGCAGGTACCAGGTGTGGGAACCCCCCCACACAGACTGAAAGAGAAGCCTTCCCCACCTCCTTCATCTCCCCTCGCCTGACTGCTGGCCCAGTGCTCCAGCCTGCTCTGAGCAGGGACTAGACACGCCAGAGGCCGACACTGTAGCACTGTCTGGAGACAGGAGGCCAAAGGCGCCCTGCAGCTCTGGGCTCGCCTCACAGGGGTCCAAGTTTGCTCTGGACAATAGGGCCTCAGGCTCCAAAGGCCCCCATTGAGGCAGGGATGGGGTTAGGCTCTGGAGCGAGCCAGTGTCCTGGGCTGGAAGCCGATTTGGGTCCCCTCCCCACAGCCTCCTCCATGCCAACTGGGCGCCACTGTGTTTGGGGTCCTTCAGCTGTGCCCTACCTGTCATTCTGCCCCATCCCTGCAGGTGGGTCCCAGTGGGCTCTTCATTTCTTCATACCCTATCTAACCTGTCTGCCACCAAACTTCTGGAAGGCTGCCGGCCAAGAGGGTATGTATGAGAGAGAGAGAGTGTATGTGTATGAGAGAGAAAGAGAGAGAGTGTGTGTGCGTGCTGTGGGGGGGTCTCTGCTCAATAAAAGCTGCCACTTTGGTCTCTGGGGAGAATGTGGTATGTGGCCTAGAGGGAAGGGACTGCAGGCACTACCACACTCATCAGCCCTACCACCTTGGTGTGATTACTACTGCCCCTTAACACTCTCCTTCTCCCCTGTGCAAAGGGGATCATGGCAGCCATTTCCCTGGGTGGCCCACGGGTTGGCATGGGTGTGGGGCCCTGGTGGGCAAACAGTAAGGCCCACAGGTGACCTCACAGGTCCCACCATCTGGCTCATTGGAGATGAGCATGTGCTGAGGGCGCCCAGGAGCAAATCCAGTATCTGCACGTATACACAGCCAGTGCCCACCGGGGAGAAGTTGGGGGGAGCACAGAAAAGTGAGTCTGTCCCTCCATTTCACAGCCTGTCAGCTGTCACTAGGAACTGCCACCATAAGCTCAGTTCCCCTTAGCAGTTATATGAGAGAGAATAATAATAATAAAGGAGTTCAGGACAAAAGTGAGCATAAGCTATACTTTCTGACTGTGCTTTTATTGCTTCCAGTGAATGAAAACAAAGACTTCAACACAAAAAAAAAACTTTGAACAACAAGCAATCAACTTGGTGGCAGGAGAGGGCACCAAGAGAGATGAATTGCTTGAAATACATCAGGGCTCAGAAGGAAAATGAGAAACGTCCCGGCAGTAGGAGAGCTGGGATGCAGGAAGCCAGAGATAAAGGACCAAGTGTCCAATGCCAGCATCACATGCTTGGACCGCGGGAAGCCAGAGAGGAGTGTGCCCCTATCTGCCTGCAGGTGAGTGGTCTCATCTATTTCCTGGTGTTCCCAGACCTGGTCTGGCACCTACTATGCACATCGATCCTCCAACTCCTGGGTGTTGGTGGAGGGAGCCTTGCAGACCCACCAGGAGAGCTAGTCACTCTGGGTCATTCATGGGTCCACACAGGTTCACCCACCCTATCGACCTCCTCTCCAGCTGGAGAGTTCTTAGAGGGACAGGACCAGGCCTAGTTCAGTTTTCTGGTTATACAGGACTAGACACATGGCATGGAGTAGCCCGCCCCCAGCCCCCTGGGAAGGGAGCCACAAGGCTCAAGGTTCCAAGGTCCCCCCCCCACACACACACACACACAACCCTTCTGAATCTCCCTACCAAGAATCAGGTATTTTAAGTAGAAAAAATACTTCCTGGTCTTCAATCTAAAGGAGCTCTGGTGGTGTGGTGTCTAAGGCATTTGACTGCTCACCAGGTTAGTGGTTCAAACCCACCAGCTACTCTGTGGGAGGAAGACCGGGCAGTCTACTTCTGTAAAGATTTGCCACCTCGGAAACCCAAAGGGGGTTGCTGTAAGTTGGGGTCACTCGAGGGCAATGAATTTGGTTTCTTGGGTTGGTCTCCAGTCTACAGAGCGACCACGAAGCCTGGGATGCGTTGTGCATGCAGAGGACGGAGGCAGACCTCTTATTCATGTGCCCGCCTTCCCTGTCTGCGCACCCTCCCTCCACTCTCCCTTCCTCCCTCCCTCCCTCCTTCCTTCCTTTCACCCACCCACCCACTCAAGCCTCCTTCTCTCGCCTCCTCCTCTCCATCTCCCATCTGCCCACTGGTTACCCATTCATGGAGTCATGCTTTCATTCTTACTTTCACTCATTTCATTCATATATTCACTTGTTCATTCATTCAACAAACTTTGCTGAGCATCTGCTAAGTGGCAGGCACTATCCTATGCCCTGAGGACACACAGATCAATAGCCGGGTGTGGCCATATCCTGCTCTCAAACAGCTCATCTGCTCTCTGGAGAGGTGGCCAGGAAAGCAAATCATGGCATCTCTGATCAGAGGCCACAGCGTTGAATAAAATGCTAACAGCAATCCATGACACTTTCGGAAACCTAAAGTGATTTCACCAAGGATGAACTCTTGAACTGGACTTTGAGGGATGAATAGGAGTCCACCAAGGGGACAGATGGGGATGGGTACACCATGCAGAGGAAATGCAATCAGCCAAAATAATGACAGTCCTCATTGCCATTATCTGAGCACCCAACCGCTACATATAGGCAATCCCTGGATTACAAATGAGATCCGTGCCTAAGTGTGTCTTTCAGAATTTGTGCCTAAGTTTAAACAGGTGCAAATGGTTCTTCTTTAGTCTCACTTTAGCATAAGAAAAGAGAGCTCTGGTGGCATAGTGCCTAAGTTATTTGACTGCTAACCAGAGGTTGGCAGTTGAAACCCACCAGCCACTTTGTGGAAGGAAGATTGGGCAATCCACTTCAGTAAAGATTTACTGCCTTAAAAACGCAACGGGGGTTGCTATGAGTAGAAATTAACTCGATGGAAGTCATTTTTGTTGTTGTTGTTGTTGTTCTGTTTTGTTTTTTCAGTGCAAGAAAAGGCTCCAAGCCTTTCCAATGATTTAAAAGCTGCATGCACAGCAAGTGAAAGTTAATGTATGATGCAAGCAGGGACTGGTTCAATCAGGCAAATTTACACTAAAGGGCAAGTGCGAGTTGTCTGTAAGTGGACGTTCCTAACCTGCGGACTGCCTGTACTGATACCAGGCACTCTAGCAGGAGAAGAGAGACACACACTGCCTTTGTGGGATTTGCTGAAGCCCAAATAGCTAGTAGTAGGGAAGTAGGGGTGTGAGGAGAGAAGAAGGCAGCCAACAAGGAGTGTGGGTGACCACAGCTAGATCTGCCGGGAAGCTGGGAAATGGGCCAAAACCATGGACCGTGGAACGGCCCCACCTGAGGGGCTGCAGAACTGGGCTGTTTCTCCAGCAACTCCTGGTGGTCACAGTTGAAGGGCTGCCCCTGGAGAGGATCCACCCTGGCATATTCTGCCTGCTGTTCACACAGGCAGAGCAGCCTTCCACCATTCTGGAAGAATCCTTCCAGCACAAAGATGCAGATGCTGTCCTCGTTAAGTTGCAGGGCACACTGAAACGGCAGGGCCCCTGGGATCCGCTACCAACACACCTTGTCTTGACCCCATAGGGCTCACTGGCTAGGACAGGAGACTTCAGCTCTCTTATACAAGGGGTTAGAATTGGACCCAAGACTGTAAAATGGTACAACCATTGTGGAAAGCAGTATGGCGATTCCTTCAAAAGTTGGAATTAGAAATACCATTTGACCCAGCCATCCCATTACTAGGTATATACCCTAAAGAAGTGAGAGCCATGACAAGAACAGATATATGCACGCCGATGTTCATCGCAGCACTATTTTACAATAGCTAAAACATGGAAACAACCTAGATGTCCATCAACTAAGGAATGGATAACCAAACTATGGTACATACACACAATGGAATACTATGCAATGCTAAAGAATAACGTAGAATCTGCAAAACACTGCATAATGTGGATGAACTTGGAGGACATTATGCTGAGTGAAATAAGTCAGTCACAAAAGGACAAATATTGTATAAGTCCGTTATTGTAAAACTTAAGGAAAGGTTTATCTATTGGAGGAAATTTTCTTTGTTGGTTACCAGGGGTGGGAGGGGAGAGGAGGGAATGCTGTTAGATAGATAGCGATAAATATTGATTTGGGTGAAGAGATGGGCAATGTACCAAATGGGAGTGACCAATATTTCACCACTGAGGATGAGAAAGACATAGAGAGGTACATGGGAAGTACAGACAACAAATATGAACCCTTTTGCACATACAGTACTGAGTTGTCAGTGAAGGCAAACAGGGGTATATGGACAGATAGATAGGTGGACAGGCTAAACAATTAGGTATGTCTAAATGGGGAGTGTATCCAAGATCATATATAGGGTCGGCAGACAATGGTCCTATAAGTTTATGTGAGTGATCAGAATTCCCAGAGGTATAGTAGAGCTGACAAGGGGCAAGGTTATGGTCATTGCTTGGTCACAGCCAGCTACCCAGAGCGACCAAGTAGTTGATCCTGCGGGCTTGAGACCATAGTCGCAGGGGACATCAAGCCCAATTGGCATAACATACTATACAAAACATTGTTCCACCTCCTACTTTGGCAAGTAGCGACTGGGATCTTAAAAGCTAGCAAGCTGCCATCTAGATGCAACAATGGGTCTCTCCTCGTCAAGAAGAAAGAAGAAAACCAAAATGAATGGAAACAATCAGTCCTAGCGACTGGTACACCATCTGATCTGCAACCTATACAACTATGAGACCAGAAGAACTAGATGGTGCCCAGCTACCACTGCCATCCACTTGGAAGGGATGTAGGAGATCCTGCATAGAGAGGGAGAACAATGTGGGACAAAACTCAAAATCATTTGGAGGCAAAAAAAAAAAAAAAGAAGGTGGGGACCAGGTTTGCTGGTCCAATAGAGCCTGGTGGAACCACTGAGACTATGGCCCCTAGCTGCCCTTCAGGTCTGGAATTGAACCCACAACTGTGGTTTCCAGCCAAACAAAGTACAGGCAAGTGAGTTAAACATTTACCTCAAGTAGACACACACCCTGGAGAGAACAATCATGGGAGAAGGAAGGGCTGCTTATGCACAGGGAGACAGCTCAGGGCACAGGAGAGTATGGAGGGATGGACACTGGGAAGAGGTAACTATGGGGAGGAAGTGGAAGGGGAGCTGTTGCATCGTAAATTTTGGTCAATGACATGAGACAAAGTATATGTGAACTGCTGTATGAAAAGTGAATTTACTCTGTAAATCTTCACCCAAATCAAAATAAAATTTTAAAAAAAAGAAAAGAAAAAAAAAAATAAGAATTGGACCCGAGATGATGTGGGATGGAGGAGGTCACCTGAGCCCAGGAGGTGCTAACAAGGAGAACAGGGCTCCTGTCCTGGAAGGGTTTCCATGCTGGGCTGGTGGAGGAAAGGAAACTTCACTGGGGTCACGCATCCTCAGGGCCTCAGGACCAAGCAGGGCTCCTGGACCCAGGGTGCAGGGACAGCAGGCTCAGCCACCCCCACCCCCACTGGGGTTGCCTTTGCGGTCTGTCACACAGAGACTGCCTTCGACAGGACTCAGCCCTTTTTATTTCTGCAGTCATCCCCCTTGTCCTCTCACTCATGGGTCTACTCACATGTTTACACCTCTGAGTCACCTCCCACCCAGGGCATAATCATCCATGCCTCTGCTCACCTGGCCAATCATTCACTTACTCATTCGCCCATTCCTTTCCTTACTCATTCATTCAAATGGGTTGTTTAGTGATGGCAGTTTGAACCCACTGGCCACTCTGCAGGTGAAAGATGTGGCAGTCGACTTCTGTAAAGATTTATAGCCTTGAAAACCCTATGGGGAAGTTCTATTCTGTCCTCTAGGGGTGCTGTGAGTTGTGACTGACTCAATGGCAAGAGGTTATAAGAAAACCAAGGAGCCCTGGTTAAGGACTTGGCCACTAGAAGGTTGGCAGTTTGAACTCACCCAGCAGCTCCATGGAATAAAGATGTGATCTGCTCCTGTAAAGATTACAGCCTAGGAAGCCCCTTGGGGCAGTTGTACTCTGTCACATGGGGTCACTATGAGTCAGAATCAACTCGACGGCACCCAACAATGACACAGCAATATGGGAAAGCCTGAGAATTCCTGAAGGAGAATCCCAAACATTCACCATGGACGGCCCATCGGTGAGACTGATGCCTGCATCACTCCAGTCACGCCACCAGATGTGGATGACACTGAGGCCCGCACCATCCCAGTCATTCCATCAGGACTTTGTGAAAGTTGGGGATAAGGACAGGCCCTGCGAGGCCACCCCAAGTCCAGCAGGGTCATGTGCAGGCTTGGCAGAGAGCACCCAAGCGAGCCGGGTGGGAGGCCACTTTGCCTTACCTGTGATCTCCTTGGTTCCCCCATTGGTGTGCTTAAAGCGGTCTCCTTCCACACGGACACTGGGACAGAGCACGTCTGGAAACGGAGAGAAAACAGAGACTGTAAGCAAAAGTAACCCACAGTCACCTTGAGAAATTCACCAGCAGAGAGACCCACCCTGTCTCACAATGTGCAGATGCAGAGGCAGCTCCCCTGGATAAGATCGCTCATTGACTTGTGTGTTCATTGAGCATCTATGCTGTGTACATGGTGTGTGCTCTGTTGTTATTATTAGCTCCTGTTGAGTTGGCCTCAACCCATGGTGACCCCACACTGTGACCCACCACTGCACCATTGACATATGGCAACTCTAAGACATGACCCATGACTCCTATCATTGACACACGATAACCCCATGTCATGATTCACAACTCATGGTATTGACATTGATGCATGGGAACCCCATGCAATGACCCATCACTGAACCATCCATGCTTGGTAACCCCACACCATGACCCATGACTTATGCCATTGATGCATGGCAATCCCAAACCATGACTCAGGACTTGCACCACTGACCCCACGCTGTGACTTATGACTCATGCCATTGATGTGTGGTGACCCCGCACCATGAGTCAGGACTCGTGCCACTGACACACAGTGTACCCACATCATGAACCCCGACTTGAGCCATCAATGTGCGCACAAAAGAGCTAAATGCTGCCACATCCTGTTTCAACCCCAAGTTAGCTGCAGATTGGACTGCTGTGACTCTCAGGGTTCTCAGTGGCTGATTTTTAGAAGTAGACGGCCAGGTCTTTCTTCCTGGTCTTAGCCTGAAAGCACCACTGAAACCCGTTCAGCATCATAGCAACACACAAGATTCCACAGACAGATGGGTGGTGGCTGTGCAGAGGTGCACGGGCCGGGAATCAAACCCAGGTCTCCTACATGGAAGGTGAGAATTCCACTTCTGAACCACCAATGTCCCCATTGTGCTCTCCACCCTCTAAAAACCCCAAACCTATTGCCACTGAGTCAATTCTGCCTAACAGCAAGCCTGTAGGATAGAGAACTGCCCTACACGGTTTCCAAGGCTGCCATCTTTATAGGAACAGATTGCCACGTCTTTCTCCTTCAGAGTGAGTTGTGCTTAATCACTGTGCCACTTCTTCACTACCAGGGGTAAAACTCATACAAGGCACTTCTCTATCACAGTGAGCTACAGTCTGGTCCATTAGAGGGAGCCAGATGAGAAAATCAACGTCTTCAACACAGCATAATAAGTGACAGAACGTGTCTGGTTGATGGGGACTCAGGACACAGACGCAACACCCACCCCAGCTTGGGGAGGTCAGGGAAGATTTCCTGGAATGGTGATACTTTTTGTAAAGAGGAAAGATTCTTCTTAAAGGGACAGTAGGATTTAGCCAGACAGATAAAGGAACAGAAGGTGTCACTCACAGAGGAGCTGTATGAAAACCCAAGAGAGAATCCCAAGTCGGCCGACGTCGACCCCACAGGAGTGTGTGCAGGCAGGATAACAGAAAGGGGCTCATATGCCACTGTTGGGAGCTGTGGGTGCACTTCCAGAAGAACCACACAATGAACTTCTCAGTCACACAGTGACAGCAGAGCCAGCCATGTAAAAAGGAAATCATGCATGGTGATGAAAAGGCACAATCATTACATCAGTGACTTATCCTAGGTCATCATCCTCACTTTTAAAACAAACTTGGGGAGGAACTGAAATCTAACAGTTACCCTACACGTCTTAGAGAGTGCCAAGCTTGCGTTTCAGAAAGTCCTGGGTCCAAGTGTCAGCTCCACTGCCCGCTAATCAGCTTGGTGGCTCAGCATGTGTCCATCTTTCTGCCTCAGTGTGAGCATCTGTGACACAAAGGGTCTGAAACACACACTCCTCAAGGGACTTTGAGGACTGGGCAAGAACACGCTGTAACAGGACCGGATGTTGCTGTTAGTGGCTGCTGAGTCAATTCCAACTCACGGCGACCCCACATGTGCAGAGTGGAACTGTTCCACAGGGTTGTCAGGCTGCGACCTTAGCTTCTGAGGCACGCTGGAATGGGTTCAAACTGTTGACCTTTTAGCTAGCAGTTGAGTGTTGACCACGTATGGCACCAGGGACTCCTAAAAAGACTAGAGTTCGGGTCAATTTTGCAGTCAGGCACCCTGCTGACCTCAGCCCCAACAGGCTGCCTGTGCAGCAACCCGGTTATCACTCACTGGTCCCCCACACTACTAGGTGGCTCAGCCACCCGTCAGTTCTATGTACAATTTGCATTTGGGGGGCATAAACGTCTCAGTGTGGGACTGGTTTGGGGCTCATTTACCTATCTGCAGTGAGGGGAACAGGATCTGATCTCTCTGACTTTGGGGAAAAAAAACAAAACCACTGTTGTCGAGTCAGATCCAACCCATAGCGACCCCTCCTTGGGTTTCTGAGGCAGTATCACTATGGAAGTAGATTGCCCAACCTTCCTTCCAGAGAGTGGCTGATAGGTTTGAACCGCCAGTTTTCTGGTAGCAGTCAAGTGCCTTAGGCACCATAGCACCAGAGTTCCCTTTGGGAGAAAGTATTTTTAACATGTATCCTATAAGGCACCAGTAAGTCTGAGAAGCCCCACAGACCAGGGTTATTTCAGAAACAGCAGCGAGCTGTCTGTCTAGGTCTAAGCACTCAGAGGCTTTGGGCACTGAGCAATATTTAGACATCTCCACCCCAGGCCCAGCAGCTGTGGGTGACTATCACTTGCTGTAACGTTGAAAGCCTTCCAGAAACACTGGCGAGGACCAAGTGTCACTTGGAATGAGTTGACTCTGAAGGTTCTGTCTTTGATGAAGAGCAAACCTCTGGCAGCTGGTAGCTGAGACCCAGGGCTGGCAGTACCTCTGCACATATGCCCAGAGAAGACCTGCCCCCCGATACCAGATGGGAAGGCCAACCTAAAGACCGTGAACATGGAAGAGACAGAGATTCTTCCCAAGACCTTACAACTTGCCCAGTCTGCTTTAAGGAATCAGTACCAAAAAAACATACAAGTTCCCTTTTGGAGCCATCACTAAGCTGTGTAAGTTCAAGAGGCTGAAGGGGCAATTTATAGCTGGCTTCGTTGAGTCAGGACAAACATGTCCCAAAATACTCCTTCCGATCAGGCTTCAGGGTCCTGCAGTGTGACTATTTCCAACCACTTGGTGGGGAGGTTGGATTAGCATCCAAAGTTGCTGGTAGTCTATGTTGTCATTATTAGTTGCCATGGAGATGCCAAGTCCAATGGAACAAAACCCTGCCTGGTCTCGTGCCATCCCCGTGATCAGGTGCAGATCGGCCCACTGAGGTCCACAGGGTTCCCGGCTGGCTGATTTTCAGACGTGGAGAGCCAGCCCTTTCCTGCTGGTCCGTCTTAGTCTGGACGCTCTGCTGAAACCTACTCAGCACCATGGCAACGTACAAGCCTCCAACAGACAGGTGGTGGCTGTGCACAAGGGGCCTGGACGGGAATCGAACCCGAGGCTCCCCTGTGGGAGGGAGAAGCCTGTCACTGAATCACCAGGCCCCCAGCTGCGCTTCTCTGACTGAGTGTTCTTGGCGTTCCTGGGCTTATTGACGTATCTTTCCATGGCATCTGTCTTCCTCCTGTGTGTCGGCTCTGCTCTTTTCACAAGACACCACTCAGAAGGGATTAGATGTAGGACCCACCCTGGTCAACTCATTTACCGAACAAAAGAAAACCCTTATTCCAAACAGGGTCATTTTCACAGGTACAAGGGTCCAGGCTTACACATACCTTTTGGGGGACTCACTTCAATCCATAACAACCAGTGTTCCAAGACTTTAAATACCTTAAGGTTGTTGATTAAAAAATCCTTAATCTTTGTGGCATGAGAAAAAAGTGATGCAGAATAAAGTTTAATTTTAGAGGTTTTTGAAGATTTTTCTGACCTGGTTAAAAATATGAGATGAACGAAGATTAACAAACTGTTTTTGTAAATCCGAGGTCCATGTTGGGAAGGCTTTCGCTTGGTATACAGGTTTCAGTTAGAGTTCTGTTCTTGTCTTCACCGCATGTCACAGGCCTTCAGTCAGCTGAACAGAAGTGACCTGTAACACCCGAGCTGAGAGGTAACCACTGAATAGTGGATACGTATGAAAGAACCTTCCGGGCATGTGGTTCATCACACTTTCACGGGCCAGCAAGCACGTTTCATGGATGCCTGGACCCCTGTCACAGAGGTGTGGCAGATACCATTCATTGCCAGCCCAGCACCTACTTCCCACATCTTTTTTCCTGAATGAATGACACGTGTGTTCAGGGCGGCAAAGTTTTCAGTCCTAGGAAAAAAGTTATGGTTGGCTCTTGTAATCCAGTGTGGTTATCCTGTTCCTGACTTACCCAGCTTCATTCCAGCTAGGGTCAAACATTTCACCCAGTTCTGCCTAAGGAATTTTTCTGTGGTTAGAAGAGGAGTGATTTATTGAAAAGCTTTTGCTTTTCTGATGTAAGGGGATAGATGGATTTAGCAAGGTTACTTCCCCTTCTTCCTCCTTTGAATGTGAGTCATAACATCTGGGGAACTGTCCTGGAGAACTAAGGAAATAGGGCCTAAGAAAAATAAACTTCTACCTGTTTAAGCCACTATAGTTGGGCTTTCTTTACTTGCAGCTGAGTGTATTCCACACTAGCATATATTCCTGTCCTGTGAGCAGCATTTCTCAGCTCAAGGGAAAGGACTGGAAGATTACATTCTGCTTCTTTATGTCTGAGGACAAATCAGAATGAATTATTATTGTCTTGGTAAGGAGCCGTCAGATTGGGTTACCTGCAAAACAAACAAACTTACTACTGTTGAGTCAGTTCTGAGTCATAGCGACCTCTCCTTGGGTTTCCAAAGCTGTATCCCTACAGAAGTAGATTGCCCAGTCTTCCTCCTGAGGAGTGGCTGGTGGTTTGAACCATCAGCCTTCTGGTTAGCAGTCAGATGCCTTAGGCACTATGCCACCAGAGCTCCCAAGTTACCTTCACTATCCCAATAAATATGGGCTGCATGTCAGTCCTGAGCAGTCAGTCCATGCAGAATTGGCAAAGAAAGGAGAAGTTCTGGAAAGACACAGGTAGGTTCAGAAGCCAAGGTGTTTAATTAGTTCTTGGTCAGTTGGCTAGGTCAATTTCCTTTTGGAAACCATAACAGCAAATAAATGAAATGGCTAATTGCAAAGACCCTATTCCCTTAAAAAAATAACAGCAAATAAATGAAATGGCTAATTGCAAAGACCCTATTCCCTTAAAAAAAAAAAAAAAAAAAAAAACCTCACTGGCATCGAGTTGATTTCCCTGCTCCCTTAGAGCCCCTTTAGTCCAAGGTCTGGGTATTGTCCACCCATTTCCTTCATTGTCCCTCAGTCTTTGGGTAAGCGGAACATCCTAGGCCATGGAGAGGAACCAGATGTCTCTTCACACAGTATGGCTTCACTTCTCCAGAAACCTTCAACAGAACTGGGTCCTGGTTGATCAGGGCTGCTGGAAAGACACTGTAGTGCACTTGCCCTCAGTACGCCAGACAGCAAAATGGAAGAATGTGTTTGCATACTCGGCGGGGGGAGGTAGGTTTGCATAAGATGATCTCGGAAGTCCTAGCGCTTCAGGTTGATATACCTAGTTCTTTCTTGATTCTCAGCCAAGTGTTCCGCCAGCTGGGAGAAGAAGGTGCTAGCAATTATGGAGCACCTACTGTGTGCACTGGTAGGGCAATGCCTAAGGCATTTGACTGCTAACCAGAAGGCTGGGGGTTCAAACCTACCAGCTGTTCCACAGAAGGAAGATTGGGCAATCTACTTCTGTAAAGATTTGCTGCTTCGGAAACCCCATATGTGTTGCTATGAGTTGGAACTGACTCCATGCCAGGGAGTTTGGTTCAGTTCGGTTTTGGGATTTTACTGTAATGTCAGTGACCAGCTAGGGACTTTCCCCACAACCACCCTACAGGGCAGATTTTGTTCCCATTGCACAGATTTAGAGACTGAGGTTAAGAAGTCACCAGATAGGAGGGGATCTGGATTTGAAAAAAGGTCTGCCTGACTCTAGCACCCAGGGGCAGTGCTGGTCACCACAGACCAGGACATCTGGGCCAGTAGAAACAAGAGTGAGCCTTGTCAGCTCCGACGGGTACCAAGAGGAAGCCATCTCTCCCATCCATCACTCTGCAGCCGCTGCTGAGTGAGGCTCACCACAGGCAGGATGTATGACATTCCGAGCGGGCAGGGGATGTGGCGGAGGAGGGCAGAGACGGATCACAGTTGGCAGGCATGTGGCACGGTGCTCGACAGCTCCACGGCCAGCTGAGGGCCAGCAGACCCCCAGCTGGGCGAAGGGCCCAGAGACAGGATTGATGACGACAACCGAATATCCTCACATCCAGGGACTGTGCTGGGCACACCATGGGGGTTACTTCTGAGCCTCGTAATAGCATGTTGGGCTGATGTAGCTTCCTCCACGTCCAGAGGGGGAAACTGAGGCTCAAACGACAAAAGAGCAGACCCACATAGACAGCTTACTCTGCACCAGACTGTTCCAAGCAAATGGGAACCACTTACTAAGTTAATTCTCATTGCAGCTTTATGAGGAGTCCCGGTGGTACAGAGCTGAAAGCACTGGGCTGCTAACCAAAAGGTCAGCAGTTTGAACCCACCAACTGCTCCAGGGGAGGAAGATGTAGCAGTCTGCTTCTGTAAAGGTTACAGCCTTAGATACCCTGTGAACTGCTGGGAATCCCATAGGGTCACTATGAGGCAGAATTGATGGATGGCAGTGGCAGTTTAGGAGCTCTGGTGGCACAGTGCCTAAGGCACTTGACTGCTAACCAGAAGGCTGGCAGTTCAAACCCACCAGCCACTCCTCAGAAGGAAGTTTGGGTGATCTACTTCCGTAGTGATACCACCTTGGAAACCCCTTGGAAAAGGAGGGGTCGCTACGAATCGGACTGACTCGACGGCAATGAGTTTGGTTTTGGTTTAGTGGGTTTTTTGGTTTACACCTGTGGGTGTCATGCCATCTGAGAATAGGGTTTCCTGCATTATGTCAGTGAGGCCTTATCAATGACTGAGCCAATAAAGGAGAGTAGGCACAAAAGCGAGCGGGGAGACACCGACACCCTGTGGAGATTGCCAAGGGCCCAAGAAGACACGCTGAAAGAAGCAAGCGTTTCCCCCAGGGAGAGCCCTCCCCTAGAGTCAGGGTCCTGAATCCAGACTTCTAGCCTCCAGAACTGTGAGAAAATGAATTTCTGTTCATTAAAGCCCCCCACTTGTGGTGTTTCTGTTATGGCAGCCCTAAGACACTAAGACAGGTCCCAAGCTAGGCACTGGGGACACGGGGTGGACAGGATGACCAGGCCCTGTCCTCTTAGCACTGAACATGAAGCAGGACTCTACTCTCATTCTCTTACGAAAGCCCTTTAAATGTCGACAGATGGTAAATGGCAGCTGAAGGAATGAGCGAGTGAATGAGTGAGGGCAGTTGTTAGATGCCCAGCATCGTGCCAAGGACACCTCGTCAAGCCCCCATTTAATCCCCATGATGGGAAGATGGGGTGGGTACAGAGATTTATCCCTATTTCTGGGTAAGGAAGCAGACATACAGGGACAACAGCTGGCAGAGGGGACGTGGCGTCTCTCAGCCCAGCCTGTTGGGTCCCACAGCTCCTTCCCTATGGAGCCAAGAGAGTCATGTTCTCAGCTCCCAGCAGTCTGGGCATCAGCTCAGACTGGGCCCCCACCTGTGAGCTCATGAGGAAGAGAAGGAAGTATCTGAAGGCCTACTGTGCGCCAGCTTCCAGGTCAGGCTATGTTAGAGGGTTCCCATACACTGACTTCACAGCTACCCTGCGATACAGCCCAGCATGTAGTGGGGAAGCCGCAGTGGCTCAGAGAGGTTAAGGAATTTATAAAACATCACACAGCTGGGCAGTGAGCCCAGGCTGTTGGGCTCCAGCATCAAGCTCTGGACCAACCACTGCCCAACACTCTCATTGCCAGAAACCAAACTGGGTGTGAGAAAGACCAGCCAGTGTTGGTACATGGCCACATTGTACATACCAGGCCGAGGCCTCACCGCCACATCCATGATCTCATTTAACCCCCCATTATTCATACTTTTTACAAGTGAACACATATTTTTCCCCATCGTACAAAAGTTATTAGCTGCATTCCAGACCAAGTGAGGTGACAGCAAGAGCCCCCAGGCTCCAGACACTGGGTTTCCACTCTCAGTTCCAGCTCCACCTCCTGTTCTAGAAACTTCCAGAGACTTCTGTCCTGCACCCTCTTGTAGACTAATGTGCATCAGGCCCAGGAAGCCCAGGTCTTCTCACTGGGGACCACATCTTCCTGATGCTTTAGGCTACAGGGAGATTGCGGTCTTAAAAGTTTGTGAGCGGCCCTCTAAGGTACAACTAATGGTCTCTCCCCACAGAGCAAAAAAGAGTGAAGAAAATCAAAGACACAGGAAACAATTAGTCCAAAGGACTAATGGAACACGTGACCCCCAGTCTCTACCTCTGAGACCAGAAAAACTAGATGGTGCCCGGCTACCACTGCTGACTGCTCTGAAAGGGAGCACAATAAGAGGTCCTGGATCAGGTGGGGGAAAATGTGGAACAAAATTCAAAATCATAAAAAAGACCAGGCTCACTGGTCTGATGAAGACTGGTGAAGGCCCCAAGACTATGGCCAGGAACTGAACTTAACCCTTGTAAGTCAACTGTCAGCCAAACGATAGACAGTCTATAGGGTGAGCAGTTAATACCAAGAGGGCATGCACTCATCACAACAATCGAGCCAATGAGATCCAGAGGACGGCATGGCCCAGAGATGGAGCTAAGAAGACAGGAGGGGATGCGAAGCAAGCAGAGGGGAAGGGGTGGGTGCAGGGAGGGAGTGGGAAGAGTGCTGTTAGTGTGGGGATTGCAGTTATGTGTCACAAAACAGAATGTGTATGGATTGCTGAATGGAAAACCAGTTTGCTCTGTAAACTTTCACGTAAGTCACAATACAGAAAACACAAAACACAGTGGCCTAGCCTCTGCCCCTTCCTGCCTGCTCCAACTCTGTGGCTCTCCAGGGAGGGAGACAAAGGCTCTAGGCCTTTTATTCCTAATTTTGTTGTTTTATTGTTTCTGCTCCAGGCACATTCTCTCCATGAGTATGTGGCCTGGAGTCAGACTGTGTCCAGAGTCCGGTGTGACCCTGAGTCAGAGCTCAGTGCAGGAGAAGGTGGGATTCCACCATGTGGGGCCACACAGGTGTGGGAGCCAACCCTCGCTTGGGTCCCTGTCACCAGCAGACACGTGTGTGGCCAGCCCAAGCTCCTCCCACTTCCCTCCTGGGTTCTGTTCCCCAGGACAGAGGAGGGCTTCCTGGAATGGCCAAGGAGCGCATTCCTGCAGAGGCTTCAGGGGCAGCTGGTGGGCACCAAAGCTGCCCGATGTCAGTGAGGAACAGCTGGTACAGGCGTCCAAGGGCCAAACCAGGCAGGAAGGCAGAGTCGTAACCTGAGCCCCGAGATGGGAGCAGCACACTTCCGAGGTGGGCTCAGCCCAGGGGTGCACACCCAGGGCAGGGAGGGTGGGGAGCAAAGCTGTATCCCTGGGCCGCTGCGCCCTGAGCGTCTGCAGCTGGAGGGCAAGGCTGCGTGCTGCTAGGATGCTGAGCTGATGACGGACCTTCCCGAACAAGACAGAGCAGGAAGTAAGGCCCGGCCGTGTACTGCCAAAACTCAGCCAGTGAAAACCCTCTGGGTGCCGACAGTCGGAGCCCATTGTGCTTGGGGTCACCATGAGTCAGGGGCCAACTGGATGGCAGGGAACCACCACCGCAGTCTGGCCTACCACCTCCTACCAGCCCTCCTCTGGTCGGTCTGTCCATCTCAATCCATTTTCTACTTAACAGAACAAATGAGCTTAAAGCATAAACAAGACAGAAACCATTGTCTTGTTTAAATGCCTTCAATGGGGCCCAAGGGCACACTCAGCTTGTGAAAAATCCATTAAGCCGCACACTTAAGATACATGCACTTCCCAGAATGCTTCTTCCAGCTCACTGAAAAGCTGAAGATGAAACAAGACAAAGCCCTCAATGTCTTTGACACCGAACTAAGAATAAAACTCCGAGTCGCCCCCACGGCCGAGTTGCCCCCGTGGCCAAGACGTCCCCACAGCCGAGTCACCCCCACGGCCGAGTCGCCCCCAAGGCCGAGACGTCCCCACAGCCACAAGCCCTTCCAGCCGCCGCCCCGCCTGCACTCCTGCTCCGTTCTCCACCTCTCCTGTGCTCACTCAAGATGGGCCAGGTGCAAAAAAAAAAAAGAAGGTGGGGACCAGGTTTGCTGGTCCAATAGAGCCTGGTGTAACCACTGAGACTATGGCCCCTAGCTGCCCTTCAGGTCTGGAATTGAACCCACAACTGTGGTTTCCAGCCAAACAAAGTACAGGCAAGTGAGTTAAACATTTACCTCAAGTAGACACACGCCCTGGAGAGAACAATCATGGGAGAAGGAAAGGCTGCTTATGCACAGGGAGATAGCTCAGGGTGCAGAAGAGTATGAAGGGATGGACACTGGGAGGAGGTAACTATGGGGAGGAAGTGGGAGGGGAGCTGCTGCATTGTAAATTTTGGTCAATGACATGAGACAAAGTATATGTGAACTGCTGTATGAAAAGTGAATTTAGTCTGTAAATCTTCACCCAAATCCTAAAAAAAAAAAAAAAAAAAAAGATGGGCCAGGTGCTGGCCTCCGGAGGCTGGTTAGGCTGATGGATCCCATTCCTGTGCACAGAGCCGCCTCCCCCTGCAATGCTCTCCCCCTGCTTTTCGTGTGTGGCCCCAAGCAGACTCCTCGTGTCCTGTTTTCTCTCAGCCTCCCTTGCTAATGTCTAACAGAGCATGTGTTATAACTTCCAGCTACAGCTTTCATTCAGAACTTTTCAATGTTAATTTTTTTACTGGCTTGTTTCCCCCTAAAAGAGAAGCTCTAGGTGGACAAGGACTGTGCTGCTCATGTTAATGGCTGTCCTCCTAGGGACCTGTCTACACAGACAGGCCCGATGTCCAGCCCATGGTAAGCGCTGGTGAGCAGCCGCATTATGCACGCCAGCCCCCCCCCCCCCAAAAAAAAAAGCAGTCCGTGTGGCCATCCTGAGCCCACACCTGTGCACGGACTACAGTTCGGAAAGGAGGTCTTCTCCCTTGCGTTCACGAAGCCGCACCGGTGCAGGGCGTGTGTCCTAAACGAATCACATCTGAGCCATAAACACAAGCAGCAGAGCAGCAGCCCTTGTGGCACAGCGGTTAAGGGCTCGACTGCTAGTTAAAAGGTCAGTGGTTCGAACCCACCAGCTGCTCAGTGGGAGAAAGATGAGGCAGTCTGCCTGGGGAAAGATTTTCAGCCTTGGAAACCCTATGGAGCAGTTCTACTCTGTTCTCTAAGGGTGCAGTGAGTCAGAATTGACCCGACAACAGTGGGTGTGGTTTGGGTTTTGCTTCTGTGAAGATTTGACAGCCTGGGAAACCCTATGGGGCAGTTCCACTCTGTCCTCTAGGGGCACTGTGAGTTGGAATTGACTCCAGGACAGTGGGTGTGATTTGGGCTTTGCTTCCCTAAATACTGACAGCCTTGGAAACCCTCTGGGGCAGTTACACTCTGTCCTCTAAGGGGGTTTGTGAGTTAGAGTTGATTCTAGGACAGTGGACTTAGACACAGAGGCACACACACGTTGGGGAAGAGAAGATGTTATGTGAGGATTACTAGAAAGAACCAAGGTCCATCCAGGGCTACCAACAAAGAAGGAATTGACCCAGCCACAACCCAGATTTGGACTTCTAGCCTCCAGACCTGTGAGAAAATAGCCTTCTGTTCTTTAAGGGCATCCTTTTCTTGCTTCTGTGAGGCAGTCGTTAACTGAAACAGCATTTAACACATACTTGCTGCATTGAAGGATAAATGCTTGTAGCATGGCTACAAGGTGGGGTCAGTAACCCCAGGTCTCAGATGAGGACACTGAGAGGCCAAGAGATCATGTGGTTTCCTCAAGGACACACAGGCAACAGGTAAGAGTGACAGCATCTGCAAGACATTGCTCTGAGCAGCTTTCAGATTTTCATGCACTGAACCTTCTTCACCCATTAAGGACAAACATTCAGTTAGGAGTTGAGGGCACATTGTTTGCATGACCCTATGTAAATGAATTGTCATGGCTGGATGCCAATAACATTTCATTTATAAAAATTGGCAGTTGGTTGGATTTGGCTGGCAGGCTATAGTCTGCTATCCCTTGCATTAGATCAAGGCAGGGTTTTCCTTCCTAAACGTACTGACTTCCTTTACAAGGTTCATGATAGATGAACTTCTGGCTTGATTGCTTCCTGTGACAGGGAGCTCAGTTCCATTCGTGTTATTGTTGGGCACTTTGGGTCTCCAGAAAACTCTCTTTATATACACCTGTCACAAAAATACTACATATGATACCAACAATAGTAACAATGACAGCTGCAATTAGTCACCTGCTTGGTAAGTATCACCTTACTTTTACAGGCAGGAAGCTAAAGCCTGGAGGCACAGAGTCGCTGACTGAGACCTCCCACTGGCAGGGGCAGAGCTGGGATCCCACACATTCCACATGCCCTCAGAACAGAGGTATCAGAGATGCTGGTGTCAGAGTCAACGTGATGTACTCTAATGACATACATTTTACATGCTTGTCCCCTCTGCCCAAGAAAGCAGGGGTTGGCATCAACGCCTTCATTCCCCAGGAAAAACAAAGATTTAAAGAAATAAGTGATTTGTCAGAATGGACAGAAACCCTAGATTTAAACCCCAGTTTACCTGCCTACCCCCGATGCTGTAGATCTAATTCCTGAGGGAGAGAAGACAGGATTGGAGCCCCAGGCCCCCCGGAGCCCTCCTAGGATCTTCTCAGAGACCCTGAGCCATGCATTCTCAAAAGGGTGATATGGCCCCCAACGGGGCATCTCCAATGCGGGGGTAAATCTTGTTGTTGTTGTTGTTAGGTGCCGTCAAGTCAGCTCCAACTCAAAGCAACTCTATACACAACAGAACAAAACACTGGCCGGTCCTATGCCAGCCTCACAAGCCTTGCTCTATCTGAGCCCATCACTGTAGAAACTGTGTAAATCCATCTATCTCATTGAGGGCCTTCCCCTTTTCCATTGACCCTCCACTTCACCAAGCATGATATTCTTCTCCAGGGAATGGCCCCTTCTGACAACACGACCAAAGTAGGTGAGATGAAGTCTGGCCATTCCTGCTGCCAAGGAGCCTTCCAGCTGTACTTCTTCCAGGACAGATTTGTTAGTTCTTCTGGCAGTCCATGGTACTTTCAGCATTCTTTGCCAACACTACAATGCAAAAGCATTGACTCTTCTTTGGTCTTCCTTATTCATTGTCCAGCTCTCACACGCATAGGAGGCGACTGAAAACACATGTCTTGGCTTAGGTGCACCATAGTCTTCAAAGAGACATCTTTACTCTTCAGCACTTTAAAGAAGTCTGCCAGCAGATCTCCCAGTGCAATATGTCGTCTGATTTCCTGACTGCTGCTTCCATGGGTGTTGATTGTGGATCCAAGTAAAATGAAATCCCTGACAACTTCAGTCTTTTCTCCATTTATCATGATGTTGTTTATTGGAAGTTGTGAGGATTTTCATTTTCTTTATGTTGAGGTGTAATCCATATTGCAGACTGCAGTCTTTGAGATTCATCACTAAGTGGTTCAAGTCATCCTCACTTTCAGCAAGCAAAGTTGTGTCGTCAGCATATCACAGGTTGTTAATGAGACTTCCTCCAATCCTGACGTGTTCTTCATATAGTCCAGCTTCTTGGATTATTTGCTCAGCACACAGACTGAATAAGTATGGTGAAGGGATTCAACCCTGATGCACTCCCTTCCTGATTTTAAACCATGCAGTGTCCCCTTGTTCTGTTTGAACGACAGCCTCCTGGTCTATGTACAAGTTCCTCATGAGCACAATGAAGTTTACTGGAATTCCCATTCTTCTCAATGTTATCCATAATTTCTTATGATCCACACAATCAAATGCTTTTGCATAATCAATAAATCTTAGATATTATATAATGTTCTGTGGTTCTCCAAAGCTCCACCCTACCAAATGCCATAAACAACATAAACATGTGTACAGTGAAAGCAATAACCAGATACTGACAAGTTGACCCTGTGTCACAGCGACCACATGTGTGTCAGAGTAGACCTCCCATGTATACACATATGTAAAAGCAAACACATGTGTATCACACGCTTGGGGCCCTATACACACATGCTAACTGCTTCCTATACACAGACTCATCCAATTCTGGCATCACTGTACAGGGCATGGACTGGTGTCATCTTCCTCTCTTACAAGTAACCAGACAGAGGCAGACAAGGTGAGGCACTGGTCTCAGGTTTCACAGGGAGCGAGGAGGCCGGGCTGGGGCCACCCGGGCATCCGAGCTCCGATGCGGAGGCTGACTCGGGCATCCCACTGCTTCTGCTGCCCCGCAGCACCCTGGACCCACACGCATGCACACCCTCTGGCTACACAAACCTAGGAATCTACCCACAGGGACGTGTTTGCAGGTATACGTACAGAGTCAGTATAAGAAAGCCCTGTATTGTGTTGTTGTAGTAACCCAGAACCTGGAAGCAAAAGAAATCATCAGTCCAGGACTGACTGAGGAAACGCTGGTCTGTGCTCATGGTGGATAAGATAAGTCTGTTATGAAGAGTAAGATGGAGCTAAATACCCTGATGGGAAGTAACGGAATCACAGCACCTCTTGTGCTGCACAATCTCACTTTGCTTTGAACACAGAGGCAGAGACAGAAGTCAGGCAGGTCCAAGCATCTAAGGTGCAGGTCACCTCCAGGCTTGGGTCAGGCTGGGCAGAATTGGGAGAGGATTTTTTTTTCCTTGACTTACATAAATTCAAAACAAACAAGGGATGGTTTTAGTTTTTTTATCATTTTCAGTCATTTCCTAATAAAATTCTGCAGGACACAGTCAGAAGTAATTGATCCAATGACTATTGCTAGTGGCTGGCATCTATCACGACAAGTTTCCTCAAAAGGAACTTCCAGTGACCTTTAGGGAAAGGGTGTAGCCCAGGAATGAATTGAGTCTTGAGGCTGACTAGGTCCCTCGTGCCAAACCACAGACATCTACGTGGCTGATCACAGTGGCCTTTGGATCCACCCAGAAGGAATAGCTGGGTGGGTCACCTTGTGGCTACACACATCCCCAGATGTGTGGGTCTGTGTGTGTGTGTGTGTGTCCTGAGTTTGCCACGAGTCTCTGGCTGGGCACAGAGATGTGGTATGAAGGCCAGAGTGTGGTCAGAAAGCCATGGTCACTGGGGACAATGCCACCAGCAGGGCTGTGACCTCACAGATGGCTTTACAAGGCTCTCAGTACAGAGGGAGGTGTGGGCCCCAAGAAATTCCCAGGCCAGATACGCCTTCCAGACTCTCTGACAGCCGGCCTCAATGCCTAGAGCCGGGCAGCCTGTGTCAGTCTTCAAGGGGAACGACTATTACAGGGGGCTGCCGCTGTTTGAACTGTGGTTCTGGCAAAGATGTGAACTACACTGGGGACTGCCAGAAGAACAGACACACAGCCTCCGACGAAACACAACCAGAGCGCTCCTCAGAAACAGGGTGGCAAGGCTTCAACTCACTCACTTTGGACACATCACCAGCAAAGCGCAGTCCCTTGAGAAGGACATTGTGGTTGGTAAAGAACGGTCAGCAAAAACGAGAGAACCACCCAGGGTATGGGTGGACACAGAGCTGTAACACACCAGTGATCCTGAAGACAGCACAGGCCCAGGCAGCACTTTGTCCTCTTACCCATAAGGCCACCGTGAGTCGGAACTGAGTGGATGGCAACCAAGAACATTTGCGTCTTGTTGAGTGAGGACGTGGGGCTGGCCTCTTTCTAGCTGTGTGAACTTGGGAAAGTTAAGTTGCACATGAGCTCCAATCTCTGCCCCCAGGAATTGGGGTCATAATACATCTCCATACGCCCGCCCCATCCCTGCCTTCCAGCCCCACTACGTTTGGGCACCTTGACGGACCTCAGGTCCTTCGCTTCAGCCATTTCCGCTGTGTCAGGCTCTGTCCAGACAGTTGGCATGGATGGTTACTTCAGGTCATTCCCAGCTCATCTCACCTTTTTTCTCCCCTCAAAAAGGCCTTCACCTCATCTTCCCACCTGAATTGCTGGGATAATGGTCTGCTTTGTTTTCCTCCAGCATTGATCACTATATGGAATTACCCTTCACTTGGTCATTTCACTGTCTGTCACCCTAAAAGCAGGCACACAGCTGACCCGTTCACCACTATGACCCCTGTGACTCAGAACAATTCCAGGAGATAATACCCAAAAGTCAAACCAGCTGATGTCACCTTGACTCCAACTCATGGAGACACCATGTGCTGTGGGGCTCAGCAAATGAGCATTGAGAACAGGTAATAACCCAGGGGGATACACAGAGACCCTCAAAAACCCACCATTGTGAAAGGCTGCCTGTGGGGGTTATTGAGTCCATTTTCTATTATATAAAGAAGTTGTATTATTTGTTGGAATGCTTCTGCACGACAAAAAGAAAAAACTGCCCCCAAAATAATTCAAATAAATCTAATCATCAGCACATGGATGAGGTTGAGTGGCATATCTGCTGCCCTCAGGAACTGTCAGCATCCACCCCAACCTCAGCATATTTATCACAACAGCAAGCAGCCTGTGAAGAGGCATGGACCCTACCTAACAGTCTCTGATTGCTAGATAAACTGCAGCATCACACGCATTTCAAAGGCATAGCCAGGTTTCAAAGGCTGACTTTTCCCAGTGAAAAGTGTGTGATCACTGTTAGGTGCTATTGAGTGGATCCTGGCTCCTAGCAGCCCCACTGGACAGAGGAGAACTGCCCCATTGGGTGTCTAGGCCGTCATCTCATAGTAGCACATCCCCACATCTTTCACCCATGGAGCTACTGGCACGACAGTCATAGGTGAAAAATAAAAGTCATCTCCCCTCACGTGAAAAATACCAGTCCCTTTCTCTCTTTGCCTCTCCCCCCTTTCTTTCTTCCCTCTCTTACACACTTTTCTCCTCTCTCTCTCTCTGTCATATTGGCAAATGTCAATAGTTAAAACTCTCACCGGACCTGGAATTGAACTAATCATGAACACATCAACACCACCAAGGGACAGAGAAGGGATGCCATGCATCTTGAGAGAGAAGGCACCACAGGGGCACAGGTAAGGCCCTCTTTTGGCCCCATTCTCCTTTCACAAGTCCAAGAGCTCAAAGACTAAATGCAGGAACAGCCCCCTGCCTGGGGGGAGAGGGGACCACCAGAGTGTCCCCAGAATAGCAGTAGGTGGAGGCCCTCTTGGCTGCGGCTGGCATTCCACGGGCTTACTATGGTGGCCGATAAGCTATATAAAGGTTGTTTGGTGGCCACCACAGAGTGGGTGGAGAAAGCTAATTACAGCCAAGGCTGTGGGCTGGTCCTCAGTTTCTGTCCTGTGAGCTGTAGGAAGCTGAGGCTGAGCCCAAGCCCCTGAGAATCCCAGTCACACATGAACAGGCAAGAGTTTGCACAGTGGCACAGAGGTGCTTCCTTGGGGGTGCCACATGGACCTCAGGGTTGCCACTTGGAGAGGTCAAAGGAGGCATGACACCCAGGCTGTTCCCTGGGTAACAGTCTATATAGAAGAAGCGGGGCTAGTGGGACTAAGAGAGTGATGTGCATCACTCTGAACTCTGACCATCTTGACAGCATCCTTGCTGGTACTGCCCTTACACTTCCTTTCCCTGGAACTGAACACACTGCCAGCCATCACCCTGTGCCAAACAACACACAGGCTACAAACTGAACAGCAATGTGCTCCTCAGAACAGTCAGCCACACAGGACCAAGAGGGTAGCGTTTGCCCAAACACAAAGCTCAGACAGAAAGGGGCAGGAAAGAAGGAACATGGAATAGGGACCCCACAGAGGAAGGGGGATGAGTGCAGTTACATAGAGGGGACTGCAACCAATGTCCCGAAACAAACTATGTGTGAACTGTTGACTAGGAAACGAACGTGCTCTGCAAACTCTCACCCAAACCACAATAAAAGTAAATTAAAACAAACAAACAAAAAAACTGCTAATGAAGGATATAAATAAATAAATTGGAGATTATTTCAAGTACTGTGAGGTTCTGTCCTTCAGTCAATGGTCCCTCGTCACCATGTCCAAGCACCTCAAGGACAAAGAGCATGTAAGCTTAGTCACTGCAACCCTGGCACCTGCAGGTGCCCCAACAAAGAGGTAGCACCAAGAGTGTGGTTGTTGGATGGATGGGTGGGTGGATGGGTGGGGTGGGTGGATAGGTGGATGGGTGGGTACCCAGTACCTACAGGTTCCCTGACAAAGAGGAAGCACCAAGAGTATGGTTGTGGAAGGACAGATGGATGAGTGGATGGGTGGGTGGACTAGATTGAATTTAATGGCTACTACAAAGCATGACTGATGGATGAATGAATGGATTAGATGGAGCCCTGGTGGTGCACTGGTTAACCACTCAACTGCTAACTGAAAGCTCAGTGGTTTGAAACACCAGCCGCTCTGCAGGAGAAAGATGTGGCAGTCTGCTTCCGTGAAAATTGCAGCCTTGGAAACCCTATTGGGCCATTCTACTCTGTCCTATAGAGTCACTGTAAGTCAGAATTGACTTCTGAGCAACTGGTTTGGGTTTTTTGACAGTCCAGGGCAGAAGTCCCTAGTTGGCACAAATGATTTAGCACTCAACTATTAATCAGTGATATCAAAAGGGTTGATGTCAGCCAGTGCAGTAACCCATGGGTGTCACTTCCCTCTGTGCGCTGAGGGCCCTGAGCCCACCCTACCCCCATGCAGGGTCAAATGTTGCACTGTGTGGCCCTGCCCCGCACAGCTCCCCCTAGCTCTTCCCCTCTCCCATTGGACAATGAGGAGAACCTCTTCTCTGCCCAACGGTAGATGCCGGGGCCCACCAGCTTGCACACTGACTGGTAGGGGTGGTGGTGATGAGTTATCACAGGGGATCACAGGGTCTGATCCACAACCAGTCATGGGGATGGCACAGGACTGGGCAGCACTTTGTTCCATTGTGAATTTGGTCAGCATGAGTTGGGGCTGATTCAAGGTCAGCTAACAGCAACAACAGGAACAGACTGTGAGTTTCCTCTTGTCATTATAGACATGTGATGTTCTGGGCTGGCCCTTCTCTTGGTAACAGCCCCCAATTTTCCTTCATGTATCACACCCCTTTCCTTGAGGGAGTTGGGGGTGGAAATAAACTCCACTCTCAGAACTTAGGGTCATGGGGTTGAGGCCCAAAACAGCCCCCTGGTCCCACCCCAAGCTACAGTGACTGGTCGGGGAACAGTCACATGATCCACACTGGGCCAATATAACAAACCCCAGGACCACTGAGTAATAGTGTCCCATCTGCTCAGAGACCCTCCACTCACTTTCACACAAACGGCGCCTCAGCTTGCCGCGGATCTTGTCAATGGCATTGAAGTCCGACACATGGAAGATGTGGGCGGATGTGGGTGCTGAGGCAATCTCTTCCAGCTCTTCCTTCAGTGCCTTTCCCACGCCCACTGCGAAGATGCGAATGCCTGCCCGGTGTGCGGCCTTGGCCGCGTCCAGTACCAGGTCCTGGCTGCGGCCATCGGTCAGCAGGATGGCCACCTGCTTAAAGGCACGGTTGCCAGGTCGGCCACCAACTTGCGCGGAGAAGCTGTGGCTGGTGATGTAGCGCAGTGCGTCACCCGTGTTGGTGTGGCCCCCATGGTAGGCCAGCAGGCGCGCAGCTGCCTTGACCTCTTCCTGAGAGCTGAACCGGCCCAGCTCAAAGGCTGTGGAGGGCCGGTCGCTGTAGCGCACCACACCCACACGAGTGTGGTCAGGGCCCACCTCAAAGGTGTCTACCAGGTTGGCCACCCACTGCCGCACCTTCTCGAAGTCCTCCTTGCCCACACTGGAGGAGGTGTCCAGGAGGAAGACCAGGTCGTAGTGCACAGTTTTGCAACCTGCAGAGGTGAGAAAAAACATGTCTTAGGTACACGGGTCTGGAGAGGATGCTGTACTAGGGCTCTGAAGGAAACACACCTGACCCCAATACCCTTTTTGCCTCTCACTAGGTAGGAGGCCTTGCCTGCTGTCTTAATCACTGAGTGTCAGTGCCCCAGCTTCCACATGGCAATAATGACAAGTTTTCCACGTTGTGGTGAGGTTGGATTGACAACAGAGAGCATCACATCACGATATGCTACATTCGCAAAAGCCAAAACCTGAGTAAGGCAGAAACCTGTCAGAGAAGGAAAACGTAACTGTTTCCCACTAATGGAGAGTGAGAGGAAAGTGGCAAGACTGCACCCTTAAAGGCGGGAAACTTTTGAGACCCAGGAAAACAAGTAGGATTCCAGCTTTCACAGGTACATGTATTAACATTCATGGATCACCACGATGTCAGTCACTTTATACCCTTTGGTTTTAGTTACAGAGCAAATTCATGGCTTCTCTAATTTACTGCAGGTAATGCCTGCTCATTTCAGAAAAGGCCATCAAAATGTTTTCGGGCCAACATTCCCATCTTCACAGAGGTAACCTCCGTAAAACCGCTTGTTGTTGTTAGGTGCCGTCAAGTGGGCTCCGACTCATGGCGACCTTCTGTACAGAACAATGAGATAGCGCCTCACAATCCCTGCTGGGCTGGAGTGGGCTCCGACTCATGGAAACCTTCTGTACAGGACAACAAGACAGCACCTCACAATCCCTTCTGTGCTGGAGCCCGTTGTTGCAGCCACTGTGTCCATCCATCTCACTGAGGGTCTTCCTGTTGTTGGCTGACCCTCCACTTTACCAAGTATGAGGTCCCACTGCTAAACCAGGGTGAAACCATTGCTGAGCCAATTCTGGCTCATGATGGCTTTGTATGTCAGAGAAGAACTGTGCTCTCCAGGCTGTTTTCTGATTTTTTTAAAGATCTAATGAGTTTAATGGCTCCCTTGATTTTTCAATGCTGATTTTTTAGAAGTATATGGCCAGATCTTTCTTCCAAAGTACCTCTGGGTGGACTCGAGCCAAAAAAAAAAAAAAAAAACCCGCTGTCATCAAGTCAATTCCCACTCCCAGTGACCCTGTAAGGACAGAACAGAACTATTCCATGGAGTTTCCAAGACCGCAACTCTTTACAGAAGCACACGGTCTCTCACCTCACCTTTCTCCCAGAGAGCAGCTGGTGGTTTGAACTGCTGACCTTCTGGTTAGCAGCCAAAAGCTTTAACCACTGCACCATCAGAGCTCCTTATACAAGTGTAAAGAGGTTCTTTAATGTGTTGTAAATATATTTTTGTGTTTTAATGAATATAAATTTCAAATAAACTGAGCACCGTTTTCGGTGAAGCTGAACAAGGCACTGTTTCATTCATTTCAGATCCAGACAGCAGTGCTGCCAGAGAGCCTACTCATCCTCATTTTCCAATCAGATGAAATGAGGAGAAAGCGTTCTTGAAGCTCAAATGTGCTGTACAGATGAAGGACACTATAAGAAGTGCCAGGCTTGACTCTTGTTGTTCATTGCTGTTGAGTCAACTCTGCCTCATGACAGCCCCGTGTGTGCAGAGTTGAACTGCTCCACAGGGTTTCCAAAGCTGTCATCTTCTGGAAGCAGATCACCTGGCCTTTCTTTTGAGGGCCTCCACAAGGATTTGAGGCACAACCTATCAGGTAGGAGTCAAGCACTTATACGTGTGTTAAGCCATCCAGTTACACAAGATGAAAAGAAAGAGCAGTGGTGTGAGCGTGTGGGGGGCGACATGACACACTGGACAAGCAGCTATGGGATCTCTCATACTCACCCTGAGGGCTCCATGGCCTGTGAAGGAGGGTACTTTTTTTTTTTTTAAATCATGGTTTGGGTGAAATTTCACAGAGCAAATTCATTTTCCATACAATGGTTCATATATATTTTGTTTCATGACATTGATTGCAATCCCCATAATGTAACAGCTCTCTTCCCACTTAGGCATCTTTTGATACAAAAATTACAGACTGAGTGACTTATCCTAAGAAAGCAATCAGACAAGTGGGAAATACAAATGGAGGTGTAAGGAAATGCACTGCAGCATTTGAAGCAAAATCCTGCAGAGCACCTGCACGGTCACCACGGGGAACGGCATATGCAGAAAGGAGCACGTATCCACACAGTGGAATACCGGGCTGCCATTGCAGTGATGGCTATCGAGGGCCCATGTTTACCAACATGAGTAACTTAGCCAATATAACTTTGGGTATAGAGAGCTGTACAGAACATACGTAACAGACTTCCTGCACAGGTAGCCTGCATCTGTGTGTCTCCACATATGCAATTGTAGGCAAACATGTATGTGGAAGAACCTGCAGGGGAAACATTGCTGACCTCCAAGCAAGAGATCAGGATTTTCTTTACAGCCTTTTGTATTTTCTGATTTTATATTTGCTGGCAATTAATTAATTTTGCTGCCTGTATTCACACACACACACACACACACTTAGTTTCCCATCCCAGCCTGAGCCAATACCACTCCTGAATTTTCTTCATAGACCTTTCCTTTTAGTTCTAAATTCAAGTTGCAATCTATGACTCTGGAGGAGATAAACCTCTGATTCAGCAGGCTTGATCCCAGCAGGATTAGAGTTTGTGGAGCGTATTTGCCCAGATGTGGGGACTCAGAGATAATTCCTGGGAAGTTTTTCTCCTTGATACAAAGCTCATCCTTTTGTTTTGGGGACTAAAGTCCCCAGCCTGTTCAGGGTAACTGCTGTGGAGAGCCAGCCAGGACCTGGCCTGCAGGCCGCAATCTCAGGTCCATTTGTTTTAAGAGTGCAGAAGGTTCGCTGCTCTGGGAGGCCTTACCACAGAGCCCTTCACGGCTCTCGCTAGATTTTCTCCTGGAGGCCAGAAGCAGACTGGGCCATGGACACATGAGAATTAAGTGTGAGGAAGTGGAAAGGGCTCTGAAGAACATGGGGGCCAGCACCCTAGCTCTTGCTCTGCACGTGACCTGACAGGTGACTGCTTCCCCCGAGACCACCATTTCCCCCCAGCAGTACTTTAAAGGTTCCCCTTTTGCTGTTGCCTGAGCTCATATGTTAAGTGATTGGATGCTGTCTCCCTCTCTCTGTCTCTCCCCCACCCCACCCCCCCACACACACATACATGTGCTCTTGCTGGACAACTGATAATTCATTTGCACAGCTAACCACCTGCCTCTTGGACAACTGAGGCACTCCCTCTAACTCACTCCTGATAGCATACGCATGCACCCTGCACTCACACACATGGACAGACACAAGGACATGCACAGCATGCGAAAGCCCACCTGCCCTCTGTGCTTGACTGAGACTGCCCCCACTCCACAGCAGCAGCATCCAGAGCAGGAAGGCCAAGGGGTTCCCGCGGAGGCCGCCCATGGCTTGCTTCTGCTTGGGGATGAGTGTTTCTTGGCCAGGAAGAGACTCTGTTAGGGTTTATAAGAACATCTCCTGTGTGGAGAAAGACACATCTTTAGAGAAGGAGGGAGGCCATCAGAAGTGACTCCTAAGCCTGCTCACCCTCATCCTCCTGTCTCAGACTCAGCTTCTCACAGCCACCAGGATGGCTTTCTAAAGAGCAAGGCCAATTGCCACCTTCCTCTTCCTTAGTCCATCCATCCATCACTGCATCCACCTAATCGACCATATGTGCTGAGGACCCTCAGTACACACAGCCATCCATCCATCCATCCGTCAATCCCTCTATCCACCAATTACCACATGTGTATTGAGGACCCTCAACACACCCACCCACCCATCCATCTATCCATCTGTCCATTCCTCTATCACCCAGTTAACACATGTGCATTGAGGACTCCCAGTCCACCCACCCGTCCATCCTTCCATCCATCCATCTGTCCATCCCTCTATCTATCCATCCATCTGTCCGCCCCTCCATTCACCTGATTATCACACGTGTACTGAGGACCCTCAGTCTACCCACTTATCAATCCTTCCATTCATCCCTGCATCCACCCAAATAACATGCGTGTATTGAGGGCCCTCCAGAACCCATGGTAAGACTTGGGGATGAAGAGAGGAGTAGGAGAGGGTCTTGGAGCTTGAGAACCTCACAAGCCCTCAAGTTTCCACCCAAGGCCCCTCAATAAACCTTCCTCATCCTCTGCTCAACAAGGCGCACATAACTCACTGTGGTCTGCCCACCTCTGTCCACTGTATCCCTCACCTCTCTACACTCCCCACCAAGCTGCACTGGTAACTATGAACCATCCGGCTATTTCCCCCATGATGGCAGGTCTAGGACACCCCTTGTTTCTTTGGGAGGTTTACCCCTTGCTTAGAATCCCCACTCCCACTCTGAACCCCCCAATAGGACTCTGCTCAGGTGTCCCTTTTCCATAAAGTTTTCCCAGCTAGATGAGGACTACACTTCAGCTCCTGCAGGACCCTGGCTCCCAAGGTCCCCTTCTCCTAGCAGTGGGCCATTATTTGATTATCCATTTGTGGTATCAGATACACACACATACACACACACAGCATGAGCCCCAGAGATGGAGCCAAGCTGACTCAACTCTATGCCCTTGACATTGGTTATAGCCCCTCACACATGGTCAGTTTTCAGTAAACTCCTCTGAGTGGAGAAGCGAAGAATTCTTCAGGAGAGCCCAGAGCCCCAAGCCCTGCAATGGCAGGGAAGTTATATCAAAGGCAAAGGGCAAATCATTGTAATGAGAATCATTCTGCTACACGTAACAGGTGGGTACATTATTTGTCCCTTTGGGATTTTAGTAAAAGGGAAAATGGTAAGTGGTTAGCAAGGGAGAAAGTTGGGAGCCAAAGCATTTGATCTATGCATTTAAGCATCAAAAGTGAAGCTGACATGGTCAACAGTCAGTGGGAAGTGATGCTGATGTGGACAGTGATCCATGAAAAGTGATGCCAGTCAATGTGTACAATGATCAATGGGAAGTGATGCAGATGTGCACAGTGGTCGATGGAAAGCGATGCATGTGGGCAACAGTCAATGGGAAGACTACAGAGGACCACAGGAACACACCCCACAGACTGGACGCCTACTGCACCATGAGTGCCCTGGACCATGGCAGGAAGAGGACCCGGGAACACAGAAACCATGGGCTTAGCAGGAGGAGGAGCTCATGGGTGTGTGCATATGTGTGTGTGTGCATGTTTCCTTTTTACGATGTTTTCTTTCTGAATTGTGTTGCTACTTCAGCTTTTTGCTTGTGACAATTTAAAACAATTTATAGTGTGCACGAGACCCAGAAGTGGTTGTTCCTGCTATTAGTTACCATGAAGTTGAGAGTCAGTTCCCACTCACGGCAATCCTATGTGTGCACAGTAGAACTGCTCTATAGGCTTTTCAAGGCTGTGACCTTTAGGCTGCAGATTGCCAGACCTGTCCTCTGAGTGCCTCTGGATGGGTGCAAACTGCCAACCTTTCGGCTAGTAGTCCAGGGTAGATAAGCTAGGAAGAAAAAATTAACAGAGCTAGACCTGATGCTAAACTCTCCAGTGTCTGGGATGATCTCTCTCTCTCTCTCTCTATTGTTTTCTTTCTCTCTCACACACACACACTCTGGATAATATCAGGAGATCAAGTCGAATGCATATTTGAAATCATGACCCCTGCCCTCTGCTCACCCCTCAGAAGGAAGGTTGGGCAATCTACTTCTGTAGTGATACCACCTCGGAAAACCAAGGAGGGGTCGCTATGAGTCAGATCTGAGTCGATGGCAGTGCATGTCCCCTGCCCCTGCTGCCCCCACAAGGTCCACCCTCCAGCCTCACGGGGTTCCTGCAGCTTCAGGATGCACCCAGTGCTTCTGTGCAGGCTGCTCCCTGATGGTAGAATGCTATTCCCCAACTTGGCCTTGTGGTTGTCCAGCTTAATTTCAATCTGTTCTTGCAATATCCTGCGGGTTAGCTGTAATCACCCCATTTCATAGATTATAAACTGACTTATAAGAAGCTCTGTTGAGGCAGTGGTCAAAGCATCTGGACACTAATCAAAAGGTCAGTGGTTCAAACCCACCAGCCACTCTGTGGGAAAAAGATGGGGCCGTTTGCTTCTGTAAAGACTTGCAGCCTGGGAAACCCTATGGGGCAGCACTACTCTATCCCGTAGGGTCACTATGAGTTGGAATAGACTTGTTGGCAGTGGATTATTTGAAGTGACTTCTGCTAAGGGAAGTAACTGGCCCCAGATCACATTCCCAGAAGCAGTTGAGCAGGAATCGGAAACCTTGTAATTAGCGAGCAGACACAAAACTCTGAGAAAAAGCGGCTCTGGTCCCAAGTTCATATAAGCCACCCAGTGTGGGACTTTGTTACAACAGCCTTCGGAAACTAAATGTGGTGCAGTGCTTAAGCGCTTGGCTGCTAACGGAAGGGTTGGTTGTTGGAATCCACCTATTGGCTCCGATGGAGAGAGACCTCATGATCTGCTTCCATCAGGACCCCAAACCCTGCTGTCGAGTAGATTCCGACTCATAGAGACCCTGTAGGACAGCATGGGGCTGCGCCCAAGGGGTTCCAAGGCTACAATCCTTACGGACGCATTTTTCTCCCGAGTGGTGGATTCTCCACAAACATTGCCGACTAGAAAACCCTATGGGGGCGGTTCTACCGTCACATGGAGTCGCCATCAGTCGAATGGACTTGACAGCACCCAACAACAATGACAAGAAACTAACACAGCATGTAGCTTCTGCCAAGCACACACCTGGCAGTGACAGAGCTCGTCTGGGACCTAGGTCTACCTGACACCAAAGCCACGCTCTCTCCACAACTAATCATTATTAGCACATGGATATGCTAAGAACCAGGAGCGGTTCGGAGGCTTTTATACAAAATAGTTCATTTAATCTTAACAGTAAGTATCCTTAGCACCAAGGAGGAAACCGAGGCACACGGGGCTTACAGAGCCTTGCTGTGATTCTGTACTGAGAAGCCAGGATTGAAACCCCAGCAGTCTGACAGCAGGCCAATACGCATACCCATTTGGCAACACTGCTTCTCTCCGGGTGTCTGGAAGCAGGTTGGAGCAATGTTTATGTCTTAAGCACTGGAGGAGCGAGAGAGACAAGCAAAAGCTACAGGAAAGAGTGGGCAAGGGCAGCAGAGGGGACAAGGCTGCCATGGAATGTGCTGTCAGATCATATCCTGGAGAATGCCCTCCACCCAGGAATCAGGGGATGAAGCAAGGAAGACTGGCTGAATCCCTGACTCCGCTCCTTGGGGCTCTAAAAAACAACCAAACTCATTGGCATTGAGTTGATTCCACCTCATAGTGACCCCGTTTGGGTTTCCAAAGTGGTATCTCTATGGAAGCGGATTGCCCAATCTTCCTTCCCAGGAGTGGCTGGTGGGTTTGAACCGCCAGCCTCCTGGTTAGCAGTCAAATGCCTTAGGCACTAGGCCACCAGGGTTCCTTGGGGCTATGCAGGAACATTTGTTATACTCCATGCTATCACCCATAAACCCAGCACAGGTTCCATCCCATCAGAAGGGTGTTGAGAGAGACGTGAAATGAAGTCTGCAAAGCATACAACACGGCTCCTGGCCCACTCTAAAGATACCCCCAAAACCCCCCACGCTGTCGAGCTGATGCCAATTTACCACGACCCATGTGTTTGGGCAGAAGTGCTCCATACGAGTTCTGGCTATACCCACTGCCCCGCTGCCGTCACGTCAGTTCCAACTCAGTGACCCTCTGGGACAGAGTAAAGCTGCCCAATCGGAGCTCTGGTAGCACAGTGTCTAAGGCATTTGACTGCTCACCAGAAGGCTGGAGGTTCAAACCCACCAGCCACTCCTCAGAAGGAAGGCTGGGTGATCTATTTCTGTAGAAATATCACCTCAGTTTTTTAATAGGACGTCCAAGGCTATAAATCTTAATGGAAGCAGACTGGCTCCCTTTTTTCTTATGGAGCGGCTAGTGGGTTCAAACTGCTGCTCCTTTGGCAGCAACTGAATGCCTTAACCACTACGCCATCAGAGCCCCTTTCATTGGCTATAATCTTTACCAAAGCAGACAGCCAGGCCTTTCTTCAGAAGTGCCGCTGGGTGGGTTCGAACCATCAACCTTTAGGTTAGTACTCAAGCACCAACCATTTGCACCAACCAGGACTTTGGCACACACTGGGTGCTCAGGAAACATGAGCTGTTTTGCAGCCCAGGCCCCCAGGCTCCCAGCCCAGGTGCAGCCCCAGCAAGGGCAGGTACCCTCTCTCCACGTCTCTCCCCCAGGCCCTGAGCTTCTTCAAGGATCCAGCTATAGAGCTGGCACCATGTAGGTCAAACCCTTGACCCTGAGAGGCAGAGCTCTGCCAACAGTCCCCTCAAAGTCCAGCAATTAATTTACTGAGCTGGCTTCCTTCCACCAAATGGCCCATCGCCGTGGTAACCAGAATTCACTACTTAGGGACCCAGGAGAGGGGGGAGGGGAGGAGGAAAATAAGATGAAGAAAGCGATTGAGAGAGAGAATGACACACGGTGCATTGCTGGGGCAGCCTGGGCAGAGGGCGAGGTGGGTGTGCTCTGGGGGTCTGGCTGCTACACGCTGTGGGCGGAGGCCGGGGTATGAGGCGCCACCAGCCTGTTGCTGGGTGACGGGCGATGTTCTAGCAGGAATCTAGTCAGGATTTAAAAGCATGTGTGCTGTGTCTAGACTATTAAGGGTGTCTTTTTATCAGAGGCCCGGCTCTGGGCTCTGCTGCTGCCCTGATGAGCCACCTGGACTCAAAGCGCACATGCAGCTTTGGAGGAGCGGAGAGAAGGAGGTGGGGAGCCCAGCCTCAGCTCGACTGCCCAAGAGCCCAGTGGCGTTCACCGCATGTTGCAGGAGACAAGCCCTCTCTGCAAAGCGCTGAAGACCCAGGTCCCGCCCTCAAACCTCAGCTCTGTGCAACTAGAAGCAAGCCCTTTTCAGTCAGCAGATACCCACTGAGTCTGTCTATATGCCAGGCACCATTGCAGGTGGTTGATTTCTCAGCTGCTGGATCCGAATCCCCACGATCAAAGTCCAATTCTGCCACTTACTGGCTGAGCAAACAGGGGACTTACTTAACCTCTCCAGATCTGTCGTGCGTGCGTGTGTGTGTGTGCGCGCGCGCCAACCTTCCCTTGCTGTTGTTAAGTGTCATCGAGTCAGTCCTGACTCAGAGTGACTCTATGATGGGATCAAACACTGCCCAGCCCTGTGCCACCTGCAGTAGTCACCATGTCTGAGCTCATATTGCAGTCACTGTGTCAATCCACATCTCTGAGGGGCTTCCTCCTTCTCACTGAACCCCTACTTTACCAAGAGTGATGTCCTTCTCTCCTGATAGCACATCCAAAGGACATGAGGTGAGTCTCAGCATCCTCACTTCGAAGGAGCATTCTGGCCGTACTTCGTCGAACACAGATTCATTCATTCTTCTGGTCGTCCACGGAATAGTCAATGTTCTTCACCAACACAATTCAGATGCATCAATTATTCTTCCGTCTTCCATATCCATTGTCCAGCTTTCACATACATAGGAAGCAACTGAAAATACTATGATCTGGGTCAGGCTCACCTTAGTCCTCAAGGTGACATCTTTGCTTTCTAACACTTTAAAAAGGTCTTTGCAGCCGATGT
>NW_006921656.1:3469279-3473671 GCF_000298275.1 Orycteropus afer afer | reverse complement strand
TTATTCTGTGCATTCCTTCCACCTTCTTCTGATGCTTCCTATTTCGTTCAATATTTTGCCCATAAAATTCTTTAATATTGCAACTCGAGGCTTGAATTTTTTTTTCCTTCAACTTGCAGCTTGAAAAATGCAGAGTGTGTTCTTCCTATTTGGTTTTCCAACTCCAGGTCTTTGCACATTTCATTGTTAATGGATGATAAATTTCTTGATGAATGAAAGTGGCTTTACTTATCTCTGATCCCTGACACTTATCACTGGCACAGAGTAGATGCTCAATGAGTGAATAGATGGGGAAAAAATAAAGTAGCAGCTGATCCAATAGATTGCAAGCATATCATGACACAAATGACAAACAGTAGTCAGAGCCATGCTTGTTGCTTCACCTGTCTCATCCTCACAAGTGGGCAAAGAACTTACTACAGTTTAGGAACCTAAAGCCAGAAAAGTTAAGGAATATGCCTGAGGTCATACAGCCAGGAACTGGCAGGACTGGATTTAATCCCAGGCCATTCTAAATCTAAATTCTGTATTCTCTTTGCTTAGCCAGGAGAACTGGTCTCCTTCACTCTACAGAAAGGAAGTACTTATAGGGGGATAGGAAAGAGAAGAGTCCAGTCCGTTACGAGTCTTTGGGCCTGCAGACGAGCAACATCTAGTCAGTTCTTATCTCCTCTTCCTTCAAATATCCCAACTATTTAAACAGAATCCGTGTAAGAGCTCAGTTCCAACCTGCAGAGCCACCTGATTGAAAGTGGAGATGGAAGTCATGTATGACATATTTTTCCTAACCCCCTCTTTGTGTGACTGAATTAAAAAAAGATTTCTGTGGATTAGGTTTTCCCTTCACCACTTCCCTAAGAGGCCAGATGCCAGCTGTGTTTCTCTCCCAGTTGCTATAAACTAAGAATGAAACTTGATACGTATCTGCTCTGGAAGCAGTGATGATTTCTTCAACTGGGTGCCAAAGGAGTTGGAAGGTACATCCTTATCCTGAAGCCATCACTGACCTCCCTACTCTGTGTGCTCTTTGGATTTGCTGATTAATTAATCCAAGCCTTTGTGGAGTTTCCAACTAAGTGCCAGGCTTTGCTTGAATCCCTGGGCACAGCACTGTCCTTGCCGCATGCAGCTTACTTTCCAGGGAAGGAGAGTGAAAGCAAACAAAGGCACAAACAAATAAACAAGATGCTTCTGAGAGTGACAACGATCTGCACACAGTGAAACAGGGTCAGGCCATAGAAGGCGGCTCGGGTTGGACGGTTTATACACTCGGGGCCACAAGAGCTGAGATCTGAAGATTGGGAAGGAGCCAGCGGTCCGAGGCTGGAGAAGGTAGGAAGCTTAGTGAAAGCTTCTGTCAGCTCCTGGATCCCTGCAACCCTTGGAAGTGGCCTTGAGTCCTCAGCCTTGCCCCTTCCCTGACCTTTCTGCACATTTTCACAACAGCCAAACAAGGTGAGATGAACCCTGCAGAACCCTCCTGCCTTGGGATAAAGCTCAGGTTCCTCATCGCAGAGCTCCGTGGACCAGCTTGTCCCAGCCTCTCTAGCTTCATCTTCCGTTCCCCCATTGCAGGTTTGCTTGGACCTGTGCGAACCAGGGAAGAGAGACTGGAGAGATGGCATGTGGAGACAGGGGGCACTGTGGGGCAGCCCACAAACCATAATTCAGTGGGGCATGGGTGAGTTTCCCATGAGTCAAGTGGGCACCACAAAGAGAACTGAGCTTGGGTCGCTGGGCAGGTACCAACTAAGATGTCAGTTTGCATGACAGGTTAGAAGAAGCCATGAGGGCACCATGAGGGCAAAGCAGAAGGGGCTTCTTTCACCTTTGATCTTCTGGAGACCTCTGACCAGAAGAGATCTCTCCAGCTGGGGGACGCTTAGGTGAGGATGCTGTGAAATGCAATGAGGTGTGGGTGACAATGACAGCAGGACAGGCCGACTCCTGCAGGCACTGAGAGCCAGTCTCTGGAGAGTCGTCTATGACTTATGCTGACCCCAGGTGCGTCGGCACAGAACTCTGCTCCATGTGGTTTTTAATGGCTGATGTCTTTTCCAGAAGTACATCACCAAGCCTGTCTCCCAAGGTGACTCTGGGTGGACTCAAACCTCCGACCTCTTGGTTAGCAGCTGAGTGTGTTAACCATTTATACCACCCACGGACTCCTACAGGCATTGAAGCTGCTGGCCCTCACATCCCCCTCCATCCGTACCTCAATATTCCAGAGAAGCTAGACCTACAGAATAAAGTGGGGGAAGGCACACTGCACACTGACCCTCTCACCCTCACCCTGTTCTGCCCAAAGTCCAGTGGTCCCCAGAGCTTTGTGTTACATAAGGCAAGCGTCACCCTCCTTGTTTTCTAAACCCAAGTGATTCCTTCACTTGCAAATCACAAAGGAGGCACTGGCCACGTGACAATGCCCTGTGGACACTGCTACCTCCTCTCTGGAGTCTGCCTCATCCTCTCCCACATGGCTTCCCTGAGTCCTCACACTCCCTTCTGGGCCCTGTATCTTGTCCCATTTCCTCTTCTTTCATCATTGACTGACAATTCAGTTTAGCTATGCTTTCCCAGAATTCCCTATTCAACCTCCCTCCCCTGCCCCTGTCCAAGAGATGACTTCCCACCTCCACCAGACACCCCATCCCTGGACCTTTCTTGTGTCATTGGTGTGATGGCTCAGTCAGGAGGGCTGGCCTCCCCTCAGCCAGCCCCACCCACCAGCACAAGAGGGCATCCAGAGCTCTTTGCTGTTTTATCAGTTCTTCAAATATCTTATGGCCGTGATAACCCTGTTTGTATTTCTTTTCGTATTTCCAGTGTGGAATCTTTTCCAATATTATCTTTTTTTCCCAAAAAATATACCATCTCAGTTCTTGCCAAGAGACAGTCTTAGGTTACAGGGTCCTGAGGACACAGAAAGATATTTCTGCTAAACTTATTCTGGGCAGTGGCTGGTGAAGCAATTCATATAAATAGTGCAAGACCATCCGCACTGACTGGGAAAATAACTGCTCCATCCAGCTGCCTTCTTCTGGGGGAGAATAATGATAAGCACAGTAGTGCCCCCTGAGAGGCGTGAGGCAGGGTGGAGGGAGAGATGGGCAACCCGAGCTGGAGAGGCCTTGGTAGGGTCCCATCTCCATCGCTCAGTAGCTGATCTGAGCCAAGATCCCTTCCTGCACTTCAGTCCCCACACTGTCTGTCAGTGTGCCACACTGTGGTGACTCACATGTTGCTATGATGCTGAAAAGTAGGCCATCAGTCTTACAAATAGCAGTCGGGTCACCTGTGATGGACAGGCCTCCATGGAGCTTCCAGACTAAGACAGACTGAAAAGAAAGGTTATCTACTTCTGAGAATTAGCCAATGAAACCACTATGGATGACAGAATATTGTCCAAGACTTCAGCTTGCTTACTTTGGACACATCACCAGGAGGGACCAGTCACTGGAGAAAGTAAAGCGGACGGCTAGGGAAGGTGAAGGAACCCTCCAGGACACAGACTCACACAGTAGCCGTAACAACGGGCTTAAACACCCAACCGTCATGAAGATGGCCCAGGATCGGGCACTGTCTTGTTTGGTTGTACATGGGGCGGCCACGAGCCAAAGCCAACTCAACAGCAACTGGTAACATCATCAGCAACTGACAACATCAACAGCAACCAACAATCTCAGCAAGCTTCAGATGCCTCATCTGTAAAATGTAGCCAATTGTACCTACCTCACTGGTTAAACAAAGGGATAGCAACCCTACCAAAGTACATGCTTAAACTATATGGCAATGGCACCAAAAGAAAATGTCAAGCACCTCAAGAGATGGAGACTGTGATTGTCAGCAATCCTCCTCAGCACTTAACTCATACTGTAATTCTATCCCACCACATAGCCCACTTAGAGACTCTATCTGAGAGAGAGGTCTAGTCCCAAACTCCCATCCCTCCATCAAATGCTCATAGCCTCTGTGTCCCTCCTATATCCTCACTCAAGCTTGGATGAGGACATAGGAGGGGCACAGAGGGTATGAGTGGGTGCACCAAGACTGTGGCTCACTTTGGACATGTCATCAAGGGGGAGTAATCTCTGGAGAAGGACCTCATCGTGTTTGGTGAAGTGGAGGGCCAGTGAGGGTGGGAGACACCCTCCATGAGATGGACTGGCACAATGATTGCAACAAGGGACTCAAACAGCCCAACAATCGTGAGGATGGCCCAGGACCAGGTAACGTTTTGGTCTGTTGTGCACGGGGTCGCTATGAACTGCAAGGCACCAAGCGCATCTCAGAAACACTGAAGCAGGAGTTCCAGAGACCTCAGTTGTCTTCAGCCCCACAATCCCTGCTATACTTGAGCCCATCATCGCAGCCACCGTGTCAATCCATCTC
>NW_006921656.1:3465244-3467743 GCF_000298275.1 Orycteropus afer afer | reverse complement strand
TGAATTCAGACCTAGGCCAGTCTTATAGCCTCCAACACAGCCCAGTCCATCAATTCAGGACCCACGGGCTCTCCCAGGGGCCTACACAATGCCGCATAGCACCGGAGCTATGTGGCAATCGGACAGCCCTGTCCCCACTCCTAGACAGCCCTCAGGACGGAAGGTTAAGAATCTCTGATGCAGGCTGCAGGTGACCACTGTGCTAGGCCTGGGAGACATCATCATGGATATTCCACTTTCAACAGTCCATTCAGTTATTCGTGATCAGACACCTACTATGTGCCAGGCTGTGGGCTGGGACTTTTACAGATGTTTCAACTCCTTAAAAGCACTAGGTGGTCACCATTTTTAAGTTTCATCATTCCACAAAGATACACTGAATGCCTTCTGTGTCCAGCATTGGGGAGACCCTGGAAGTTCTGCAAAACTCATGAACTTCAGGTACTCATTGCCTAATGGCAAAAACAGACAAGCCAATAGGTGGTTACCACAGGGTAATAATATGGTGCTGCCGCAGGCATGGAGCACTGGGGGTGGGGCATGTCGAAGCTGATGGGCATGGGCGTGGTTAGAAGTTTCTCCAAGTGCTCTGGTAACATTACATCCCTGACCTCGGTCTGTCCCCCGTTGATGCCGAAAGCAATGGGACCACAGAACGACTCTCTAGTGGGCTCAGGGCAAGCATTAGACCAGGCAGAACACAGGATTGGCAACAACTGAACCTCCCACTGTTTACAGAGCACCACAGCCATGAAAACTCAGCCACTGACAACCCTCTGGAGCAGTCTACTCCAACACACAGGAAGTCACCGCGAGGCGGACCAATGCCGTGGCAACTGGTACTGGTACGCTTTGCATCACCTCCATCACAGAGACGGGGCAGTGGAGGTTCAGCGGGCTCTGAGCGGCCAGAGAGAGCGGCAGAGCTAGGACTGGAGGCCGAGGCCAGCAGCAAAGCTAACGCCCATTTAACTCTGCGGCACTGCCCGTGGTTGCAGCTCTCAGCTGACCCCTTGCCATTTTAGACCATGGCTTTGAACTCAACCAAAAGAGTCCACAGGTATGGCTGGAAGCCAGGAGACTCTCACCTGGAGTCAGGCTCTCTTGCAATGTTAACAGGGATATATCGTGAGTGACAGACAGACAAGTGGTCTCATGGGAGGCTAGAATCATCTGTGCAGAGACAGAGGTGTCAGGTGCTGGCACAGGGGTCTGGAAGATGACAAGTTGAGGTTCGGAGGTTCTGAGGAATCTCCTGTAGGGGACGGCCAGACAAGCTTGGCCCCCCGCCTGTCATCTCTGTAGTCTCCACTACATGTTTTCCAATATAGACTAACAGGGGGACAGGAAGCATGGCTCCACTACCAAGCAGAAAATGCAGAAAAAAGGACAGAACACCCCTCTGCCCCAAAGTTGGGAGAGGGGAAAGAAAATGCCCCCATAGGAAAGGCATCCAGATTCAGAACAAGACGACAAGGCGTCTCGACAGGAAGCGCAAAACACAAGGCAGCTACTCTCCCCATCCAGTTGTGTTCTTTCATTTTTCTTTAAATTTCTTACTGGAAAGTTGAAAGAAGCTGACTCTATCAACAACTTTAGAAATAAAAACAAAACCATTGCCATCGAGACTCATAATGACCCCATAGGACACAACTACCCCATAGGGATTCCACGGCTGTCATCTTTACAGAAGCAGACTGCCACATCTTTCTCCCAGGGAGCGGCTGGCGGGTTTGAACAGCTGACCATTCGGTGAGCAGCCAAGTGCTTTAAGCACTCTGCCACCAGGGCACCTTACCTTTAGAAATACCAAAACAAAAACAAAAACAACAACTCACTACCATTGAGTCAGTTCCTAGGGAAATGGATTTGTATTTGGGAAGAACTCTCTCATCCACCTCTGCACCTACTGTCATCCTCTTGGGGAAGGTTGGCAGAAGGCGGGAAGCTGTGACCAGGCTACAGCAAAGAACCAGGGCCTTACCTGGCAAGGCAGACGTGCAAAGGGACGCCAACTGGGGTTCCGTCCTGTGCCCAGGTCCCTGGAGAAGATGCCAGCTGCTGGCAGCCCCCTCCTGGGGTCACTTGCCAGAAAGCCCCTTTCAAAACCAAAGTCTAGGAAACTCAGCTTCCAGCGGAGACTTTTAATAAGTCCAGGGGCATCCCAAACTAGGGTCCAGAGAGAAAACCGGAGCTTTAAACAAGTAACTAAATAAACACAGCAAGAAGATGGGATCTGAAAGTTACAGAGTAAAGCAAGAAATGGGTGAGAAACTGAAAAACTGGGAAAAAGGGAAAATCAAAATCACTTCCTGAGGAGAATTGCAGCTGGCCGCCACCCCTGCTGCTGCCCAAGAACAAAGCTGTCTCCAGTGTCCCCGGGGGCAAAGTGGCTGCAGAGAGCCAGGATTCCCCCGCCTGGGAAGGAGGGTGGGGAGGAGCGAGGGGGCGGGGCCGAGGAGGCAGCTGGGGAGGGAGCCAATGCAAGCACTGGGGGAG
>NW_006921656.1:3461555-3465049 GCF_000298275.1 Orycteropus afer afer | reverse complement strand
GCGAGGCTGGGGACCCTGGGCGGTGTCTGGGCGCTGAGGAGGCGCCCGCGGAGCCAGGGACGGGGGCTGACAGCCCCGGTCCAGTTATAGACTTCACTGGGTATTTTGGTGCCTTTACAGCTGGTCTGAAATAGCCGACCTACAGGCAGCGCGCAGCTGCGGGTGCCTTTGGACAGTTCTGAGCCCTGGGAGGGAAGGAGGGAGGGGGCTGCTTGTTGTCTGGCGCTGACAGTCCCTCCCCATGGGACCAGGAGCCAGGAGGGGACCTCAGGGACCTCACCTGCCCTGTGACAGTGACTTTCCCCACAGGGAGCCCAATTTACTGGCCCGGGGGTGAGTGGGGCGTGAGGGTGTCATTTGGGGCTGAAGACAGTGAAGCCTATGGAGAGACTGAGTGGGTGCCCAGGCCACCCAGCAGAGCAGGCGGAAGTCGGGTTGGTCCGCTGAAACTTTCTGCCTCAGAAATGGGCTTCCCAGGCCCCAAAGCAAAGAAAGAGGGACGGCCCAGGCCTCTCTACTTTGTCTGGCCAACCACTGCTCCTAAAAATGCGCCCGCCGAGAATTTGGCTAGATGAGAACATGGCCGCATCCGCCTCCCTGCCCTCCCCCACTCCCAGTCAGTCCCCTAAGCTCAGGGTGTCTTTATTTGGCGCTTGCTGGATAACAAGGAGTACAGGCACACCTCAGAGATACTGCAGGTTCCATTCCAGCCTGCCAGTGAGTCACACCAATGTTTGGGTTTCTGGTGCCTGTAAAAGGCATGTGGACACTACATTCTAGTCTAGTTAGGGGGCAAGAGCATGATGGAAAAGCGTGAGGCATTCTGAGGATCACCAAAATGGGGCACAGAGACACGAAGTGGTCGCATGCTGTCGGAAAAATGGCGCCGATAGACTTGTTCCATGCAGAGTTGCTCTGAATCTGCAACCTGTAAGAAACACAGTACCTGTGGAGTGCAATAAAGTGAAGCACCATAAAACAAGGCGTGCCTGTATCAGGCACCCCCATCTCCCATCCTGAGAATGCTCAGGGTCGGCCCCTCGCATCCTCCCCTCCCCTACTTCCACAACCCTTGCAGATGTTTGCTAACAGATGTGCAGGACCCCAGGCCTTGGGGTGGAGCCTCCAGGTGGGGCAGGGAGCAGAGCGGACAACTTAGACGTGTCTGAGAAGGTTGCACGGCCCGCGCACTGAGCAAATCATTATTGGGTGCCTGGTGTGTGCAGGATAGAAAGACGACCCCGGGGGTGCCCCTGAACCTATTGCACAAGGAAAAGGACCACCACATTTGATGACTGACTTGGAGGTGTGCTACGAAGGGACCAGAGGAGTCAGGCTAGCCAGACAGTGAGTGACGGTGCCGCTCGGATGCAGTGTGAGAAGCCTCCTGAAGAGGGCGGTGGACTAAGAACAGGAAGAGGAGACCCAGGCGCAGGGGCGAAGGGTGGCCTGGGAGCTTCCGGCGGAAGGAAGGAGCGCAGCGTGGAGTGGGTACGTCTTTCTCACTCCGTCTTTTGGGGGGAGGGAACTTTATTTCCTGCGTTTTTATTTAAATTTAATGCCCACGGTGGCTCTCTGCCCAAGCCTAAGGCGGTGTTCGGCTTGTAAAAAACCAAACCTCATCAGTTGGGGTGAAGTCTCGACTCTGACTCACGGCAATTCAACATGTGCAGAGCAGAACCCTCCATAGGGCTTTGGAGGCCGTGACCTTTCAGAAGCAGGTCGCCGGGCCTTTCTTCCAGGGCACCTCGGGGTGGGTTTGAATCACCAACCTTTCATTCAGTAATCAAGTGCTTTACCGTTTGCTTGCCCCAAGGACTCTCTGGTGGCATAGTGCCTAAGGCATTTGACTGCTAACCAGAAGGCTGGCGGTTCAAACCCACCAGCCACTGATCAGAAGGAAGACTGGGCAATCCACCCCCATAGTGATACCGCCTCAGAAACCCAAGGAGGGGTCGCTATGAGTCCGGTCCGACTTGATGGCACATAACAACTACAACAGCATAGGTTTTAAATCAAATAGGATATTACAGTGTTAGTAGTTTGAGAGAGAGACTTGGCGACCTGCTCTTGTCAAGTTCACAGCCTAGGAGACCCTGCGTGCCAGTTCTACTCCATGACATAGCATTGCGGTGAGTCCAAGCTGACTTGACAGCAACTGACAACAAGAAGTGACTTGGAAATCACCCTCTGGAGCTGGGCTCACAGCCTTAGTAGAGGAGGAGCGTTAAGGGGCCTGACAGAGTCTGGAGAAGGGAATTTAGGAAGAACAAGTTTTAGAGGGTGTGCAGACGAGGGAGAATTCTGATTGGAGGGCCGCTGTGGAGAGGCTGCACACAGTGCCTCCTACTGGACTGGAGGCCTGGGGTGGAGCACATGAAAATCCTAGAACCACTGGCCAGATGTCCTGGGAGGAAAGGAGACTTAGACGTCCTTCCCTCACTTCACAGGAGGAGGACCTGGAGTGCAGAGAGAGGAGGGAAAGCCCACAATGCACGTTATGTTGGATGCTAACCTGGTCTCGGGAACAGAGTTCTTTGCTCTAGGAACCATTGGGTGTCTCACCAAACTCCACTGGGTGGGGAGGGAGAGGGAGTTTGGAACAAGTCTCCATGTGGATCCCACTCTCAGCTTGAGTTTGCTGAGCTTCTGGCTGGAGTCTCAATCTGGACTCCATCCCTCTTGTGATGGTTAATGGCACACGTCAACTCAATTAGGTTACAATTCTCAGTGGTTTGGCAGACGTTGGACTGATAGCTCTTCCATGATAACATTCCCTCCATGATGTAACACCATGTGATCAGCCAATCATCTGTAAGAGGCGTTTCCTTGGGGATGTGGCCTACATCCTGCACATACGGACGTTCTGGCAAAGCTCATTCTGGATCCTGCATCCAAATCAGACCTTTGGGTTTTGGGACATGAGCCAGCAGCCTGCTGCCTGACCTGCTGATTTTGGGTTTGTCAGCTTCTGCAACCACATGAGTCCCGAGAAGCCTCCAGCCTGCCACCTGGCCCGTGGATTTGGGAATTGTCAGCCTCCATATTGTGTGAACCATTTCCTTGAAATAAATAACTCTATCTATATATTTATAAGGCGAAGCATACTGAGAGCACCACAGACTGCCAGAAGAGCAAACCAAACAAATCTATCATGGAGGAAGTGCAGCCGGAATGCTCCTTGGAAGTGAGAATGGCCAGACTTCATTTTACCTACTTTGGTCATGTTGTCAGAGGGACCATTCCCTGGAGAAGGATATCATGCTTGGCAAATTGGAGGGTCAACAAAAAAGCAGAAGGCCCTCAGGGAGATGGATTGACACTGTGGCTGAAACAGTGGGCTCAGGTATAGCAAGGATTGTGAGGCCGGTGCAGGGCTGGGCAGTGTCGTACATGGGGTTGCTGTGAGTCAGAGCCAACTCAGCAGCACCTAACAACAACAACATATTTATAAGGTGGTGCAGCGCCTAAGGCATTTGACCACTAACCAGAAG